>NC_057717.1:29826964-29857057 GCF_004010195.1 Chiloscyllium plagiosum | reverse complement strand
ACTGATCCCTGCAGTACCCCACTGGTCACTGCCTGCCATTCTGAAATGGAGCTGTTTATCACTACTCTTTGTTTCCTGTCAGCCAACCAACTTTCAATCCAAGTTAGTACTTTGCCCCCAATACCATGCGCCCTAACTTTGCTGACTAACCTCCTATGTGGGACTTTATCAAAAGCTTTCTGAAAGTCCAGGTACACTACATCTACTGGATCTCCCTCGTCCATCTTCAGAGTTACATCCTCATAAAAATCCAGGACATTAGATTTCCCCTTCATAAATCCATGCTGACTCTGACCTATCCAGATGTGTCGTAATTTCGTCCTTTATAGTAGACTCCAGCACCTTTCCCACCACTGAGGTCAGACTAACTGGTCTATAATTTCCTGTTTTCTCTCTCCCACCTTTCTTAAAAAAAGTGGTACAACATTAGGCACCCTCCAATCCGCAGGAACTGTTCCCGAATCTATGAATTTCTGGAAAATAACACCAACGCATCCACGATTTCACGAGCCACCTCCTTCAGTACCCTGGTATGTCGACCATCAGGCCCCGGGGACTTATCAACCTTCAGACCGAACAGTCTCTCCAACACCAATTCCTGGCAAATATAAATTCGCTTAAGTTCAAGTCCTTCAGCCACTGTTATCTCAGGGAGATTGATTGTGTCTTCCCCAGTGAACAGGGATCTGAAGTAACAATTTAATTCCTCTGCCATTTCTTTGTTCCCTGTAATATATTCCCCTGTTTCTGTCTTCAAAGGCCCACTTTTAGTCTTAACCATTTTTTTGCCTTGCACATACCTAAAAAAAAGTTTTACTACCCTCCTTTATATTTTTGGCCAGTTTACCTTCGTACCTCATTTTTTCTCTGCGTATTTCCTTCTTAGTAATCCTCTGTTGATCTTTAAAACCTTCCCAGTCCTCCGTTTTCCCACTTATCTTTGCTACCTTATACTTTTTCTCTTTTAACTTTATATGTTTCTTAACTTCCCTCGTCAGCCACGGCCACCCATGCCTCCTCCTAGGATCTTTCTTCCTTTTTTGGAATGAACTGATCCTGCAACTTCTGCATTATACACAGAAATATCCGCCATTTCTACTCCACTGTCATCCCTGCTAAAGTATTGCACCATTGAACTTTGGCCAGCTCCTCCATCATAGCTCCATAGTTCCCTTTATTCAACTGAAATATTGTCACTTCTGCTTGTACCCTCTCCCTTTCAAATTGCAGATTGAAGCTTCTGGTCACTACTTCCTAATGGCTCCTTCACTTGGTCCCTTCAAGAGGTCCCTGATCAGTTCTGGTTTGTTGCATAATACCAGATCTAGAATTACCTTCTCCCTGGTAGGCTCCCGCACCTGCTGTTCTAAGAATCCATCTCGGAATCACTCCACAAAGTCTCTTTCTTGAGGTCCAATACCAACCTGATTCTCCCAGTCTACCTGCATGTTGAAATCCCCCAAAAACATCTGTAGTAATATCTTTGCAACAGGCCAATTTCAGCTCCTGATTCAACTTACATCCGATATCCAGACTACTGTTTGGGGGCATGTAGAGGGTCTTTTTATCCTTAGAATTTCTCAGCTCTATCCATACTGACTCTCCATCCCCTGATTCTAGGGCACCGCACGCAAGGGACTGAATATCCTCCCTTACCAGCATGGCCACCCCACCCCCTCTGCCCGTCAGTCTGTCCTTACGATAGCACGTGTCGCCTTGAATATTCATTTCCCAGCCCCTGTCCACTTGAAGCCACATCTCAGTTACCCCCACAATATCGTATCTGCCAACTTCCAAAAGAGCCTCAAGCTCATCCATCTTATTTCTAACGCTTTGTGCATTCATACATAGTATTTTTAATTTGTTACTATCCTTACAATTCCCAAAAACTCCTATTTCACTCAACATTACAGCATGATCCCTTTTTGAGTTTTCTGCGTCATTGATACAGTTGTGTTTCTTGACTTCCCTTTTCCTTGCTTCCTGTGCCAGTTCCCCAGCCACACGTTCAAGTCCATTATCGCCCTGTTTCTGGCCTCACCAGCCCGTGGAAATATATCAAACACTGACAGTGTGAGACAGATTGGAAGCAGGGATGATAGTTCACTTTAAAGAAAACAGTCAAATCGTATGTAATACATAAGCGT
Source organism: Chiloscyllium plagiosum (assembly GCF_004010195.1). Classification (NCBI taxonomy): domain Eukaryota; kingdom Metazoa; phylum Chordata; class Chondrichthyes; order Orectolobiformes; family Hemiscylliidae; genus Chiloscyllium; species Chiloscyllium plagiosum. The sequence goes on along the minus strand of NC_057717.1, from coordinate 29,854,910 downwards.
TATCAAATAACCGCGTGTATATTGAATAGAGAAGCAAACTTGATGGGCCGAAAGCACTACATCAGTTCTCGGTTTATATTTCACAATGTGAAAACATATTATGGGATATGAACATTGGATGGGGAAAATTGCATTGAGGAGATGTTCAGTCATGAACTAGCATGAGGAAATCTCAACGTATTGAATGACCTCCTCCTTTTCTAATGTTTGTGTGCAGTCTGTGGGAATGCTCTGTAAATGTTGTCACAAGCTCTCAGATGTTAGGAAGGAGGCCTCTGCAGGATCGATAGGATTGTGTTTCCCGTTCCATTTTCTGATAACGAGGCTGGTGCCAAGTGTTCAGTCCGGTTTTATCCTTTAAGACCTCAGAGCACTTTGATACAATTGAGTGTCTTACTTGGCCGATTCAGAGACCATAGAAGAGTTGATCACATGTCTGTGCGTCTGGAGTCACTTTTAGGCCAAACTAGGAAAGTACGGGAGATTCACTTCTTGAAAATACATTGGGGAAGGAAATCAATGTTTAAAATCAACATTGGACACGAGATCACTATTACTGACACCAGATTTTCGGACTCGATATTTTATTAATTACTTTTAACCTCCACCAGCTGCCAGAGCATTATCCTGGTCTGGATTCGTAATATTTCCACAACAACATCATCTCCACATGGAGACCTATCAGAAACCATACTGACCTGATTATTTCGGTGCTACTTGACAGCTCTATCAAAAATAATTCCCACCAATTTGACTGTCGTGATGAGAGTTCGAGGAGGCAATTGGTCAGATTGTAATTATTCTCCTCTCCGGGGACTGGACATAGCTGAGTAATTTTCCACATTGCCAGGGAGATGTCAGAGTTGGAGCTGGAATGAAACAGCTTCCCCAGGGACGCGGCTTGTTGTGCAGCACAAGTCTTCAGTCCCATTGCAGGAATGGTTTCAGGGCCCATTGCCTTTATCATATCTACTGTGTCCAGCTGTTATTTCATGTCACGTAGAGCAAATCGAATTGCTTGAATACTGGCATCTGTGAGTGTGTGGGCATCATGAGTGTGAGTTGGATCATCCAGTCAACACCTCTGGCTGAGGGTAGTGCAGACACCATATCCTTGACTTTTTTTTTCACTGATTTAGAGTTGTTCCGATATTTAGGATGAGGATATTTGTGGCGTCCTCTGCTCCAGTAAATTGTTTAATTATCCATCGACATTTATGATTGGATTTAGCAGGACGACAGAGCTTAGATCCGATCTGTTAGACTTGGGATCATTTCCCCTTCTCCATCAGACGTTATTTCTGCTGTTTGGAATGCAACCAGTCATGTGTGTTTTGTCAACAGGTTTAGGTGCACGTGATTCCGACCTTGGCATCAGCCTTACATTTAGTGACCTAACCTGGTTTCTGTTGCCGTAACACTTCCACTTTCATATTCTCATTCTGCTGAGGGCATCTCCCTGGTGTCACGCCTCCAATTTGTTACTTTATCTCAGTCCATTTAAGATAATAATCTAAATCGTTTCTTTTCCACAATGTCAACTTCGGCATTTGAAGTGAATGTGTTCCCTCTGTTTTTCTCCCTGACATGATTAAAAGCTCTGTAATTTCAGTGATGTCGGTCTCATGCAGTTTCAGAATCTAGGAACTTGTGCACCATGCACTATCGTTCAGTCCCCAGTGTACGGCGCTCCAGGTTGGACGGGATGTTTGACCATCATTGACATCCTTCTTTGGACATTGTCCAAAAACAGAAAATGGTGAAGAAATTACTGAAAATGTTGCAGCATCTTCTGGAATGAATGCAGAGTTAAACTTTCATGTCCAGTGACCCTTTTCAAAGCTCCCAGTTTATCCAGCAATTTTTGTATTTTTATTTCCAGTATCCATAGTTATTTGTTTTAGTGAAAATTTGTTTTGTGCCTATTCATTTCTGAAGAAATTCAGTAGGTCTGTCAGCATCTGCAGAGACAGAAGCAGCGTTAGCGTTTCAAACCCAGTGTGGCACTTCTTCAGAACTGAAAAGGATTGGAATCTGGGATTTTTAATCCCTTATCAGAGGTGGGGGATGGATGACAGGGAAAAGAGGGTGTGGCAAAGATAAACGGCTTTTAGCACTGCTGAACGAGTGGGTGATGTAAAATGTGTTTAAATTAAGGCGTGAATGGGGGAAAGGGGTTCTCTCAATTGAGTGCAAGATTAAGAAGACACAACCACACAAGGTCATAGGGAGGCCAGGAGGGAGAATGTTGACTCTGTGGCATTATATAGATCTGACCATAGATACGTTTTCACTGTCAAGATCATCGCCCCCTTTAGACAAAGGAATCCATGTGTTTGACTTCTTATTGGCACGTGTAAGCATTTCATGCTTTTCCATATTGTAATATGGAAAAAAACAAATCACCATATGAAGTTGATCTGAGTATTGTTTACCTGTCATGTTTAATATTGTTTAAATTTGCAGTGCTTATCTTTAAATGCTTGTTCTTAAAATTAGAATCAGATTGAGTGTAGGAGCTTGGGTGGTGACATTGTAAAAGCTTCAAAAATCATGAGAGATATCGATAGGGTGAATAGCCAAATTCTTTCCAACGGCATGGGGGAGTTCAGCCATAGAAGGCATAGGTTTAAGGTGAAAGAGGAAAGATTTAAAAGGAACGAAGGGGCAACGTTTTTATACAGAGGGTGTTGTGGTTATGGAATAACCTGTCAGAGGAAGAGTGGTAGATGCCAGTACAGGTACAACATTTAAAACTCATTTGGACAAACATATGAATGGGAAAGATTTCGAGGCATATGGGCCAAATGAAAGCAGGTGGGACGAGCTTAATTTGGAAAACTTGGCCAGTATGGACATTGAGAAAAGCTTCACGCAGGGTCCGAGTGTTTTGTGAAAGAGAAATTATACTTTGCCCTGTAAAATTATGCAAAGTATTTCTGGAGATGCCTGAGAATGTAACAATCAGACTTGATAAAGGAGATCTGATAGACACCAGGCTTTCCAGAGATTTTCCACAAGGTATTACAAAATAAAAGTTCTTACACATGACAGAAGGTCGTAGGATGATGGATAATGTATTAACATGGGATGATGATTGGTTCGCACATAGAAATCGGAGAGTCAGGATTAATGAATCTTCATGATAAAGGTGTATCTGCTGGAGTACCACAGCTATGAGTCCGATGGCATCAGATATTTACAATCTATACTGATAGCCTGAAAGAGGGAGTTGAGTGCAACATACATCCGAATTTGTGGATGACACTGAGAACCAAAGGCAGGCTGTTATTTAATGGAGAGGACTTCCAGAAAAAGAGCAGTACAAAGGGATTGGAGTCTTCCTGTGTATGAAACATAAAGTCAGCATGCTGGTGCAGCAAGTAACTGGGCTGTTTCAAAAGATGGGATCCTGGGACGAAAGGTTTGTGTTAATGAGAATCTCTAAAATGGTGAAACAATCATTCATTGGAGTTTAAACGAATGAGGAGTGATACTGCTGAAAAATACAAGACACAGAGAGGGGTTGACACTGCAGATGTTGAGAAGTTGTTACCATTCCTGGGCGGAGTCCCGAAATTGAGGACATAGATACTGAAAATGGAACATCGATTTCAGTCTGAGATGCAAAGTGATGTATTCTCTCAGAATGTCTGGAATTCCCTAACCCGGAGAGGTGTGGAGGGACAACAAATTTGGACTATACAAACACCCAGCGGGTATATATAGCTCTTTCACTCTCCTCAAGGTGTCGGCAAGAAAGTGGAGTCGAGTCCTGGAGTAGATCAGCCATGTCCGTATTAAATGACAGGGCAAGCTTGAGGGGTCGAATAGCCTACTGTTCCTACTATTATTAATTTCACATGTTATTTTCCTGGAAGTTGTGTTGTGTAATTCTACATTCGGATGAGCAGAGGATTTGCTTGAGTTTACCCTGGGTGGGGTATGGGGGCTGTAGTCACAGCGAATCTGGGTGTGGGACATGGCTTAAATTTGCAGCAGAAGTTACAGAGATGGGAAGCCTGAAAACAGGGATTGGGGGTGAGGTTCACTTCCTGATCCAGGCTAAGTTTTCCAAGTACATTTCCAAAACTACACCTAACCATCGGAGTGGCCTCAATTTGCAGGTCCGAAGGGTTGAATGGAACATCAGAACACAGGGCTGAGGGATAGGAGTGGGCCATTCGGCACTTTGACACTACTCCACCAACACATGAGATCGTGGCTCATCTTATTGTTGTCCCAGCTGCACTTTTCTCTCCAAGCACCATTATTCCTGATACACCGGTCTATGGAAAATCACATGAAGCCAGCCTCGATATAATATAAAGATTCAGCCATCCCAAACTTCTGGGAAAGAGGATTTCCACTCGACTGAATTCCCACTTTGTGAATTTCTTCTCACTCCATTTGTGACTGAGGATGAAGGGTGTCACTATTTCCTTTTCTATTCCCACTCCTCCACTGCTCACAACAAATTTTAAATGTAAGCAGGTTGGTGATATGGCCAATGATAAAGGTCTCAGACTGGGTTAGGTTCAGTGATAAGAAGTCAGGCAGATTTCTTTAGTCAGCCACAAGTTACTAACAGAACTAACGGAGGAGTATGGTGGATCTGTGGGTGGCACTGCTTCCTCACAGCACCAAGGAGCTGGGTTCAATTCCAACCTCGGGCGACCCTCTATGTGGAGATTGAACATTCTCCCCGAGACTGTGTGGGTTTCCTCTCAGTGCTCCAGTTTCCTGCCACAGTCCAAAGATGTGTAGTTTAAAGTGGTTGCCCATAGTGCCCAGGGATGTGTAGGTTAGGTGGGTTAGTTATGGGAAATGTAGGGTTACATGGATAAGGTATGGGGCCACGTCCAGATAGGATGCTGTTTGGTGCATCAGTGCGGACGTAATTGACGGAATGTCTTGCCTCCAGACTGTAGAGATTCTATGACAATAACAATAAATTTGGACTATACAAACACTGAGTGGGTACATACCTAATCCACATTTATCAAGGTCTTGTATGTTTCATTCTCATTCCAAGAGTACCCTGTTAAAGCCTTCATAATATAAGCCCTTCACCCCAGGAATACGTGAAATGAAATATCTCTGAACTGCTTCCAATGTAATTATATCCTTTCTCAGATAAGGAGACAGAAAAAAAAAATCTCACACTCAGATCATAAAGTTTATATTTGTTTTCTCAAAGTGCTGAGAGTCTTTGGAACACTCTTCCCCACAGACGGTTGGAGGGGAGGCAGAAATATTGAATATTTTTGAGGCACCGACAGAAGGTTCATGAATAACAACAGAATCAAGGATTTTCGAGGAATGGGCAACAATTTGCAGCGTAGGGGAAAATGTAGACAGTGGTATTAAATTACACGGGTCCGGAACATTCAGGAATATAATGCAAAATGAAATGATACTATCAATAAAACATTAAGGGGGAATCCAAGATACCGGAGATTCAGAAGGTCTGTTTTGCTGGGCTCTGCATCACAGCATGGGCAAAGTGGTTCTCTAACCCATCCCATCCCAGCCATTTATGTAAAAATCAACACTAAAAGAGCGATAGAATATTTACTAATCCCGTTTTATCACGTGGAAATGACAAAACATGGGAAAGGATCAAGTAAGTCCCAACACACGGTGCACCCGTCAGAAGCATTGAGCATGCCTGAGGCTGTAGCTGCAACCCACTCTGCTCGGTCCATGAACCCAGTTACTCACCACGCCTTGGTCACTGAATTCACCAAGTTACGTGAAATGATTGAAACCATGATTGAAGAAGGATTCAGCCGTGGCTAGAGCCGCTCTCGGCCATGCTCCAAAAGCATGAGCAGCAACTTGACAGCCTTGGAAACAGAACAGATTATGCCAAGTGCAGAAATGCAGCGACAGAGACTGCGATCAGTTCCTTTCAGGAGAGGATCCTCATCTTTGAAAAGCAGGTCCATACCTTAACTGAACATGACGACCACCTCGAGAACAGGGATAGGATGAAAAATGTTCACATCGTCGGTTTGCTGGACCGGACGGAAGGTGGTCAGCGGGTGAGTTTATTGAGAACTGGCTGCACCGATTCCTTCACTTCAAAACTGAAAAGGGACAGGTGAAGACTGAAACAGTTCATCGGGTTATGGTGCGGAGGTCAGACTCAGACCAACGCCTTCGCCCTGTCCTTGTGTGGTTACATAGTTATGGGGATAAACAAAGACTGATGGAATTTCTGGAACACAGGGGACAGATCCGATTGCTTTAATTCACGAGGGCTCCAATATTATGTTCTTCAGGACTTTTCAACGACGGTGACCCAGGAAAGAAAATCTTTTGATGACATCAAGAGAAGAGTAAGGGAACTCTGGATTCAGTATTCCTTACGGTACCCAGTGGTGCTCCGTATTGCTTTCAATGGATCCATACACTCGTCTGACACTCCAGAGAAAGTGAAAACTTTGTGACATTTTAAAGTAAGAAGGATGTTTAGATAATCATGTTTCTCTCTTAAAGAAATTTTCTTGGAATTTTCTGGTATTAACCAGTGTCAAATTGTAGTCGGGGCTGGGTAGAGTACTCACTTATAACTTCCTCATTAGTATTACTACTCTTTTTTTCTTTCCTTGCTTGTGCCTGGGGTACGGCTCAAGCTGGAGCGGGTTACAAAGGTACTTGTGATGATTAAATACCGACCAAAGGGCAGTTGAAGCCCGATTTTTGATGTTAATTGCCCTGGATGTCATATTGGTAGCGGGCAGAAGATAACGTTTTGTGATATGGAACCGTCCCCACTGGGCGGGTGTGGGGTGAATTCCCTATTGAATGTCATTGACACTTTGGATTTTGTTTCGTTTTTTGTTTTTTTATGAGTTTAGTTTTGGAAAGTTTTGAGAGCTTGTTAGTTGTAGTAGTCTTAGTTCGTGTTGTTTTTAAGCTCTATGAGTCTTTTTTTCATTCATGATCAGTGATGTGTAATTCGAGTTCTTCCTCTCTAGAGCTCAAATGTTGCTACAGTGTCTTCTGGATAATGATGTGCTTAAATGGTGTACCTGGAACAATAAGCGGAGACATAGGCCAGTCAAGAAGAAAAATGCACTTTTTAGTCTTAGAAAGGAGAGGGTGGGTGTTGTCCTATTGCAGGAGATCCATCTTGATGACAATGAACATTTGACATTACAGCAGGGCGGGTTTGGTCGGGTTTATTTCTCGTATGTTAATAGTAGGAGTAGGGGAGAGCCATACTGGATAGGAAAAAATCTTCCAGTTAAATTACTAGATTATATTTGAGACTCACAGGGGGATCATAGTCCCTAAATCGTTGAACTATGGGAAAGAATACAGTATTTTGAATGTTTATTGCCTCCCAGCGCACCCTCTTAAAACCGTGGTAGATGCATTTTCCAAATTAAATTATCTTGCCTCGTGCCACATTATTATAGACGATTTTAACTGCCCTACGTACCCCACAGTGGACAGAATGTCCAAAGGTCCCCCAATACCCTCGTTATAATGTAAGCAATTAGTGGATTTGTGTACAGAGCTAGAGCTGGTGGATGTCTGGAGGCAAATCTACCTCACAAGTAGGGATTTTATTTTCTTCTTTAACCCGCAGAAATGCCGCACGAGGGTTGATATCTTCCCCATTCCTGCAGCAATCTTAGATTCGGTGGCATCTTGCACAATTGGGAATATTACCATTTCTGACCATGAAGCAGTATACTTATTGATTAAGATTAAGGGCAATATAACAGATTCGAGACACTAGCGAATGTATGCCTTTATTCTTAAGGCTAGTTAGTTCATTGAGTATTTCTGCATTGTATTCAGATCTTTCTTAGCCATTAATTCAGATTCAACCAGTAGGCCATCCATTCTATGGGAAAATGCTAAGACTTATGCCAAAGGAATAATTATTACTTAGGATGCAGCAGAAGTGGTAGCAGGAACGCTGGCTTGAGGCACAGCTGAGGGCAGCTGAGAGGGCATACTGTGATAGACCCTCAGTGGCTAAGCTGCAGAGGATCACAACGCTTCGGTCTACAGTGAATTCCACACTCACACAGACAGCCAAGAAGGAACTTACTTTTGCAAAACAAAGGCTGTTTGAACATGGTGATAAGCCAGGCAAGTATTTAGCCTATCTTGCCTGGAAAACGTGCGCCCCTCTCAAGCCATTACCTAACTTAGGGAAGGTACTGGGATCCTTACCTTTGATTCCAAAAAGATTAATGCCTCCTGTCCGAGATTTTTCTCCCAATTATTTCAGACTGAACATTTTGAGGATAGATTGATTAAGAGGGAGTCATTTTTCAAGAACCTGGTTCTTCCAGGAGTAACCCCTGAAGAAGTGTTGTGCCTTAATGCACCATTGTCAGCACAGGAGAGTGTGAAGCAGCTTCAGAATGTAAAGTTGCACGTTCCTGACGGATCTCCTCGTGAATTTTATAAATAATTTATAAACCCTATTGTCAGTGCTGATGTTTAACATGTTCTGTCACTCATACAGTCACGAACCCATCCCTCCATCCTTAAGAGAGGCTCATATCTCCCTGATGCTTAAGAAAGGAAGACCCTGGAGGATTGTGCTTCTTACACGCCAATCTCAATTTTAAATGTTGATTTCAAAATCCTACCTGAGACCCGAACATTAAGGCTGGAAACTTTGCTGCCTTCCGTTGCGAAAGAGGACCAAACAGGCTTTATAAAGGGCCACAAATCTTCCGACAATGCGAAGAGTTTAATCAATATGATCCAAGAGTCTCAACAACAATCTATCCAGGGATTAGTGATCTCATTAGATAAGAGAAGGCATTTGGTTTTTGTTGAGTGGCCGGATCTCTTCTGTGCATTAGCACGGTTTGGTCAAGTGGATGAGGATCATTTATCATCATTTTCTGGCTGCGGTTCTCACTAATGGTATGCCAACCAGTAATATTAATATTTCTCCAGGCAGCCGACAAGGTTGACACATTTCGCCATTCTTGTTTACGTTGGTGATTGAGCCACTGGCGGAAGCCATCCGTAGGGATGGCAACATATCTGCCCCAGAAGTGGAATTGAAGTCACGTAAGATTGTATGCAGTTGAGGGTCTTATTTTTTTTGTCAAATTCCGCAATTTCGGTAGTTCATGTGATACAATGCAATAATTCACTTATTGCCTTTCCGGGCGATAAAATTAATTTTACAAAGTTGGAGGCCATGCCTGTGGGAGGTTTTAGAGAAATACCTGATACTGAGGCCAAATCCTGGTTTCCTTTTAAATGGTCACTGGGGTGGTTTCCCTATTTTAGCATATTCACTACATCTGTCTTTGATCATTTGTTTAACGTGAACTATGTCCATTTGTTTGACAAAATTAAACAAGACCTTCAAAGATGGGAGGCATTTCCAATATCCTGGCTCGGTCGGATAGCTGTTATTAAAATGAATGTCCTTCCTCATTTCCTACACCCCGTGTGAATGCTTTCTTTGATATTTCCCAAACAGATGACGCATGTGGGCGGCACGGTGGCACAGTGATTTGCACTGCTACCTCACAGCGCCAATCACCCGAATTCACTTCCTGGCTCAGGCGACTGACTGTGTGGAGTTTGCACATTTTCCCCCTGTCTGCGTGGGTTTCCTCCCACAGTCCAAAAATGTGCAGCTCAAGTGAATTGGCCATGCTAAATTGCCCATAGTGTTGGGTGAAGGGGTAAATGTAGGGGAATGGGTCTGGGTGAATTGCGCTCTGGCGGGTCAGTGTGGGCTTGTTGGGCCAAAGGGCCTGTTTCCACACTCTAAGTAATTTAATCTAAGTTTTTTGTAGGAAAATAATGGCTGGTTTAGCTCTTTTATTTGGCACCATGAGCGATTCTTTATCGAGCTAACAAAATTGCAACTGCCCAACAGATTGTGGGGAGTTGATTTCCCCGATTAAAAGCAATCAATTAAGTTTTTTCTCAACATATTTGAGTGACGCTGAGGTCTCGGAATCAATATGGCTAGACATTGAGCTCTCCCAGATAAAGTGAACCCTTATTAGTCTGTTGTTCTTAGATAAAATGACAACGTTATGGAGATTTGTCATAAACTAATGATGATCAATACTGTTAAAGAATGAAGGACAATGCGTCAGATTGAGGACAATACAGCCAAAACCATGTTTGTTACCCCTATAATTGGTATACCTGGTTGTCAAGCGTGGGTAATGGATTCCAGGTTTAAACTGTGGGCAGCCAGGGGGGTACTTTGCTTGGGTGATTTAGAATTAGTAGAATACCTAGAGTGTGGAACAGGTCCTTGGGTCCAGCAAGTCCACTTCGATCCTCTGAAGAGTAACCCACCCACACCCATTCCCCTACCATGCTGTATTTACCCTGATTAATGCCCCAACTTACAGATCCTGGAACACTATGAGCGATTTAGCAATGGCCAATTCATCTAACCTGCACGTCATTGTGACTGTGGGAGGAAACCTACGCAGACACAGTTGACAATATACTAACTCCACACAGCCAGTCACACAACGCTGGAACCAAACCCTGGTGGTGTCAGTCAGCCGTGCAAACCACTGAGCCAACACGTGTTACTTAAGGGTGAAACAATAATATCATTTGATCAAATAACTCGTAAGTATGGACGACCTCGCAGAGACTTCTTCTGTTTCTTTTTCAGATTAGGGATTTGATTAAGAAACTACTTTTAACAGTTACTTATGGATCCGATACAGAGGAGTGGGTTCTTACTGTTAAGAATACCCTCTCTGTCAGCACCCTTTATCATTAGTTGGATAGTGTCCCCTCAGACAAGACTGTGCAGCTTTGTGGCGTCTGTGCGAGAGAGTTGGGGTTTTAGATATCTTCGGAGACATGGAAGGATATTTGTGAAAATGCTCGAAGGATTTTGATCGGTAATAGGACCCATACCATGCAGTTGAAAATTCTTCATAGGGTCTATCTGACACCAGATGTTCTCTCAAAATTCAAAGTGGGATTATCTTCAGCATGTCCTAAATGCAGAATGACTACAGTCACTCTTACTCATGGCATGTGGTCCGGCTGCAGGCTTCGTATATATTGGAGCACTGTGGTAGGTCTGGTAGAGTGGGTCTTGGGGACCGAATTGGAGATGGACCCGGTTTCTCTTTTTCTGGGCCTGCCCAGAGTATCTTACGCAAATGCACATTGGAAAAAATATATCCTTACTTTCTGTACTAGACAAAATATTCTGTTGTGTTGGATGTCTGAAAACTCCCCGGGTCTGTCGGGTCTTTGTAAGCTCATCATGGAGAATATCCCTTTGGACTTTCTCACCAGCATGCTGCACCAAAAAACAGAGATTAATATAAGTCATGGAGTCATAGAGGCATGGAGATGTAAAGCATGGAAACAGACCCTACGGTCAAACCCATCCATGCCGATCACATATCCCAAACCAATCTAGTCCCACCTGTCAGCACCCAGCCCATATCTCTCCAAACCCTTCCTATTCATTTACCCATCCAAATTCCTCTTAAATATTGCACTTGCATCAGCCTCCACCGCAACACCTGGCAGCTCATTCCATACACGCACCACCCGCTGTGTGAAATAGTTCCCCCGTGGGTCTCTTTTATATCTTTCTCCTCTTACCCTAAAACTATGCCCTCTAGTTCTGGACTCCCCAACCCCAGGGAAAAGACTTTGCCTATTTACCCTATCCATGCCCCTCATAATTTTGCAAACCTCTATAAGTTCACCTCTCAGCCTCCGACGCTCCAGGGAAAACAGCCCCAGCCTGTTCACTCTCTCTCCAAATCTCAAATCTTCCAACCCTGGCAACATCCTTGTAAGTCTTTCCTGAGCCCTTTCAAGTCTCACTACATCTTTCCGATAGGAAGAAGACGAGAATTGCACGCAATATGCCAACATTGGCCTAAACAATGTCCTGTACAGCCGCAACATGACCTCCGAACTACTGTACTCAATACTATTACCAATAAAGTAAAGCATGCCAAAAGCCTTCTTCACTATCCTACCTATCTGTGACTTCACTTTCAAGGAGCTATACACCTGCACTACAAGGTCTCTTTGTTCAGCAACACTCCCTAGGACCTTACCATTAAGTGTACAAGTCCTGCTAAGATTTGCTTTCCCAAAGTGCAGCACCTCGCATTTATCTGAATTAAACTCTATCTGGCACTTCTCAGATCCTGTTTTAATCTGAGGTAATCGTCTTATTTGTCTACTACACCTCCAATTTTGATGTCATCTGCAAACTTACTTACTGTACGTCTTTTGCTTGCATCCAAATCATTTATGTAAATGACAAAACGCCGCAACATGACCTCCCAGCTCCTGTACTCTATACCTTGACCAATAAAGGAAAGCATACAAAACGCTTTCTTCACTATCCTATCTACCTGCAACTCCACTTTCAAGGAGCTATGAATCTACACTCCAAGGTCTCTTTGTTCAGCAACACTCCCTGCGACCTTACCATTAAGTGTATAAGTCATGCTAAAATTTGCTTTCCAAAAGTGCAGCACCTCACATTTATCTGAATTAAACTCCATTTGCCACTTCTCAGCCCATTTGGCCATTTGGTCAAGATCCTGTTGTGATCTGAGGTGACCCTCTTCGCTGCCCACTACACCTCCAATTTTGGTGTCATCTCCAAACTTACTAACTGTACCTCTTATGCTCGCATCTGAATCATTCATGTTAATGACAAAAAGTCGTGAATCCAGCACCGATCCTTGTGGCACTGCACTGGTCACAGGCCTCCCGTCTGAAAAACAACCCTCCACCACCACCCTCTGTCTTCTACCTTTGAGCCAGTTCTGTATCCAAATGGCTACTTCTCCCTGTATTCCATGAGATCTCACCTTGCTCATCAGTTTCCCACGGGGAACCTTATCAAAACCCTTACTGAAGTCCAGATAGATCACATATATCCCTCTGCCCTCATCAGTTCTCTTTGTTACTTCCTCAAAAAACGCAATCAAGTTTGTGAGACATGATTTCTCACACACAAAGCCATGTTGATTATCCCTAATCAGTCCTTGCCTTTCCAAATACATGCACATCCTGTCCCTCAGGATTCCCTCCAACAACTTGCCCACCAACGTCAGGCTCACTGCTCGATATTTCCCTGGCTTGCCCTAACCGCCCTTCTTAAACAGTGGCGCCACGTTAGCCAACGTCCAGTCTTCCGGCACCTCACCTGTGACTATCCATATTACAAATATCTCAGCAAGAGGCCCAGCAATCATTTCTCTAGCTTCCCACAGAGTTCTAGGGTACACCTGCTCAGGTCCTGGGGACCCGTTTCAAGACATCCAACACTTTCTCCTCTGTAATATGGACAGTTTGCAAGGTGTCACCATCTATTTCCCTATACTTTTACGTCTTCCATATCCTTTTCAACAGTAAATACTGATGCAAAATACTGGTTTAGTATCTCCCCCATACTTCCTGTGCGAGGAACTATATTCTGTTGTATTGGATGTCTGAAAACCCCCCCGGGTCTGTTGGGTCGTTGTAAGCTCGTCATGGAAAATATCCTTTTGGACTGTCTGACCAGTATGGAGCACCAGAAAGCACAGATTTATATAAGATATGGCAACCCTTTATGGATTACCGCGATACAGGCTTATCTGCCACTTTAAAAAGGGCATTTATATAGCCATGATGATATTGTCTAATGAATCAAATATGAAGGATTATGAACATATGAATGTGTAATGCTCTCGAAGAACAAGAGCTATTGTTTTGTTATGCTGAGCCTTTTTTTATTTATTATTTATTGTTTATTTTTGTTTTTCTTCTGTCCGTTTAGAGACTTTAACTTGTTTTGTATGTACATGCACAAGGGTGTAGTTTTATTCAGTTATTTGAGTTGTTTTGCTATTGGTTTAATATAATAATAAAAATCTCTTCTTCAATAAAAAAAATGTTAAAAAATTTAAAATACTAACATTGATAGAATAGAGTCGCAAAGAACTTTCATTAGATAGACCACTCATGGTGTTTTACGCTGAAGGTCACCACATGGGTAATGGGGTGAGGTTGACAGAGCATCCCCTTCATGGTAACCTCTGTCAGGGTGGGGAATTGAACCAGCGCTGGTGGCCTCCCTCTGCATCACAAACCAACCATCCAGCCAACAGAGTGGGAGACTGTGTAACTGTTACACACAGAATCAGCCACAGAAAAGGGGCAAGAGAAACTTTCATGACAAGATAAAATGATTATTTGATGTAACAGTCATGATAACGGCTGAGGGTAAAAACGTTCTCTGCTAGAAATTGTATTTCGTAATGAGACAATGTTTGGAAGTTGTCTTTGGCTGAATACAATAAGGTGAGACAAGTGAAATAGCCAAAATGACTAATTGTGATTGGGTATCGATAACCATAAAATAAGTGCATGTTTTTGAATGGTCTGTGGAAAGCATGCTGACTGCTGCATGAATTTATAAAGCAAATGAAATATATTGTTCGGAGATTTCGTCCCCATGCCAAATGCCTTCTGAACGCATACTGAAAGAAACCCGGGAAAAAAAAATGTCTGAGAATCGTCTGCTTGGTAACAGGAAGCTGGCGGTTGAATGACTGAAAGCTCCTGTGACATGGAGCTGAGAAAACCATCAGATCACCACCGAAAGTGTTGAATATTGGAGCATATTTGAAGTACTGAATGGCCTCATGATGGATTTTAATTGTGTGTGATTTGAAAAACGTGCATCTCTACCCCATCCTCTTACGTGTTATACACTGGGGCACAGCCGTTTTCCTGAAATTGGGAATAACTTGGAACATTATCTGGAAAATTCCATAATTGGAATTCTCCAGAGTATTCTATAACTATGTGTGGGGGGCATTAGAAATGCAGGAGAGAAAGAGAGGGAAGATGATGCATGCAGTAGTGAGAGTGGTGGAGCATGTGCCGTGTTTGGGGTGCTATAACAGATATACAGTGAGTGTGAGGGAGCAGAGAGAATACGGTGACCCTTATCCTGACAGAGGGTGCAAGGTTATTGATGCTTGTCCTGTATTGCTCGGCATTTCTTCAGACAGCAGATACTGCACTGAGCTGGGTGGGGAGCTCAGACCAGGCTCAGTGGGTCTGGTGGTGTGATCCCTCTCGGAAGAGAATGGTCCCCCGCAGTACTAGCCCATCCACCAGGACCTCCGTGCTGCTGTCGACAAACTGTGGTGTAATTTCCCCTTAGCTGCCATGCTCGGGTAAACTCTGCAGGGCTGCTCCAAACTGAGAAAGTTCAACCGTGTGCCAATTGGCCTTTTAGAGATGGCATCATTGCCAGGAATCACAGAATATCCAGGGGCATCCAGGCGACTTGAGTACCTCCAGTCATGATGGGTGGGAGAATCGGGCTGGCATTGTATGAGAGGGACACTATGGAGTGGGATGGGTAGTCAATGTGATGCATTTGGTAAGATAGTACCAGGAAACTAGCTCGGCCTCGTGCATACAACCCCTCTGTCCCACTCAATGAAATTGTCACTGAGACAGTTTTTTGTTTGATTCAACCTAGTCAGGCGAAGACTCTGCTGTCCTCACTCCCTGTTACAATGCTGCAGAACAAATGCTCATCCAAAACTATCCATCGCCTGAACTCACAGCAATATCCCGTTCACTCATAATTCTTCATAATACTGACTCGTGTTGCATGATACTATCGAAATGTCTTCATTTCAGCATTCTGCAACCTGTGAACATATCCTTCCATGACATTATTTCTCAGTCTCCCCCACTCTGCCTCCACTCCAAAGCACACTCACTTACAGTCATATTGCACGAGACTGCCAGTATAACTGACCATTTGGCCCAGCTGGTCCATGCCAATCAAAGTGTCCATCCACAATCACCCCATTTCCCTGCCCTTACTCTGTATCCCTATAACCCTTTCCTATCTGTGTATTTGTCCAAATGCCTTTTCAATTTTGTTATTGCACCCACCTCAACCACTTCCACTGGCAGCTCAGTCCATATGCGTACCACACTCTGTGGAAAAAGGTTGCCCCTCAGGTTCCTTTTTATATATATTTTCCTTTCCAAACATTCATGGGTATCCTCTTCTCCTCGATTCCCCAACCTTGGGAAAAAATTGAAGTATTCACCCCACGCACGCCTCTCATGGTTTTATAAGAGTTACACTTCTAAAAGAACCCTCTCAGTTTCCTACGCTGTAAGGAAATAAGTTCTAACCTGTCCAATCTCTGCCAATAACTTACAGCCTTTAGCCCAGGAAACATTTTTGTAAATTTCTTCTGCACTCTTTCTCGTTCAATAATGTCCTTCTAGAGCAAGTAGAACAAAACTGAACACAATACTCCAACTGCAGCCATGACAACATCCTGTACAACTGCAACATAATGTCCCAACTTCTATACTCAATGCGCTGATGAAGGCCAGTGTGCCAACAGCCTTCTTCACTGCCCTGTGTATCTGTGACTCAAATTTCAGACAACTGTGCACCTGATCTCCAACGTCCTTTAGTTCCACTACACTCTTAAGGCCCTCTCATTCATCATTAAACTCCAACCTGGATTTGACTTTCCAAAATGCAAGACGTCACACTTACCTATATTAAACGCCATTTGCTATTTCTCAGCACACTTCCTCAGCTGAACAAGGTACTGCTGCAATTTCTGATAATGTTCCTCACTGTAAATGATGCCTCCTAATTTAGACTCATCTGCAAACTAACTTATCTTTCGCTGTGCACTCTGGTCCAAATCATTGATATAGATAACAAACAGCAATGGGCCCAGGACCGACCGAAAACTGAGGCACTCCAGTAGTCACAGGCCTCCAGTCCGACAAGCATACTTCCACCATAGCCATTTGCTTCATAACGTCAAGCCAATTGTGTCGCCAATTTGCCATTTTACATTGGAGTCCATGCGATCTAACCTTCCAGAGCGGCCTACCATGTGGAACCTTATCAAAGGCCTTACTGCAATCTACATAAGATATGTCCACCACCCTGCCCTTGTTAACCTTTCTGGTCACTTCCTCAAAAACTCTAACAAAATGTGTAAGGCATGATCTGCCACGCACAAAGCTATGCTGATTGCTCCAAGTCAAACTCTGTATTTCCAAATGCATGCACATCTTATATCTCAGAACCTTCTCAAGTGGTTTACCGAAAACAGGTATGAAGCTTACTGGTCTATATTTCCCAGGCTTTTCTTTGCAGCACTTCTTGAATAAGGGCACCTTTGTTACCGCCCAGTCTTTGGCCCCTGAAATGTCTTCTCTCGCCTCTTGCAGTGCTCTTGGATATGTCTGGTCAGGACCAAGAGGTTTATCTGACTTCAAGCATTCTAATATGCCCATTAGTACCATTAGTGATATGGACTGTACCAAGATATGACAATTAACGTCCCAAAGGTCACAGGTCTTCATGTCTTTCTTCATGATAAACACAGAGGGGGAATTGAGGACCTCACCCATCTCTTGAGGTTTTGCACATGCGTGCCTATTTTGGATTTTAAGGCGTCCTATTCTCTCTCTGGTTGTTGTTTTTCTTTCCTATACTGAATTTGGATTCTCACCAATCTGCTCAGCCAAGGCTATCTCATACCTCCTTTTCGCCTTGCTTATTTACTTCTTCAGTAAACTCCTGTATCCCCTGTTACCGCCAGGGATTCCCTTGGTCCCAGCTGCCTGTACCAGTCTATGTTAGGAAAATTAAAATCACCTATTATGACAACCCTATTGCTCCAGCAAGTCCAGCCAGTCTCCCTGTATATTTGTTCCTCTAATTCCCATTGATTATTTAGAGGCTTATAGTGCAACCACTATAACGTCACCATCCCGCTCTTACTTCTTTGCCCAGTTCACAAAATCTCATTGGACATTATCTCAGTTATTTCATCATTAAATACTAGAGTGATATGCGCCTTTATCAGAACTATTGGTATTTAAATTGTTTCCATTTACATCTGTTCCTCACAGTGAATTTACATTCGTAGCACCTCTTGTCAAGGTACAGTGGGGATATGGAGCTGTAAATGGATGGGAATTGCACAACCTGTCACTTCCAGCATTGGTTACATTTTCCCCACACTGGACAGTGATCTAACACAGTGTTACCGAACAATGCAATAGCCTGGGTTTATATATGAATGAACCAGTGCAGACTGCACAGCTCCCCACACTGAACATTTAGTCCAGGATTATATATCAAGCTTTTTGGTGGGCTGCACAGAGTTTCACTCTGGACATTGCTGGGTTGCATACAGCTGTACACTAGCCGGATCTACACAATGCTCCATCCTGAATATGTAATGGATGGGTTGGTTATGTGAGTTGGATTGCGAATGTGAGAGTACTAAACATCAGACAATACCTTTATTTTGTGTTTTCATTCTTGTGATTGAACCCTTAAAATCCTGATTCATCCTGTTGTGCCCATCCTTCTGGATGAATCATGATGAGTGTTGTTGTAGCATCTGAGTCTGCAACATGACCAACAAATGGAGCAGAGGCTGCAGAGAGGGGAATCTCCGTAAAATGGAATGAGGGAATCACAATCAGATCAGCCGTGGTCTTAGTGAATGTTGTGGCAGGATTGAATGGACCACTAATGCAACTTATTCACATATTTCTGTTTGTTCCAAACAAACTCCCCTTCTCTCCCAGTGTCCCATATTGGTGGGGAGTGAGTCACCTCCTGCTGTTCTTGCATAACAGTACGCTGGGACCTCACTAACCTCCAGATTTCCTTTTGCCCCAGTTTCGAACTCTGAGTGACTCCCTCCTGTCTCTGTATCCCAGTCTCAAGTAGTTGAATGACTGCCTCCTGTTCCTGTCTCCCAGCCTCGAGCTCTGAGTGACTCCCTCCTTTCCCTGTGCCCTAGTCTCAAGCAGTTGAATGATTGCATCCTGCTCCTGTGTCCCAATCTTGGGCAGCTGAGTGACTGTCTCATGATCCAAGGTTTGCGAAAGTAGATGTCCTCCTCTTGCTACTGAGCAACAGTCTCCAATATCTCTGTGCTCACCTGCCGCTCCTGTGGAATGGAGTTGAGCGCCTTAATGGACTCTTCACATTCCTTATAACATCTCTTGACTAAAAGCCTTTCTCCTGTTTCTGCAAAACACCACTAAAATCTGAATGATGTATTTTTGTATTTTACTCTCAGACTGTCAACCCTATCTAACCCCCTAATCATGTTGTCAAACTTGAAAGGGTGCAGAATACAAGCTGACTGACAGAATTCAGAAGCCGAATAACCTCCTCCTGTTCCTGTGTCATATACTCAAGAGGCACTCGAGTCTCAGAGATTCATAGCACATAAAAATTCCTTTCGGTCTGATCGTGCATACCGACCAAATATCCTAAATAAATCTCGTCCCCCTTGCCAGCACTTGGCCCATCTCCCTCTACACACTTCCCATGCATGTATCCGCCCAAATGCCTTTTAAATTGTGTAACTGTACCTGCCTCCACCACCTCTTTTATCTGCTCGATCCATACAAACAGCAGTCTCTGTGTGAAAATGTTGTCCCTCATGTCCCTTTTTAAGTCTTTCCCCTCTCACCTTAAACCTTTGTCTTCTAATTTTGGACTCGCCTATCCTGCGTAAAAGACGTTGACTGTTTACCTTCTCTATGCCCCTCATGATTTTATAAACCTCTTTAACGTCACCCCTCGGCCTCAATACTTAACAATAGCCCCAACCTATTCAAACTCTCCCTGTAACTCTAACCTTCCAACACCTGCAACATTCTTTTAAATGTATTCTGCACCCTTTCAAGTTTGACAACATCTTTCCGACAGCAGGGTGACCAGAATTAAAGGTAATATTACAAAAGTGGCCAAACCATTGTCCGGTACAGATGCAACATGTCGTTAAAATGTTTAGACTCAAAGCACTCACCAGTAAAGGGAAGATCACCAAGTGCCTTCTTCACTGCGTTGTCTACGTGTGACGGCACTTTCAAGGAACGGAAAACCTGCACCACAAGGTGACACAGTAGCTCAGTGACTAGGATTGCTGCTTCAGAGCGCAGCGATCTGGGTTTAATTTCATCCTTGAATGACTGCCTGTGTGGAGTTTGCACATTCTCCGTGTCTGCATGAGTTTCCTCCAGATGTTATGTTTTCCTCTGACAGTATAAAGACATACAGATAAGGGTAGATTGGGCATGTTAAGTAGCATAAAGTACCCAGGGATATGTAGGCGAGATGGATTAGCCTGGGGAAATGCAGGGAGGGATAGGGTAGGAGTTTGTCCAGTGGAATACTGTTTAGAGGTTTGGTGTGGCCTCGATGGGCTGAGCAGCCTGTTTCTTCACTGTAGGGATTTGATAATTTCTATGGAGTTCTCTTTGATTGGCAGCTTTCGACAGGACCCTACCGACATGTCTTGCCTTGGTTTGTCTTGCCAAAATGCAACACCTCACATTTATCTAAATTTAACTCTATCTACCACTCCTCGGTTCACCTAAGCAAAGTCCGACTATAGTCTGAGAGATCATTCTTCAATGTCGAGTACACCACCAAATTTGGTATTATCTACAAACTTACTGACCGCACTTCATATACTCAAATGCAAATGATTTGTGCACGTGACAAAAGGCAGTGGACCAACAATTGATCTTTGCGGCACGCCACTGGTCACAGGTCTCCAAGTTTCCAATATTCAAGAAAACCTTGGATCTACATGGCGAGCTCTCCCTGGATTCCAGGCAGTCTGACCTTGTTAACCAGTCTACCATGTAGAACATTTTGGTTTTCTTAATTAATTCCATAAAGACAACTTCCACTGTCTTGCCTTCATCAATCATCTTCATCACATCCTTAAAAAAATTCCATCGAGTCAGTGAGACGTGATCTCCAATGTACAAAGCCCTCTTCAGTCCTTGTCTTTCCAAATGCATATACATCGTTTCCCACAAAATCTCCTCCAACAATTTAGGCACCCTTGAAGTCAGACTCACTGATATATAGTTACCCGTTTATTTCCCTTACTTTCTTAAATAATGACACTACGTTAGCAGCCCTCCAGTCTTTTGACACCTCAGCTGTGGAAATCAATGTTACAAATATATCAGCAAAATGCTGAGCAATCTCTTTCCTAGCTTCCCACAAACATCTGGGATACAACTGATCAGGTCCCAGGGATTTGTTCACCGCTATGTGTTTTAAAATGTCCAACATCTGCTTTTAATATAGATACGTTTCAAGGTATCACTATATATTTCTTCATTCTCTCGCTCTTGTAACCCCCTCCACATTAAATTCAGAGGAGAAATACCTGTTTAGTATCCCTCCAATCTCCTGTATTTCCATACATAGGTAGCCTTACTGATCTTTAAGGTGCGCTATTCTGTCCCGAGTTAATCTTTTGCCATTAAAGGATGTGTAGAATCTCTTCAATGCCTCGTTAACCCTATTTCTAAAGCCATCTCATGGCCACATTTTTCTGGCCCGATTTCCCCGTTGACTGTGCACTTACTGCCCTTATATTCCTCTCCGGATTCACTTGGTCTCAGCTCTGTTTACCTGACATATGCCTCCTTCCTTACCTTGACCAGAGCATCAATATATCTAGCCATCCAGCACCGGCTGCATTCACCAGCATTGCCCCTATCACTAAGGGGAAAACGTTGGCTTTGGACTCTCTGAAACCAAGTTTTGTTGGCCTTGCACTTCCCAACCATCCCTTTTCCTGTGAATAGGGTATTCCAATTAGCCTTTCACAGGGCTCGCCTAACACTTTCAAAGTTGGCCTTGTTCAAAGTTAGAACTTTAACGTTGACATCAGGTCTTTCCTATTCCAAAACTAATTTAAAACTAGTATTTATGCGTAACAGACTTGAAAGTTAAATAAATACTTCCTGCCCTTCTGTAAAGGCTCGAGAGGCCGAATGGGCTCCTCGTAGCCCTCTGTAATAGACTGGAAAGGCTGAATGGCCTCCTCCTGTACTTATGTAACAGACCCGAGAGATTAAATGACACAGCTACAAATGGATTACGAGCAACCGTTAAACTGTGTCTGATGGAGGTCTATTCCTTCCCAGTTACAGAAACACAAACAAAACAATGTACTCCACGTGGCCTCTCAGTAATTCCTCATACAACTTCAGCAACACATCTCTTTCAAGTTTGGCAGGCAGTCTAACCTTGTTAAGCACTCTACCATGTAGAACATTTTGGTTTTCTTTCTGAATTCCATAAAACAACATCCACTGACCTGCCTTCATTAATCATCTTCATCACTTCCTCAGAAAATTGCAGAGTCAGAAAATTCCAATGTACAAAGCCTTCTTCAGTCCTTGTCCTTCCAAATGCATACACATCCTTTCTCTAAAAATCCCCTCCAACAATTTAGTTACCATTGACGTCAGGTTCACCAATCTCTGGTTACCTGTTTTTTCCTTACTTTCTTAAATAATGTTGGCAATATGTGCCAATATTCTAGATTTCCACTTTTTCAAGTATGAACAGGCTAATATAGACTGAATGGCCTTCTTGTATCCCTCTGTAAGAGGCCCATAGGGACAGAATTGCTTCGGCCTGTTGCTGAGCAGCAGTCTCAATTCTCTGTCTCAAGGCTATGAAAGGATTTGATAGCAGGGCACTATCTAGAAACTTGCCCACCCGACTTTTTTTTATGCAGCCGATCTGTTATTTTATAACTGCCGCCTTTCATAAACAGAGTGGAACATATACAGACCCCTGCAGTGTTCTGTTAATACTCTCATATACAACTAAAAAAAAATTAAAAATATTTAAAGATTTATGGTCCATCCCTCAGCAACCCTCATCCATTCCATGCAAACCCAGTAAATGTTCCCTTTTGTATTGATATGAAAAGTGATGTGTGGAACTGGTTAATTGAGCGTGTTTGCTCAGTCATGATTTGGACATGCCGGTATT
Source organism: Chiloscyllium plagiosum (assembly GCF_004010195.1). NCBI lineage: Eukaryota > Metazoa > Chordata > Chondrichthyes > Orectolobiformes > Hemiscylliidae > Chiloscyllium > Chiloscyllium plagiosum. The sequence continues at coordinate 29,832,040 of NC_057717.1, read as the reverse complement.
GGACTGGGGTGTACAAAGTTAAAAATCACACAACACCAGGTTATAGTTCAACAGGTTTAATTAGAAGCACACTAGCTTTCGGAGCGCTGCTCCTTCATCAGGTGATAGTGGAGGACACACTTCGAAGGCACAGAATTTATAGCAAAAATTTACAGTGAGATGTAACTGAAATTATACATTGAAAAATACCATGATTGTCTGTTGAGTCTTTCATCTGTTCCAATACCATGATGGTTTCACTTTTTTCATATGTAAATCACAAAACTTTTTATTTTAAAAAAGTTGCATTCTCAAGTTAGCAGAAACAATGAGTGTTAGCTAGACAACATGTTGAAGGTGTTAGCCCCCTGTGTTCTCTGTCTAAGCCATTATGTTTCGATTGATTCAAATCTGAAAAGTGAATTAACAGAGTTTTACATGAATTCATGCAGTTTTTAAGCGTAGTACAATAAAACTCTGCAAGTACAAATTCACCCCACAAAATATATGTGTGCATGTGGGTCTTTGTCTGTTTGTGTGTCTGTGTCGGTCTGGGTTGGTGTGTGGTGAGTGTGCGAGTGAATGCATATGTGTGTGGATGCTGACGTAGAGTGTCTTAAGTCTATGAGGGGGTGTGTGCTTGTCTGGGGTGGGGAATTTTGAGTGTCAGTGAGAGAGTGTATATGTGTGTGCATGAGTGTAGAGTGCTCTAAGTCTCTGAGAGGATGCCCATGTGGTTGTGGGAGTTTGTGTGTGTGTGTGTGTGTGTGTGCGTGTGTGTGAGTAGGAGGGTCTTAGAGTGTATAGTGCAACGGTGGTCACCTGTAATGTGACATGAACCCAAGGTCCCGGTTGAGGCCCTCCATTTAGGTACCGAAATTAGCTAACAGCCTCTGCTCGGCCACTTTTCACTGCTGCCTGTCCTGAAGTCCGCCTTGGAGGTTTGTCACCCGTAGATCCAAGGATGAAGGTCCTGGACCACTGAAGTGTTCCCCAATTGGGAGGGAACACTCCTGTCTGTCTGTCTCCAGTCTGCGGTGCCCATTCATCTGTTGTCATGGCCTTTGCTCAGTTTCCCAGTCTTTGTACAGTGACTGTGATTATTGCCAATCTGCATGGATTCTAATTATCCCAGTGGAGGGTTTCCATCATTTTAATGATAAATGGGCGCCATTCAATGTGTTATCCCATAACATGAGCGGGAGCATCACCGACAACACTGACAGACAACAGCAGATCCAGAGAGAGGGGGAGGAGAGATCAGAATCTGAGAACATTAGACTGGAATGTTCCAAAAATATATCAGAATCTGGGAACATTAGACTGGCATGTTCCAACAATAGACAGGAGTTTATCCAATTATGTTTGGCATCTTTCTGCATTTTATTGCTGGTCATTATCATTGCGGATTTATTACACTATTTTCATTATTCAATATTTTTATTATCCTTTCCTGGCTATCGTTTGTGTTCCTGGTAAGTGTCACTGTCCAGATTTGTTTTTCTATAAACCGGTTATGACTGTATTACTGTTCTTTCATATGGTCCACACTTCTTGTCACTATTATTTTCCTGTTGAAACTCTCAATCCATATATCACTCTACAGACCACTACTAACTACATCAATGAACGTGTTCAATTACTGTCTCCCTCTCTGTTCTGGCAGTGTTACTCACGGGTCTCTATGTTGATCTACTCAGCTCCAGCTGCGAACTACAATTTATTGTATCATTGCCTTTGTTATTTAAATATTACGAGCATGGAGCTCACTCTCTACTGTTCTGGTTACAAACTCCACTTCCTTCCATTGTTTCCATCCCATCCCTGGCCCATAACTGCGACTGAAGCAGACAAGTCACAACTGTGGAAAATCCCTTTGACCATGAGCTGATTCCTGACACCATGCCCTGACCATTTCTAACTTGAAATTCTCATCACTTCAGAAAATATCTCATTGGCTTATTCCATCTGCTGTTTTAACCTTGAGCTATGAAGTACAGTCTTAATGAAGCCAATAATCTGCTGCTGACGCTCCTGGCTTCACGCCTGCCCAAGCAAATCTGATTCGACCTCACACCAAACTCCCATCCATCTGTCATTCATGTGCACACCGATGTATATTGCTATGGTGACTGGCAATGCCTTTATTTTGACATTCTCAAACACTTTATCTCATCTGTCCATGAAACCGCTCTCGTTCCCTTCCTGTCGATTAACAAAAAGCCTGCCAGTTGTTCGTATTTAAAATAGTTTGCTCCATGTGCGTTTCTTCTCCAACAATGAGTTTCACATTCAACCCTACCAATAGCGCACACACACACACGCACTCTCTCTCAGTCTCTGATGAACACACACTCGCACGCAGAGAGTGAAAACCATCCCATTGTCGACAGTAATCTGATGCGAGTATAGTTAGCGTATGATAGTAAAGTTTGCAATACTCTCATGCAGGGCAGATAGTGCAGTTTACTGAGCAACACACGAGCATGCTCTGTACAGCTCTCCATGCTGGGCTGTCATCTTGTCCCAGTTTATGTTGTTTGTGGTGTTCTGTGAAGCAGATTGAGAATTTGATGTAACAAACCATTCCAGCTGATCTGACAATGCCTTTATTCAATGTTCTCATTCTTGTCATTTCACTCACGAAGATCTCACTTCTCCAGTTCGTCACACAGCCCTGTCTGATTCCCCATATTTCCACAATATCTGTTCCATTAATTAACTGTCTGTTTCTATCTTTAATGTGAATCGTTCTGTCCCTCTGTATCTTTCCCTGGGCTTAGCTTTTGGCCCACTAGTATATCAAGTGCTGGCATTGTGTAGTTCAGAAAGAGTGAAATGGTGTGTTTCAGGCTGTTGTTCACTTTGCGGTATGTCCCATGTGATGGTCCATGGACAGGGGTGTTTTAGAAGTTATGAGACACATCCTTGTAACTTGGTCTGTACCTGAATTTGTCCCTCTCTGGTGACCTTGCGATCAGTAACACGAGGAAGGCCCTGAAGTAAAGGACCAGGCATCTAAATTGTGTGACAATGCTGTCACTCTTTTTTAAAAAAAAGATTATTTTCTCCTTTTTAAAATAAGAGATCTTAAAGGCCAAACTGCCTGCTGAAACCAGCTCAAGTAAATAGCTTACGACGTTTTTAGGGTTTATAATAAATAGCAGTAACAATGGCCTCGTAACTTATCCCCAGCTGCTACTCTCTCTGAAACCTGACTTGATGCTGAATCCTCCTGGATTGGAGAACTGTATGAAGTATGTATGTCTAAATGTTCCTTTTTGCCAAGGGGTGTGTTTTCGGACTGTTAGTTTATTGGAACAGTTCATTTGTAGAAGGTATTATATCCATGATTCGGTTAAGGTTTCCAATAGTTAAATTATTCCAAATTCCTCTTCATTGTGTATGGATTTTCAGGAGAGTGTTTAAATATATTGTGTTTTGCTTAATGGTGGGTGGGTTTGACTAGTAGCATCACATCTGGAACACCCAATTCACATCTACCTTTAAAATAAGAAAAGGCTGGCATCCAAGTTACCCTCTTAAAATAATTTGAGGCAGTCCAGTTGGTCTATAGCAAATTGGGGACGCTTGTCTGGTTCGAAATCTATAATACCAAACTGGGTTTAGAATTACAATCCCTGCAGTGTGCAAACAGGCCATTTGACCCAACAAGTCCACATCGTCCCTCCGAGGAGTAACCTACCGAGACCCATTCCTCTACCCTAATATTACACATTTTCCCCGACAATTGATCCTAACCGACGTACATCCCTGAAAACTACGAACAATTTAGCATGGCCAATTCACCTGACGTGCACATCTTTGGATTATATGAGGAAACCAGAGAATCCAGAATAAACTCATGCAGACACTGGAGATTATGCACCGGGAGACTATTGGGTTCAAAGGTCGTGTATGGTAGTTGTTAATGTCTTTTGTTCCGGATGTTGAATTCGGTTGGTTTTAACACTGTTTTGTGTATAAAGATTCTTTCAGTCACGAAGAGTTCTCTATGTGTGGAAGAAGTAAACTTGGGGGTTTTACAAAAGGTACTGAAGGCAAAGCTGTAGGAATTGGCAGACAAGCTGGAGTTGGGTTTGCTTTTGTCTGTGGGACAATGAGAGATAATTATAGCTATAGCTCGGGAATTACATTTGACGGAACCACCATCAGACGCTTTCGAAATGGTTAGAATTCAATTTCAAATGAGGCAGTTTAAACATGAGAAGGAATTGAAACAGTTTGAATTACGATGAAAAGCAGAAATAAAAGAAAAGGAAATTAAGAAGGAAGAGAGAAAAGGAGAGAAGAAAAGCAGAGAGTTTCAACTTAAACAGTTAGCAATTAGAGAGGAAAGTTGACATAGAAGGCGGAGATCAAGGTAGATGGTAGGCTGGATGTGGAGGATAGTGAGGTTGAGCAACCCTGTAGTAGACAATGGCCTAATGAGGTTCTGTTTAAATACATCCAGGCGTTCTCTAAATTTGATGAGAAGGATGGGGAAGCCTTTTGAATTTCATTTGAGAAAGTGGCTAAACCAATGCAGTGGCCAGTGACCATGTGGATTTAGTTGATCCGAACAAAGCTGATAGGCATTTGCATCCCTATCGGAGGAGGTATCTGGCCAGTATAGGGTGGTGAAGAAAGCCATCTGAAGTGTATATGAGCTTGTGCCAGAAGCTGACAGACAGCGTTTCAGAAGTCTAAAAAAAGGGTCCCTGATTAAACGCACATTGAGTTTGAAAGGATCAAACAAAGTAATTTTGAAAGGTAGGTAAGGGTATTAAAACAGAGCAAACCTATGATAATCTTAGAGAGATTCTTATTTTGGAGAAGTTCAACAATTCACTTCCTGCAGTCGTGAGAACGCGTGTGGAAGGGCAGAGAGTTACAATGGCAAGATTAGAAACTGTAATGGCTCATGATGATGATTGAGTTCACAAATCAAAGTTTGGTTTCTGAGAGGGATTGAGAAGAATGTGCGAGATCTTCTTAAAATCTGTGAGAGTAAGGTTTACAGGCATAGGCCAGGAGTAGCAGGTAAAGAGGTTACAGCATTAAGAGGTACAGAAATAGGTAACTCTTTTATGCTGA
>NC_057717.1:29818393-29826239 GCF_004010195.1 Chiloscyllium plagiosum | reverse complement strand
AATACCAGTCTGTTTCGATTGAGCTTATTATTGCTGCCATTCAGTTTGAAACTATTCAGGTGACAGGGCGAGAAAAACCATGTTTTGACACGTTGTGGAGACTTGGATGAAGAAAGACAAAGGCATCCTGTGGCAGGAGTTAAATGACTGAAATCGAAACTAGTTTGTGAGCATTTGTATGCTCAGAGTCAATGTAATATAAATGCATTTCAGTCTGCTAATAGAGGAAGGTTAGGAGGTCTAACATGAATCCATCTTTGTATATTAATGGATCATTTTATTGAAAGTGGAGTCGCGAAGATACTATCACTGTAAAAAGGTTATTTTCTCTTGGGTTTTATTTGTAAGAGAGGTTTTCAAGGCAGAGATGCAGAACTGCTGTCTGAAAACAGTTTAAGTAAATAACTGAGAAAGCCTTTAGATTTCATTAAAACGGTGGTAACAATGAAAGGGCAGTGGCAGCTCTCCCAGACCAGGTTTTCTCGTTTTGTTTTTAGCTGCAGCATTCAGAAGCAGCTGGGGACCCCAGAAGGGTGGGAAGTTTTAATACATGATCCCCAGCTGTTTTTCTCTGAGATCTCTGTTGATGCTGTTTCCTCCTGGATTGGAAAACTGCTGTAAGGATCTGTATTTGAATATATCTTTGTCCAAGCGGTGTAAACCAAGAAGGTACGGTATCTATTGTTTGTGTAAGTGCTCCAACATATAAGCTATCCAAAATTTTTCTTTTCTTTGCTTGTATTTCAAATAAAGCATTTGAATAGATTACCTTTTGCTTAATGTCGAGTGGTTTGACCAGTCACAACATACCTGTAAGGCGCACTTCACATTTATATTCAAAATAAGGAAAGGTTTGGGTCTAAGCAGCCTTCTTTAAATATTTTGGGGGGATCTGGTCTGGTCCACAATACTTGTAGCCGAGAGGGTCTGTGACTGACTCCTGTTATTGAAAAGTTAGAGAAGGGGCTGGGGATGGTTTGCTGGAGGTTGTGTTGTAAGTTGCCTGAGACTTTCAGGGAGAACTGAGGATTTGGTGACCCAACTCTGGATGGAACATGGGGACTGTAGTTACAACATCTGGGTCTGCAACATGAACAACAACTGGAGCAGAGGCTGCAGAGGGGGGAAGCTCTGGATCAACACTGTGAGTGTGTTGGGAAAGGGATTTGCTGTATCCATCCCGGGGTTTTCCAGGAACAGCTTCCCAAGCTCCACTTAACCCAGGAACAGAATGTGAGGAGATCCTCATTCTACAAGTAGCTGCTAACAGAATGGTGTCACCTCATTCAACATGACCTGCAGCTTCATACCGGGGGAGGACGGTGCTGCCAGTGGCTGTTAGGTTCACAGTTTCATTCAGCTTCTATGATCCGGAACTTTCCAGGCAGGTGTGGGTGAGATATCCATCATCTCCCAGTATCTCAACATCAATGTCACCATTCGGTGATGGAGGATATATATGGTGGATGAGGTAAATACATTGTTTCTCCCACAGCAGGGAACTGCCGGGTGTATCCTTATTTTCCCAGTACAGTGGGCTTCCCTTCCGTGTACATGGCATCTTCAGAGTATCCATGTCAATGGTGAGAGGTAGAGGAACTGAAGGAACTCTCTCTCTATTAATGTTACAGTGTGTCCATGTACAGTACATCATGTTGGTGAATATCCCTGTCCTGGCAGCAGCCACGGTTCCTTCATTCAGAAGCAGGCGGCCATTCTCATCGTCCATTTAGAAAGGAATGAATGCATCTTGGAGGAAGACCATCCCGTTGATACACATTTCAAAACATCATCGCATCACCAACCAACCACATCAAAATATTGCATGGCGTCACTTGGAGCACCAAGGAGCAGACGATCAGGGATGGAGCAAAACCTCCCATGTCTGAACGGGGCTTAGTGAATCCCCCAGTACCCAGCATCATTAAGTCATGTAATCCCTCTCTATTTCAGGAACATACTGACTTCCATTATTTCTGTAAATTAAATTACAGATTATATCATGTTATATTCCACCTGCCAAACGATTATCCATTGCTGTTACCACTCTGTATATATTTGCAGACTCTCTACCCTCTCTTGATAATATAATCTTTTCCTTATCACAACGACATCACCAAACTCAGTATCAGTACATCTTTTCCATCCCACTGATCATTAATATAGATTGTATATCGTTAAAGACCCAGCGGTGGTCGCTACATGACTCAATAGTTTACGACCTGTCCAACTGATTAAGACTGATTTATCCGGAGTGCCTGATTCCTGTTTGAAAACGAGTCCTCCCCATTCCTGTGTAACACATTAAAAGGGTTGAATAAGAACGAGGAGCATCAGTCGGCTATTCAGTTCCTCGAGACTGCTCCGCTATTGAATACAATCATGGCTGATGTCATCTCTTCTCTGCCATTGAATACAATCATGGCTGATGTCATTTCTGCTGCGATATTGAATACAAAGTTTGGGAGAAGATTTGTAGCTCGGGTGCTCGTTGTTGTTCTTTTCACTGAGCTGAAAATTTGTGTTGCAGACGTTTCGTCCCCTGCCTAGGTGACATCCTCAGTGCTTGGGAGGCTCCTGTGAAGCGCTTCTGTGATGTTTCCTCCGGCATTTATAGTGATTGTATCTGCCGCTTCCGGTTGTCAGTTCCAGCTGTCCGTTGCAGTAGCCGGTATATTGGGTCCAGGTCGATGTGCTTATTGATTGAATCTGTGGATGAGTGCCATGCCTCTAGGAATTCCCTGGCTCTTCTCTGTTTGGCTTGTCCTATAATAGTAGTGTTGTCCCAGTCGAACTCATATTGCTTGTCACCTGCGTGTGTGGCTACTAAGGATAGCTGGTCATGTCGTTTCGTGGCTAGTTTGTGTTCATGAATGCGGATCGTTAGCTGTCTTCCTGTTTGTCCTATGAAGCGTATTGTGCAGTCCTTGCATGGGATTTGGTACACTACATTGGTTTTGCTCATGCTGGGTATCGGGTCCTTCGTCCTGGTGAGTTGTTGTCTGAGAGTGGCTGTTGGTTTGTTTGCTGTAATGAGTCCTAATAGTCCCAGTAGTCTGGCTGTCAGTTCAGAAATGTTTCTGATGTATGATATCGTGGCTAGTCCTTTGGGTTGTGGCATGTCCTCAATCCGTTGTCTTTCCCTCATGCATCTGTTGATGAAATTGCGTGGGTATCCGTTTTTGGCGAATACATTAGATAGGTGTTCTTCTTCCTCTTTTTGCAGTTCTGGTGTACTGCAGTGTGTTGTGGCCCTTTTGAAAAGTGTCGTGATGCAACTTCTTTTGTGTGTGTTGGAGTGGTTGCTTTCGTAGTTTAGGACTCGGTCTGTGTGTGTGACTTTCCTGTATACCTTTGTGGTGAATTCTCCGTTAGGTGTTCTCATTACCATCATGTCTAGGAATGGGAGTTGGTTGTCCTTTTCTTCCTCTCTAGTGAATCGGATTCCTGTGAGTGTGGCGTTGATGATCCGGTGTGTGTTCTCTATTTCTGTGTTTTTAATGATTACAAAGGTGTCATCCACATATCTGACCCAGAGTTTGGGTTGAATTTGCGGTAAGACTGTTTGTTCTAATCTTTGCATTACCGCTTCTGCTATGAGTCCAGAGATGGGTGAGCCCATGGGTGTGCCATTGATTTGTTCATATATTTGGTTGTTGAATGTGAAGTATGTTGTGAGGCACAGGTCCAGTAGTTTAAGTATGCAGTCTTTGTTGATAGGTTCAACGTCTTTTTGTCTGTTCTGTAAATCCAGCAGGTTGGCTATTGTTTCTCTGGCTAGGGTTTTGCCGATAGATGTGAACAGTGCCGTTACATCGAATGAGACCACGGTTTCTTCCTTGTCCTGGAAAAGCACAGCAGGTCAGACAGCATCCGAGGAGCAGGAGTGTCGACGTTTCAAGTATAAGCTCTTCATCAGGAATGTGGGGGGGGGGGGGGGGGGGGGGGGGGTTGTTGCTTTCAGTTTTAATTCTCTGTAGGTCAAACCTGGTTATCTGTCCTTTTTTTTTGTAGGTTTCTCAGTGTTTTGTTTATCCTATTGGTGAGCTGTGGGGTGGCGTCAAACTCCCTCTTTTGGTAGGTGCTGGTATCTGCAAGTAGTTCTTGAGCTTTTTGGATGTACTCTGCTTTGTCCAGGAGGACCGTCATTCTGCCTTTGTCTGCTGGTAGCATGATTAAGTACTTATCGTTTCTTAGCGCTTTTAGTGCTTCCCTCTCCTTGGTGTTGAGGTTATGTGTTTGTCTTTACCTTGTTATCAGGGGTACGATACTTTGTCTCACTGTTTGCTGTGTCTTTTCTGTCAGTCCATTGTTTCTGAGTGTGTATTCTCGTGCTGCTAGGAAGTCTGCTGTCTTGGCGTCTCTGTGGTTGTAGTTGAGTCCGTTGGCCAGTATTGTTCTTTCCGTGTCTGTGAGCTGTCTGTGGGAGAGGTTTCTAACCCAGGAGTGTGTTGTAGTGTCCTCTTGGTTGTGGATTATTTTGGCCATTTTTTTAAGTGGCGTTTTTAAACACATCGACCGGAACCCAATATACCGGCCACTGCAGCGGACTGACAACCAGAAGCGGCAGATACAAACCACTATAAATGCCGGAGGAAACATCACAGAAACGCTTCACAGGAGGATCCCAAGCACTGATTATGTCAACTAGACAGGGGATGAAACGTCTGCAACACAAATTCCCAGTTCGGCGAACACAACTATTGAATACAATCATGGCTGATGTCATCTCTGCTCCGCCATTGAATACAATCATGGCTGATGTCATCGCGGCCTCTGTTCCACTTTCCTGCCATCTCTCAATCCTAAAACTCTGGTCTCTTACTATAGATTGATCCACATGAAAATATATCCACTCCACATATACACTTACAATTACTCTTAACATTTTGCAGATCTCAATGAGATCTCCTTTCATTCTTATGAACTTGAGAATATAGGCCTGAACTGCTCAATTTCTCTTCATGAGACAAATATTTCATCTCTGGAATTAATCTAATGAACTTCTTCTGAATTGCCGCCAATTAAAATGCCTCCTTCCACAAGTCAGCGCACCCAAACCGTACTCCAGTTGCAGAGTCGTGAATGCCTTGCATAGCTACACCAAACACACCCTACCTTTCTACTCTGTCATTTTCAAAATAAACACTGAAATTATGCTTGCATTTCTCATTACTTGCAGTACCCGCATTTCTCTGATATGCAAGCGGACACCCATATCCCTCTGCTCCTAAGCACTTTGAAGTTTCTCTCCAGTTAGATAATAATTTGTCTTTCTATTACGCTGGCCTACTTGAATAACCCCATATTTATCCACTTTAATTTTCATTGCCAAGTTTTGGCCTATTCAACCAACCTATCCATATTTATTTTTATATCTCTTCCATCTTCATTCCGAAGTAATTTCCCACCACTGTCAGTGTCCTCTGAAAATAGTATTATCTATCCCGTGAACGGAGTAATAATATCGAACGCAAGTAGTTGAGGCATGAGTACTGAAATCTATGGCACCCCACAAGTTGCATTTGCCAAAAGAAAATGGTTGACTGAATTTTGTTGGTCAACCAATCCTCCATCCAAGTCAATAAATTACTCCTAAACCGATGTTGCCTGAGCTTACCACTTACGCTTTGGAGAAACGACATATCCGATGCTCTCAGGAAGACGAGACATTTCATCTCCAAGAATCCTACTATCCACCTTGTTTGTCACATCCTTAAGTAATTCAAGCAAACAATTCATACTCGGTTTATCCTTCGTAAAACCATATTGACTCTGATTGATTGTGGTTTAACTTTGCAAATGTCCTCAACAACGGATTCCAATAATATGCCTTAAATTACAGTAGTTTTTTAGTTACGTTTACTCCCTAATGTATACAGTTATTACAAGTTCTTCCCTTTCGAAAAACGTTACGTTTTCTTTGAAATCCTGTTTAGCGGGCATATGTTTTTAAGAGATCTGCTCCAATTGCTGTGTAAGAGCCATGTGTGGCTGAATGGATTCATCATCCTACAAACTCGATCGGCTGACGTCTTTCTAGTTTTCCGATAATCTCATCTCTATGGCCAGAATGTCCTCCTCCAGTTGATGTGTTAGAGGGTTGGGAGATTATGGAATCTTCCTGTTGCTGTGTAACATTTTGAGGGGATGATGGGTCTTCTCATATTCTTCCATAACAGGCTGGAGATACTGAACCAGTCTCCTCATGCATCCCTGAGAAGGGACTGAGGGAGTGATTGGTTTTCTCCTGTTCTCACACAACAGACATGTATCCGAATTACCTCCAACTTTCTTATTAAAAACTGCCTCAGATACTTTGTATCCTTATCCAATTCCCCTACAAAGGATCAGAGGGGCTGAATGACCTCCTGTTATCCCAGTATAACAAATCTCCAGTCACAGTGTGGCCTCTTCCAGTTCCTGTGTTACAGATTGAGGAGGCTGAATGGACTGATCCTCTTGCTGTGTAACAGGATACTGGTGCAGCATGGCCTATTCTGAGTCCAGTATTTTGACTCGAGGGGCTGATTGGCCTCCTCCTGTAACCTTACATCAGGCTGCAGTGCTGAATACCCTTGTCCTGTTCTGGTGTAAAAGAGTCGAAGGCGTGAATATCCTTCTGCTGTTCCTGTGTAACAAGCTGGAGAAGTGGAATGGATTCCTCCATTTATTGTTTATTTGACTTCTATTGCTGACTCCTTCCGGTGTTCGATGTAAAAATATGATCATTTTTCATTCTTCTAAACTCAACCTGGTCATCCTTTCCTTATGGGTTAATACCTTCATTACAGGAAACAGCTGAGGGAACTATCTCTGAGCTGCTTCCAATGTAACAATATCCTTTCCTCAGTGAGGAGATTAAATTTGTACACACTACTCCAGATGTGATCTCACTAAGCCCCTGTACAGCAGCAGCAACACTTCATCAGCCTGCTGTATGGATCCCACCTAGGTTAGAGTATTCTCAGGGGAAATACACAGCATTGTTGAAAGATAATTGTCCTTCTCTACTCCACAGCATAACAGAAGATCTGAAGAAGCGCATAAATGATTTGGCGAGATGATCTCAAACATTAATTTACCCAGTGCCCACATCGCTCAGATTCTACAGAATTTGATAAGGTGGTGCTCACAAACAGCAATAAGAAGCAAACATTGATGGGAATTATATATCAAAGTGAAAGTTGCAATACAATTGCTGGATATGTTATAAAACAGGAAAATGAGATATACACGTCTGTGGCTACTGCAGTAATAATGTACTGTTTAAATTATATCTCAACTGTGTTAACCCAACTGAACGCTAATGCTGGGAAAAATGGATTTCATGAGCATGTGTTAGATGGCTTGTACTAACATTATGTCGAGCACCAAGCTCGAGATCAGGTTATTTAGGAATTGGTGTTGGATGATCAGAAGAGCTCATTGAAAACTTTGCTGTAAAAGACCTTTTGGGAACAGTGACCACAATACGTTTGTTTTCTTTTATGATGTTTGAGTACACGAAAGTTTTTGTTTTATTTGAAGTATCCGTTATAAATCTGAATCATGCAAGCCCTGAAAGTGTGAGGAGAAAGTGGAGACTACAGATGCTGGAGATCAGAGTCAAAGAGTATGGTGCTGGAAAAGCATAGACTGGCAGCATACTAGAATTAGATTAGAATACAGTGTGGAAACAGGCCCTTCGGCCCAACAAGTCTACACCGACCCGCCGAAGCGCAACCCACCCATACCCCTACATTTACCCCTTACCTTACACTACGGACAATTTCGCACGGCCAATTCACCTAACCTGCACATCTTTGGGAGGAAACCGGAGCACCCGGAGGAAACCCACGCAGGC
>NC_057717.1:29815215-29818064 GCF_004010195.1 Chiloscyllium plagiosum | reverse complement strand
GTAGCTCGGGTGCTCGTTGTTGTGGTTCTGCCTTGGGATCCTGCAACCACAGGGGTCAATGTGGATTTCACCAGTTTCCCCACTTCCCCAAACCCCACCTTATTCCAGTCCAAACCTCCAACTCAGCACCGCCCTTTTGAACGTTCCTTTGTATCCACCTTCCATTCCATCAGCCCCACCTTCATCTACTTATTAGATCAAAGGAGGCAGCTTAGAAAAATGCCAAGTGTTGTAGTAAGCCAGTGGATTCAGAGAAATGTAAGGCCCAGTGAAGGATGATCAAGAAACTGAGAAGAAAATCAAAAACGTAAAGCATGCAAATAAAAGAAAAGCATAAAGCCTGCTAAAAAGCTTCTGTCAATGTACGAAACAAAAACAAAAACAAGGTCAAATGTGGGACAGTGAGTGTGCAGACAGGATCATTAATTGTACAGAACAGAGAAATCACAGGGAAAAGAAACAGTAATTTTTGTGTCCATCTTTAAGGAAGAATATCCAGAAATTCTTCCAGAAATACCAAGAGACTATGGGACTTGTGTAAGTAAAGTCTGAGGTCATTCATGATGAGGTCGTCATTGAAAATATAGCGAGATTGACTATTGATAAATCTGACAGACCAGATGTACTTCATACAAGAATTTGCGATGAAGCAGCAATGGACATATTGATTGCATTTCGGATTTTCATGTTATTTTCCTACACATTACTGAAAGGCATTTAGCCAATCTGAATAAGGTGAATGTTATAAATATTATCGACAGTTTAAGAAAGGATGAGTATAGAGAGCGGTGAACTACAGACCGGTTAACTTGTCGTCCGTGGTTGGGTGTCTGTTCAACTCTAATACAAAGAACGTGCTGCTAGATATAGAGAAAGAAATGGCAAACCTCGCAAGTATGATAATGCATCGATGAAATGAAAGCCATAAGTGGCAAATACTTTTTGTAATGGTTTGAACATGATTCTTGTCGACATAGGCAATGAAGAACCAATGGATAACGTATAGTTGGAGATTCAGAAGCATTTTTTTTAAGTACTGACACGTAAACTCATAAGTAAAATTAAAGCCCAAGGTATTGGGAAGAATATATGCAAATGGGACGGTATAAATTAGGTTTACATTCATGTGAATGCAATTGCAATGTAGAAGATGTCGTGCACCAGTTGCATAGAGTGTTGTTGAGACTAGCCTTAAAGTATTGTGTACCGTTTGGAGTCCCAATCTAAGATAGAATATATTGACTACACAGGAACTGCAAAAGGTATTATCCAGATTAATCCATAAATTAGCAAGATTGTCTGATGGGGAAACTCAGCCTGTGATCTTGAGTTTCATATGGTGAAACTTAGAAACAAAGAGGGGACTGAATAACAGAGGGACATGGAGAAATTCAAACAGGCGAACTTAGCGAGAATCCCACGATATTCTACACGTACAAGTCGAACATAATTATCAGTCAACAGTTACTGTCCATTAGAAACCAAAGGAGACAATCTGTGTGTGAAGCTGGTGAACATTGATGGATTCTTACATGAGACATCCACATCTGTTTTACATGCGAGAAGGAGGATGCAGGTACAGAATTCGAGAAGATGAACTGGAAAGCTCTTGAACAGATTGATGTAAAATACGAGCAGGGGTTTGAGGCTTTGTCTGGTGTAAATTTGGACCAATCCCCGGTCTAGATGAGTTGTATCACAGGCTGTTGTCGGTGTCAAAGGAGGAAAGACTCTGACTGAAAATTTTAATTAGAATCTGACCATAGGGGAGGTGCCAGATGACTGGAGAACAGCTAGGGAAACTACTGGAGAAAATAGCAAAGGAGAAAATTGAACTCCAATCAGAGTGGCAAGGTTTGATCAGGGATAATCATCATGAATTTATCAGAGGGAAGTCACATCTAATGAATTTGATTGAATTTGAGGAGATCACATATTCAGTCTTGCAGCAATGCCTTTGACAAAATTCCACATGGGAAATTGAAAAATAAAGTACAATCTCACAGTATCAAGGATAACTTGACAAGTTATAACGAAAGTTGTCTTAGTGTCAGGAGATAGAAGGTGGTGGGAGAAGGTTGTTTGTGTGACTTGAGACAAGTGTCCCCTGGTGTACCACAGGGATCAGTTCTGTGTCCCTTATTGTTTGTGTTTATTCATAAATGGTGTAGATGTGAATCTGCAGGGGGTGAGTAGAGGAAGTGGGAGTTGTGATAAGTAACTTTGCGTTTGATACAATGATTGGCCGGGTTGTTGGCAGTGAGGAGGAAGGCCTTATGTTGCAGGAAGATACAGAATGAATGGTCAGAAGGGTGGATCAAAGGCAGATGGAATGTAAACCTGATAAATATGAGGTGATGCACTTTGGAAGAAGGAACCAGACAGGGGAGTACTCAGTGAATGGCAGCACACTAGGAAGCTCAGAGTGTGCTCCTCCACACATCCCTGAATGTGACTGGACAGGGTAATGGACTAATTAAGAATTGGACTTTGGGTGCAGCGTTTATTAAACAGTGGGTAGATTATAAGAGCTATACAGGGCTTTGGTTAGTCCAAGATGGAAAAGTGTGTGGAGTTCTGGGAGCCACATTACAGGAAGGATGTGATTGCACTGGACGGTCTGCATAGGAGATTCACCAGGATGTTCCCTGGGACGGAGCATATCAGCTATGGAGAGAGGCTGGATAAGCTCGGGTTGCTTACTTTGGAGCAGAGAAGGCTGAGGGGGATGTGATTCAGAAGGATAAGATAATGAGGGACATGGACAGGGTGGATAGACAGCTGCTGTTCCTTTTAGTCAGAGGGATAAGAACAAGGGAGCATATTTTTAAATGGAAGGGTTTGAGGTA
>NC_057717.1:29808256-29814715 GCF_004010195.1 Chiloscyllium plagiosum | reverse complement strand
TCACGGCTGTGGGTCCCATTTGGATCCTTAATGTATCAAGAGCTGGCACTGTGAAGCTCAAAAACAATGAAATGGTGTGTCTCGGGCTGTTCACTGCCTGGTGTGTCCCAGGTAGTGCTCCATGCACAATGAAGTGTGTGTTGGGCTGTTGTTCACTTCCCGGTGTGTCCCATGTGGTGCTCCATGGTGGACACGGTGTCCCAGCAGATTTGAACCTTGTTCTGTGCCTATTCACTGAACACCTGTGTTTGTCCCTATCAGCTGATCATGCGGTCAGTTACACGAGGAAGACCGGACTGAGGAGCTCCGGACTGACTCCTGTTATTGGAAAGTTAGTGGAGGTGCTTGAGATGGTTTGCTGGAAGCTGTGCTGTGAGCTGCCTCAGACATTCAGGAAGACCTGAGGATTTGGTGACACAACTGTGGATGGAGCATGGGGACGATAGTAACAGCATCTGGGTCTGTAACATGGACACCAAATGGAGCAGAGGCTGCAGAGAGAGGAAGCTCTGAAACCACGGAGTGAGTGTACGTGGGGAAAGGGATTTTCTGGATCCACCCCGTGTTTTCCAGGAAC
The DNA here is from genome assembly GCF_004010195.1 of Chiloscyllium plagiosum. Taxonomy (NCBI): domain Eukaryota; kingdom Metazoa; phylum Chordata; class Chondrichthyes; order Orectolobiformes; family Hemiscylliidae; genus Chiloscyllium; species Chiloscyllium plagiosum. The sequence continues at coordinate 29,814,138 of NC_057717.1, read as the reverse complement.
AGCTTCCCAAGCTCCACTTCACCCAGGAGCAGAGTGTGCGGGGACACTAATTGAACAAGGAGCTGGTCACAGAGCGGTGTCACCTCCTTCAACACGACCTGCAGCTTCACACCAAGGGGAGGACGGTGCTACCAGTGGCTTTTAGGGTCAAAGTTTCATTCAGCTTCTTTGTTCCGGAACTTTCCAGGCAGTAGTGGGTGACAGCTCCATCATCTCTCCGATCTCAACATCAGGGTCACCATTCAGTGTCAGAGGATAAATATGGTGGATGAGAGCAACAGGCCCGCTGGGAACATCAGGCAGAAGACGATCAGTGTGATGGAGCAACACTTGCCATGTCTGAACGGCTCAGAGTGAACCCTCCCGTACACACGGTGTCACTAAGTCCTGTGATCCCTCTGTATCATAAGAGGCCACCTGTGGTGCCAGATAAACGAGTTTAACCAACTCTAAAGCCTCCATAGCACCGGCCTGGAGAGCATCAAAAGGACCATTCACATGGGATAGAAGAAACGAGGAAGTGCATTCATTTTAACCGGACGTATTCTACTCTACCAGGATATTGGAATATCTTCCCAGAGCCGAAGATCCTGTCTTATCTTCACGATCACCTGCACGAAGTTTGCGTTATATAATTGACCAAAGGCCGGTGTGATAAAAAAAAAAGCCAAAATACAGGAAGCATCCTTGTGACCATCTGAAAGGGAATCGGATTGCACCCCCATGATCAGGTACTCGAAAACACCTCCAACAGTCATGGCGTCCAATTTCATAAAATTGATGTTATATCCCGAGAAAAATCCAAATAAATCAATCACTTCTAGTAAACGGGGCACAGATATCATCGGGTTAGTTGGAAAGCGAAGAACGTCATCTATGTAAAGGATGATGTTATGCCTTCCTGACCCTACCTCCAGGACAGTTGTATTGGGGTCCCTCTGGATGTCCTCTGCCAACGGCTCAATCACCAATGCAAATAATAACGGTGAAAGGGGCACCCTTGTCGGCTGCCTCTGCCGATGCTAAAATTAGACTTGATACCATTAGTGAGAATTGCTGCTGCTTTAGCGTCACTATATAATTCTGCCATCCACCAAGCAAAGACACACCTCCAAGGCCAAACGGTTCCAAGACATAAGAAAGGCATGGCCACTACACCCAATCAAAAGCTTTCTCTGCATCCAGGGAGACTACCAAGCCTGGAATCGACCTTGCTGGCACACCTGAACTATACTTAGCACTCTACTAATATAAATAGGGGATATGCGACTCCGAGTAAAACCTGTGTAGTCCTCCTTCACAATGAAGGACAAGATCCTCTCCAGCCTCAACGCTAGTATTTTCGACAAAATTTTAAAGTCCACGTTTAATCACAGGATAGGCCTATACGAATAGGCAATCCTCTGGGGCTTTCCCTCTCTTGAGAATAAGATAAATATTTGTTTCTTTCTGAGAGGATGGGAGGCAGTCCTGTCTCCAAGAATAATTGAATATATCCAACATTGGCCCAGCCACCATGCCTATGAACTCTGCAAGCCATCTGGGCCGGTCCGTTTGCCACTCTGGAGCTGCCTTACTGCAACCTGTATCTCTTGGATTGTCAGAGGGGCATTCAAAAGAGACTCCTTCTCTGAAGTTACACTTGGGAGGTCCAAGGTCTTAAAAAGGACTCCATCTTCAACGATCTGTCCGCACAATCCTCTGACTGGAACAACCCAGAACTTACTGAATGCTACATTAACCCTTTTGGAATCGCAGGTGGTAGTACCAGCACCCTCTCTAATGGATGTAATAGATTGGGGACACTCTTTGTTCTGGCCAATTGAGCCAAACACCTTCCCAGTTTAGCACCATACTTGAGTAACCTCTGTTTTGCAAAGGAAATCTCCCTCGTTGCTGTCTCGATGAACGCAGTGTTCAGAGCAGCCCGGAGGGCTGTAATCTGCTGCAACTTAGTTACAGACAGTCTGTCAAAGTATTCTGTCTTAGCTGCCTTCAGCCAAGCCTTGAGCATACGCTACTGCTGCTCCTTCTGCTGCTTCCGAGTCACCAAGTAAGAAATAATCAAACCCTTTGCATTGGCCTTGCCAGTATTCCAGAACACAGACGGATTACTGGCCGTACTCAAGTTAATGTCCCAATAAAAACTTAAATTCCGCGAAAAGTACTCAATGAATTTGCTATCTTTCAGGAGGCAAGCATCCATGTGCCAGTGCTGCGAGCCTGTCCCATCGCCATCGGCCTTAACATCCACGTACACTGCTGCATGATCAGAATTTTGCAGGGCAGCATCGAATTTAAAAAGGCCAGTGGGGCAAAAAATATATCAATCCTGGTGTAGCAATTACGTGGGTTAGAAAAAAGGTGAAGTCTCTACCTTCAGGGTAAAGACATCTCAAACGTCTACCAACACAGCTCCCTGTTCAGGTCCACCAGCTGCCTTGGTGGCGGGGAAATTCCCGTGAGACCCCTTGACATCCTGTCCACTTCGGGGTCCAGAAGTCGGTGAAAGTCTCCCCTTTAATTGTACGATGTTTCCCAAGGGTCATCAACCTGGAGTGCGCATCCATTCGAAATTTGAGGGGGTGTACTTGGGCAATATTGTACAAGGTCCCATATACCTTTCCATGAATTAAAGCTTTAAGGATCAGAAGCCACTCACGTTCGTCCTTAATTTGGTCAAACAACTGGAGTGGAAGGTTTGTATGAATGAGTGAAGCTACTGCTCTACTTTTCGGATTAAAGGATGAAATAAACACCGGGCCGAATCTTCCCTGCTATAACTGTAATTGCTCCTTATCAGTTAGTTGTGTTTCTGGTAGCAAGGCTACATCGACCCCTTCCTTTCTGAGGCTTGAAAGTATCTTTTACTCTTAATAGGCGAGTGATTCTCCTTAACTTCCACGTGCACCATTTAAACGAGCGGTTAGCCATAGCTATCCGAAGCAGCCCATAACCCACTGGGAGAATAACCCCATTTATAGTGCGTCAAGTGAAAGCAGTAAACAGTTCATACAAACTTGAAAATATAACTACAATAACAACCAAATCAAAACTTCTCACAAATATCTCTGCAATGAACCAACACATAACACAAATAAGTGGAGACTTTCCCCTTCCTGCAGAGGGTGTTCATATTACCCAACAATCCCCCATGGCTCCATCTAGCTGAAGCCGCTCCACAAACCCAGGCAAAACAAAGTTATAAAAAGTTGCACGCGTCTTACAACAAGAAAATTAAAAGTGGGCATTCCATCCGTCCCATCCATACTTTGATCCGAGGTAGTCCTGGTGAAACAAAATGAAACCACCCCCACCATCGCCAAACCCTCTTTCCCATTCCGAGTTAAGTGACAGAAACGAAAAGCAAATGATAGATAAAACAAAGGCTAATGGGAATGGGGGAAGAAAGGAGAAGAGAGAGAAAAGGGACAAATGGGACTTCCACATACTAAAAAAAAACACGAGGTAAACCAGGCAAACCCTAGAGAAATCAAAGAAAACATAATTGTCCATATTATTTGAACCAGCCAGTCTATTTTAATGTGTACAGGAAGCCCTTTGAGTTTTCTGGTGAGTCAAAATTAAACACAGACACTCCATGGCTGAAACATAATATTGCCGGATATCCTACCAGAATATTGACATCCCTCGGGCTCCTTTTTACCTCATCAAAGGTCTGCCTCTTGGGGATCACATCCGTAGAAAGACATAATTCGTGATCCTTTGTAGATCAGAGCCTATGGATCCTTCCCCAGATCTCGAGAAGCTTACAGAACATTTTTTTTTCTCTATCGTGCTGGACTTGCACTAGGACTGGGTGGTGGCGCTGGTCTGATCCAGGCTTGCACACTCCGACCCGCACCCAGTCTGCCCCTGACTTCCAGCTTCAAAAGGTGTATGGGCCATTGCTCCAAGAAGCTGACGAGCTGGCCTTCTTCTTCTCGTTCCTGCAGCCCGACCAGGCTGATGTTCTTCTGATGGCCCCGATTTTCGAGGTCGTCGACCTACTCTACTAAGGCTGTAACCTACAATTCCAGGGCTTAGACCCGACCCACCGAGGATTCTGCCATGGTTTCCGAAGCCGCGGTCCGCTGTTCCACCTCGATGATGCGCGGCCCAAGGCGCTGGCTCTCCTGGTCCTGCTTCTGCAGCTTGGCTGAGATCAGTTCCAGCCTGGTTCGGGTCTCCTCCATCGCTGAATCAATCTTGTCTCGCCGGCTCTGAACTCCGAGACCAGGCTCTACTCCACAGATAGGTCCCCTGGGGCTTTCGCAGAGGTTGACGTCACAGCTGCGGGCGTGTCCATCGCTGCAGTGCCCTGCTGGTTGTGGTCCTCATGGTTCTTTTCCTTTAGTCATTTTACTTTCTCACTTAAAATGGCATAGAGCAACACTGGGGATCAAAAACGACCGATTTTACCTCAATAGGGAAGAAAGAGAGGGTGAATACATCACTATGTCTGGGTACTGGTGCAGAGATCAGCACGGAAGACCAACTTGATCGCCGCCATCGTGGATCTCACCCGTATAATCACTGTTAACAAACTTTTTTTGAAATGGTTTGAAGATGTTTCTTGTAGGGGGAGACAATGGAGAACTATTGGATGTGATATAGTTAGATATTCAGGTGGATGTTTAAGAGTTCAGAAAGTGAATAGTAAATAAAATTGAACCAACGTGGTTCAGGGGCGACTTTTGGAAATGGAAAGGTAAAAGTGAAGTTGGCCTTCAGTTAACGGAAATTGAATATCGAAGTAAAGGCATTCTGCACAGACTGCATGCAGTGTGGATGAGATTACACCTGTGTTTTGTACTGTTTCAAAGAATGAGAGGTGATCTCAGGGAAAGCAGGATGCTGTTGGAGACAAGAGAGGAAATGTCCTGACCTAAATGTTTCAGTCGAATCTGACCACACAAGGGAGGTGCTAGAGGACTGGAGAACAGCTATGTGGTCCCAAATTACTGGAAAGGTGGTAGAGATAGACCAATGTCTGGTGGTGTACCACAGCGAACAGTACAGTTGTATTATTTGTGGTATTCATAAATGATGTAACTGTGAATGTGGAGGGGGTGGTGGGGGGTGGGGGCTAAGCGTAATAAGTAACTTTGTGTTTGACACAAAGATTGGCCAGGTGGTTGGCAGTGAGGAGGAAGGCCTTATGTTACAGGAAGATACAGGTGGAATGGTCAGATGGTCAGATCACTGACAGATAGAATGGAACCCTGGTAAATATGAGGTGATGCACTTTGGAAGAAGGAGCCAGACAGGGGAGAATTCAATGAATAGCAGAACACTGGGGACGTCAGAAGGTGTTTCTCCACACATCCCTGAATGTGATTGGACAGTGGAATAGCCAATTCAGAAATCACACGGGACTGTAGGCATAGTGTTTATTCATCGAGGCGACATAATACAAGTTAAACATGCCATTGGTTAGGCCATAGATAGAATACTGTGTGCAGTTCTGACAGCCACATTACAGGAAGTGTTTTGCTTTCTCAACAACATCAGAAGCTATTGGGGTCTCCACAGAGTTGGAAGCTTCAGGTGAAGTCTCCTGGCTGCAACTCTCTCGAAGTTTTCACTTGATTTGTTTTCCCTCCTAGATTAGATAACTGTATCTGAGAATCTGTGTCTGATCTTTCCTTTTTGCCAAGTACATGTATCAAAACAAGTAATTATTAATAGATTCTAGGCCAACGCCTTCAAATATTTTTGAGGAGCTCTGCTGTCGTCCATAACACGTGATTCCTTCTCTTCCTGTGTAATTGGTTGGAGGCACTAAATGGGCTATCTCTACACTTCTCCAATAATTTCATTGAGCTGAATGCCTTCCTCATATTCCTGTGAAGCTACCGTGAGGAGCTGAATAATCTCCT
>NC_057717.1:29783373-29804702 GCF_004010195.1 Chiloscyllium plagiosum | reverse complement strand
AGAGAGAGAGAGAGAGAGCCTGTCCACACAGCTGAACTGGTTGTTGACTGAACTGCTCACCTCAAGAGCTGACCACTCCCCTTTCATTATACCTTTAATCACAAAACCGTTTAATCTCTGTACCAAACCAGTCACCTTGGAGCTGGGAACTATTTCCGACTCCTCTGGAAAAAAAAAGTCAAAGACACAGTATCTTTGCGAAAAAGACGCTTTGAGAGAAAAGGGACCAGCTTTGTGACACTGTGCACAGTGGTGTTCCACAGGGACTTCTGCTCAATCCATTTTTGTTTGACATTTATGCAAATGATTCAGATGAGAATTATAGAAGGCGTGGTTAGAGAGATTGTGGATGAAACCAAGTTTGGCTGTATACTGGACAATGAAGATTACACAGGGACCGAGATCAAATGGCTTGATGAATCTTAAGAGTTGTACAGCACCGAAGCAAACACTTTTGACTAACTCGTCCATGCCAACCTGATTTCTGAAATTAATCGTGCCCTGCTTGGGTGGAGCAGTTGCTCAGTGGTTAGCACTACTGCCTTACAGTACCAAGGACCTGGGTTTGATTCCTGGCTTAGATGACTGACTGTGTGGAGTTTGGATATTCTCGCTGTGTCTCCGTGGGTTTCCTCCCACAGTCCAAAATTGTGCAGGTTATGTGAATTGGCCATACTACTCACCCCCTATCCATGCACTTCATGAATTTATAAACCTCTAGAAGGTGAAAATGAGCCTCCCACCCAGGGTCTGTACTTTCAGTCATCCGGGGCTTAAACTCTGAAATTCAATACTGACACCTCATCCATCTCGATCAAACCACAATTTTAAAATCATTTTAGTCAACGCATTCAGATGTGTTATAAAACACCTCTAGTTGGATTAGAACCTAGACTTTTGGGGCCAGAGGTAGGGACACTACCACCACTCCACAATAGCCCCAAAAGTTGCAGCATTATTCTCCTGTGTGTTTGTTCATCAGCCTGTTCTGACATGCTGCACCTGAATGCAGACAATCTGGTCTCGAGCTAGGGACACTACCAGACAAGTTCAGGAATTCGTATAGAATCCAGAGCTCTGCCTCAGAGGCAGGGATACGACCGACTACACAAGATCTAAACCATGCCCGAATTTTTAACTTTAAATGCCAGCTTTCAGGTCGGTGGGATTCATTGAAATCTGGTTCACTTCACTGAATTACCCAGTTAAAATAGTAACGTTGTTAAAAAAATGCAAGGTACTTGCCTCAACTGTAGGATGTCGAGTTTATGTGCTCTGCCTTCGAGATAAACTATGAACATCTTTAAATAGTTGGCTATTATTTCCAGTTTAAGTGGCTATTATCTGTAGTCCTCAATATAAGGGAATGAAATCCTGCAGACACACTCTGAACTGTGAAGGAACTCGAATGGATATCATAAATGTTTGGCCTGAAACAGCGATCACTGTTTCCCACCTCTAACGTGTGACTGCCCTCTTCCTAAAACAGTTAAACGATACAAGGCAACTGATTATTTTCCAGCCTTTCTTCCCCAGTATTATCATTTACTGGGCAAAATAATTGCAGATGGAGTTTAATGTTGATAAATGCAAGGTATTGTACTTTGGTAAAACAAACTAAAAAACACATATACAATTAAATGTTGAACCATTGGTAGTGTTGTAGAACAGAGCAACCTAGAGTTTCAGGCATAATTCTTTGAAATTTGCTTCATATGTAGACAGGGTGGTTATGAAGGTGTTTCATTTGTTGACCTTCATTATAGAGACATAGAGTCATAGAGATGTAATGCAGGGAAATAGACTCTCTGGTCCAACTTGTCCATGTCGACCAGATACCCTAACCTAATCTTGTCAATTTTGCCAACACTTGCCCATATCCCTCAGAACCTTTACTATTTATATACTCATCCAGATGTCTTTTAAATACTTTAGTTTGACCAGCCTCTGGCAACTCATTCCATACACATACCACCCTCTATGCATAGAAATTGCCCCTGAGGTCCCTTATAAATCTTTTCCCTCTCATCCTAAACCTATGCCCTCTAATTGTGGACTCGCTCACCCCAGGGAAAAGACATTGTCTATTTTCCCTATGCAAGCCTTTCATGATTTTATAAACCTCTATAATTCACCTTTCAGTCTCTATGATTCAGAGAAAACAGCCCCAGCCTATTCCTACTCTCCCTACAGCTCAAATCCTCCAGCCCTGGCGATGCCCTTGTTAATCTTTTCTGAACCCTTCCAAGTTTCGCAACATCTTTCCGATAGGAATGAGACCAGAATTGTACACAATATTGAAAAGTGGCCTAACCAATGTCCTGTACAGCTGCAACATGACCTCCCAACACTTGTATTCAGTGGTTTGAACAATAAAGGAAAGCATATTAGACACTTACTTCACTATCCTATCTACCTGCAACTCTATTTTCAAGGAAATAGGAACCTGTACACCAAGGTCTCTTTGTTCAGCAACACTCTCCAGGACTGTATCATTAAGTGTATAAGTCCTGCTCTGATTTGCTTTTCCTAAATGTAGCACCTCGCATTTATCTCAATATATCTCCATCTGCCACTCCTCAGTCCATTGGCCCATCTGATCTAGATTCCATTTTACTCTGTGTGTAACGTTCGTAAGTGTTCACTACAACTCCAATTTTGGTGTCATCTGCAAACTCACTAGCTATGTCTCCTATGGTCACATGCAAATCATTTATATAAATTACGAATAGCAGTTGACAGTCCTTTGAGTACAGGAGTTGGGACGGTATGTTCAGGTTGCACAGGACATTCGTGAGGCACGTCCTGGAGGACTGTGTGCAGTTCTTGTCGCCCTTTTAGATAGAAAATATTATCAAGTTTGAAAGCGTTCAGAAGAGATTTGTCAGGATGTTGCTGGGAATGGAGTGTTTGAATTATAAGGACAGGCTCAACAGCCTCGAACATTTCCTACTGGTGCATAAGAGGCTGAGACGTAACCTTGTGGAGGTTTATAATATCATGAGAGGTTTCGATAATGTTAAATGGTAGGTGTCTTTTCCCTCGACTGGGGGATTGTTTTACGATAAGAGGAGAAAGTTTCTTAAAAGATACAGCGTCATAGAGCTGTATAGCATAGAAACAGACCCATTGGTCCAACGTGTCCATACCAACCAGATAGCCAAAGTTATTCTCCTTCTATTTGCCGGCATATGGTCAATTTCCATTTAAACCCTTCCCATTCATCTGTCCATCCAGATGCCTGTTAAATGTTGTAATTGTGCCAGCCTCAATACCTTCCTCTGGCAGCTCACTACACACGGACCATCCTCTACATGAAGATGTTGCCTATTAGAGCCCATTTTTGTCTTTCCCATCCAACCTTACACCTTTGCCATCTAGTTTTTGACTGCACTACCCTAGGGAAAAGACCTTGACTATTCACTTTACCCGTTGCACCCATGATTTTACTAACCTCTAACGTCAACCCTCATCCTCTGATTCTCCAGGGAAAATAGGCTCAGCCTATTCATCCTCTCCCTGTAATTCAAACCCTCCAACCATGGCAACTTCAGTGTAAACCCTTCTTGAACCCTTTCAAATTTGACAATATCCTTCCTACAGAGCAGGGAGATCAGAATTGCATACAGCATTCCAAAAGTGGTCGAACCAATGTCTTGTACAGTCGCAATCATGTCTCCTAATGCATATACACAATGCACTGACCAATAACATATCAAATACTTTCTTCACTGTCCTATCTACCTGCAAATCCACATTCAAGGAACTATAAACCTGTTCTCTGAGGTCACTTTGTTCAGCAACACTCCCCAGGACTTTATCAGTAAGTGTATAAGTCCTGCCATGATATGCCATTCCAATATGCAGCATCTCACATTTATCTAAATTAAACACTGTCTGCCACTCCTCGGTCCATTGGCCCATCTGATTAAGTTCCCGCCTTAATCTGAGGTAACCTTCTTTGCTGGCCACTATACCTCCAATTTTGGTGTCATCTGCAAACGCACTAACTGATCTATATTCATATCGAAATCATTTATGTAAATGACGAAAAGTAGCGGGCCCACCACCGATTCTTGTAGCACTCCACTAGTCACAGGCCTCCAGTCTGCAAAACAACCCTCCACCACCACTCTCTGTCCTCTACCTTTGAGCCAGTTCTCTATCCAACTGGGTAATTCTCCCTGTATTTCATGTGATCTAACCTTGCAAACCAGTCTCCATGGGGAACCATGTCGAAAGCCTAACTGAAGTCCATATAGATCACATCCAGAATTCTGCCTTCATCAATCCTCTCCGTTAGTTCTCAACAAAAACAATCAAATTAGTGAAACATGATTATCCACGCACGTTCCCATTTCACTATCCAGATAAAGGTCTATTGCCCAGAACGTCGATTTTCATGCTCATCAGATGCTGCCTGACATGCTGTGCTTTTCCAGTACCACTCTGATCTAGACTCTGATCTGTTGCATCTGCAATCCTCACTTTTGCCGATCCCTAATCAGTCCTTGCCGATCCAAATGCTTGTAAATCCTGTAGCTCATGATTCCCTCCAACACCGTGCCCACCACTTTTGTCAGGCTCCCCAGTCTATAGTTCTTGGCTTTTTCTTTCCATTTTGTTTAATAGCAAAACTTTAGTCAATCTCATGACTTCCAGCATCTCACCTGTGGCTATTGATGATGACAACATCTCAGCAAGGGACCCAGCAATCACTTCCTTAGCTTCCTACAAATTTCTTGGGTCCACCTGATTGGGACCTGTGAGGTGATTATTTTTTTTCACAGCATGTGGTTCGTGTAGGGAGTGAACTTCCTGAGGAAGTGATGGATTGTGGGTAAAGTTATAGCATTTAAAACGCATTCGGTTAAGTACAAGAATAAGAGGACATTTGGACAAATCTGGGCCAAGCGCAGGCAGGTGGGGACTGGTTTAGCTTGGGATTATGGTCAGCATGGACTGCATGGCCCGATAGGCCTGTTTGCAAATACCATGTACAACTCGAAGAGTCTCTGTGTGTTCGTGTGTCCAAGTATGTATCTGCATATTTCTGTTCGTGTTTGTCTATTCCTGTGTGTCTATATATGTCTCTGTTAACCTCTGTTTGCGTGTCTATCTCTCTGTGCTTGTTACATGTGTTCCTGCATTACTGTGTGGATCGCTGTCTCTGCATCTCTATGCAATGGGAACTCTTCTCGTTTTTGGTGTGAATCACTGAAACGGGGTCAAAACCATTTTCACTTCCTCTCCCTTTCCCACTTTTCTTTAAAGTGATACAAGCCCACGATCAGGGATTCAGTCTGGGAGGGAGAGAGGGAGGGCAGCAGCTCGCTGGTTTGGTTTAGGTCTTTTCAATCCTTTCTCACATATAAGGATACTTGTAAGAGTAAAACATTAAAAATTCCAAATTACAGGAAGTGCATTAAAATTAATCTCATCGCCATGGAAAGTGGCTCACTCGGAATTGCTTGTATATAATTGCAATGGAAATATGCTTTAATGTGTACACTGTGTATTGGAAATACTACCCAGTGACAAACCATTTCCACATTGCAGACGGAGCGCAGACATTTCTCTACATGAACATGTTCCACTCTGAGGGCCTAAGTACAATGACAATCCTCTCCAAACCAACCTAATGTGTGCATGTGCGCGCGTGTGTGTGTGCGTGTGTGTTTAGTGCAATCAAAATTCAGGTTGTATTGTGCTGCGAGCTGCTGCCCTCCCTCTCTCCCTCCCAGACTGAATCCCTGATCGTTTACACACTTCAGCACCATGATTACAGTGGAGTGGGGGTGGGGGATCTGGGTGGGGGTGCAACAGAGATTGACAACAACAGAAATCTCAGCAGCTCTGGAAGCATCTTTGGGCAAAAATGAAAGTTGACGTTTTGGATTGAGTGATCCTTACTCAGCACTCATATCGGGGGATATTACATCACTTTAAACATCACAGAGACTGCCAGACCCGCCCCACACAGATACACACACGAATACAGACACATAGAAGCACTCACTATACATTGACAGTAATACAGACCTGGAAAGTGTGTCAATATTTCTCTTGCTCTGTTTGGTGTGTTTCAGTATTTTTGAGTGGAGTGTGACTGTAGGACAATTTCAATATTTGCAGATACCAAACCTGAAAGAATTCTAAAGTTTTTGAGGACGGTGTGGAATTCCAACAGGAAAGTTATATGTTGGTGCAGTGTTTAGGTGTATGGCAGATGAGGATCAATGCAGCGCAGTGTGAGGTGATGCTCTTGAATAGGAAGGACATTGAAAGACAATATAAAACAGTTTGTACCATTATAAAGGAGGTGCAGGAACAAAGGGCCAGGGTGTATATGAGAACAGGTTATTGAAGATGTTAGCACAAGTGGGGAAAGCAGTAAATCTCACAGATTAGTTTCAGTATCTGAGCTGTTTACAGGGGGAGGTGTTGCAGGGAGCCTCCGTGCTCCCTTCCTGGGAGGTGATTGAGACGATGTGATGTGAGTCCACCCTCCGGCCCACCGAGACCTTGGGGATTCCATTTGTACCAGCTCAACACAAAAGGGAGATGGCATCAGGGCCACGGCTTCTCAGTTGTGCCGGGGAGAAAGGGAGGTGCCAGTGGGTTTAAAGTGAGAATTGCCCTTCACTGAACATTGCTCCTTACTCGGTGTTTAGGACGTGGATGTTTCAGAATCTTCACACGAGGCATCCCAGTCTTCTCCGGCTCGTACCAGGCTCCTCCCAACATGTCAGGGGGAGGGGGGACGTGAGGGAACGGATATCGGGCACTCCACCACTCGGTTTGACCTTACTGTCCTATTCCAAGCTGTTTCTCCTGGAATGGGAGAAAGGGAGGTACGGAGGGAGGGAGGATGGGAGTGGGTACCTCTGCTGTTAGTGCTGGTGTAGATGGGGGGAGATATGGTGAGGTGTCTGGAGGGTTGATGCTTGTCCTGTATTGCTCGACATTTCTTCAGACCGCAGATACTGCACTGAGCTGGGTGGGAACCTCAGACAATGCTCGGTGGGTCGGATAGTGTGACCCTTCCTGGGAAGAGAATGGTCTCCCTCTGCGCTACCCCATCCACCAGGACCTCCGTGCCCCTGTCGACAAACTGTGGTGTAATTGCCCTTTATCTGCCATGCTCGGGGTAAACTGTACAAACCAGCTCCGACCTCAAAAAAGCACAACTGTGCGCCCACTGGCCTTTTAAAGATGGCACCAGTGCCAGGGATCACGGAATATTCAGGGGCATCAGTGCGATGGTGAGTTCCTCCAGCCGTGATGGGTGGGAGAATAGGGCTGGCATTGAATGAGAGGGACACCATGGGGTGGGGTTAATGAGGTGAGTTCGATAAGGTAGCACCAGGAAAGTAGTACGACCTTGTACAGACAATCCCTCTGTCACACTCAATGAAAATGGCACTGAGATAAATTATGGTTCGATCCAGCCCAATGAGACGAAGACAATGTTGAGCCCAATCCCAGTTACAACGCTGCAGCTGCTTGACCAATGCTCTCCATCACAGAGAAGGAGTTCAACATCACCTTCCCCTTGGGAAATATGGCAGGGCAGGAGACTGAGCTATCAGTGGCGAAGCACTTTGAGACACATAATCATAATTCTATTAGTTTTAAAATAGAGATGGAAAAGGATGAACTGGGTATAAAAGGTATCGCTCTAAATTGGAGGAAGGCCAATTTTGATGATATTAGCAAGAACTTCCAATCTGGATTGGAACAGATATTCGCAGTTACGGGGCCAGCTGAGAAGAGGGAAGCCTTCAAAAAAGGAGATGTCAAAATCACAGAGACAGTCTGTCCCTGTTAGGGTGAAGGGTAACGCTGATAGGTGTAAGGAATGCTGGAGGACTGGAGAAATTGAATGTCTGGTCATGGATAAGAGGGAAGCATATGTCAGGTAGAGAGAGCAGGAGTCAAGGTTTTTTTCAGTACTCATTCACGGATAGAGGGTATCACTGTTTGGGCCTGCATTCATTACCCATTACTAATAGCCCAGCGGGCTGTTCCGAGTCACATTTCAACTCTCCCTCCCACTCTGCAGAGGACATGGAGGTCCTGGGCCTCCTTCACCGCCGCTCCCTCACCACCAGACGCCTGGAGAAAGAAGGTCTCATCTTCCGCCTCGGAACGCTTTAACTCCAGGGCATCAATGTGGACTTCAATAGTTTCCTCATTCCCCACCTGACCCGCCGCTCCCTCACCACCAGACGCCTGGAGGAAGAATGCCTCATCTTCCGCCCCAGGGCATCAATGTGGACTTCAATAGTTTCCTCATTCCCCACCTGACCCCAGTTCCAAACGTCCAGCTCAGCACTGTCCCCGTGACTTGTCCTGACTTGTCCTACCTGCCTATCTTCTTTTCCACCTAACCACTCCACCCTCCCACCGTCCCCGACCTATCACCTTCATCCCCCTCCCCCTCTCATCTATTTTATGGGTTTTGCGAAAATCGAAAATGGATTAATCATCGTCATTTGGCTCTTAATTCCAGATTTAAAGTGACTGTCGAGAAGGGTCTAAAGCCAGTAGGAGTATACATAAGAGGGAAATCCGGAGGCCATAAAGGGGACATGAGATAGTTCTGGCAAATAGGGTTAAGCAGAATCCAAAGGGACTCTATACATACATTAAGGACAAAAGAATAACTCAGGAGAGTTTTGGGCCACTTAAAGATCAGCAAGGTTGCCGATGTGCAAAACCGCAGGAGATGGAGGCAAACAAGCATCGTCCGTCAGTATTGACTGTGCAGAAGGATATGGAAGCTAAAGAACTTTGGAAATAAACCGTGACATGTTAAAAAGTGCCTGTATTACAGCGAAGGAGATGCTGGAGTTCGTAAACCCGTAAAGGTAGGAAAATCTCCAGGACCTGATCAGATGTACCCTAGAACTAAGTGGGAAGCGAGTGAAGTGATTGCTGGGCTCCTTGCTGAGATATTGGTATCGTCAATTGTCACAGATGAGGTACTGGAAGATAGGAGGCTTGTGAACTTGGTGCGATTACTGACAACACTTAAGAAGGATGGTAAGGAAAATCTCGTGAGCCCGACGTCAGTGGAAGGAAAGCTGTTGATAAGGATTATGAGGCACAAGGTTTGCATGGATTTTGAAAATCAAGGACTGATAAATGATCGGCCACGTGGGTCGAAGCATGGAAAGTTGTGTCTCACTAAATTGACTGAGTATGTTTGAAGAAGTGACTAAGAGGATTCATTGAGGCAGAGGTGTATATTGTTGGTATGGACTTCAGTAAGGCATTTGCCAACTTCCTGCATGGTAGTTTGGTTAACAAATTTAGTTCATATGGAATACAGGGAGAACTAGCCATGTGTACTCACAGTTAGCCCGAAGGCAGGAGACTGAGGGTGGTGGTGAAGGATTGCTTTTCGAAAAGGAGGGTTGTGACCATTGGTGTGCTACAAGGGTTTGTGCTGGCTCCACTGCTTTTCACTATTCACATAAATCATTTGGGTGTGAACATTACAGCAATAGTTGCTAAGTTTGCAGATGAAACCAAAAATGATGTTGTAGTGGAGAGCAAAGAAGGTTTACCTCAGAGTACAATGGAATCTTGATCAGATGGGCAGATGGGCTGAGAATTGGCAGATGGTTTTTAAATGTAAATAAATGGGAGGTGCTGCATTTTGGAAATGCAAATCAGGGCAGTACATGTACACTTCATGCTAACGTCCTGGCGAGTGTTGCTGAACAAAGAGACCTTGGAATGTAAGTTCATAGTTTCTTGAAAGTAGAGTCGCAGTTAAGTAGGATAGTGAAGAAGGCATTTGGTATGCTTGCCTTTATTGGCCAGTGCTTTGACTATATGAATTGGGTGGTCATGTTGCTGCTGTACAGCACATTACTTTGGCCACTTTTGGAGTACTGCATTCAATTCTGGTCTCCCTCCTTTTGGAAATATATTGTGAAACTTGAAGGGAGTCAGTAAAGATTTACAAGGATTTTGCCAGGATTGGAGCTATTGGGAGAGTGTGAGTAGATTGGGTTCTCACAAACTTTGATGATTGGGTTATTTTATTCCTGCAGCGTGAGGAGCATGTATACGGTGTATCGCCAAGGTCTTTTTCCCCAAAACTAGAGGGCATGGATTTCCGATGAAAGGGAAAAGGTTTAAAAATGACCTAAGGAGCACATTTTTTCCCACAGAGGGTGGAGCATGTGTGGAATGAGTTGCCAGAGTAGGTGCTGGAGGCTTTTACAATTATAACGTCTAAATGGTATTTGGATGGGTACGTGAAGAGGAAGGGTTGGCATCGACATTGGCCAAATGCGATTAGTTTAATTTGGGATATCCCATCAGCATGGACGAGTTAGACTGAAGTGTCTTATTCTGTGCTGTACATCTCCGAGACTCTGACTCTTTCTGACCTTGCACCAATATCGTATTAATTCATCATTCCCGGACATACTAACCTATGTTGCTAGATATGATCGAAGTGTCTTCATTTCAGCATTCTGAAACCTGCAAACACATCCTTCCATAACACTGACTCAGAGTCTCTCGCCCTCTGTCTATTTCCCAAATCCCTGTGGATGTTTAAACTGCTTCCCCGCCATCCAGTTTTAATTGTCCAGTTTCAATGTGAATAACTGTCCTATATCTTTTCCTGCCCTTGAATGTTACTCACCCAAGAGCATCAGCTTCCAACACTAAGAAGCTTAGAAACAGTGGTCAAAAAGCATTGCTTGCGTTTTCTTTGACTTCGCAGTGTCCTGTCCTGTGCTCCATGTTGGATAATGGCGTTTTAACAGTTTCGAGGCACACCTTTGTAACTTGCTCTGTGCCTATTCATTGAACGCCTGTGTTAATCCCTCTCTGCTGCTGATGTGCTCAGTAACATGAGAAATCCTCACAGCTGTTAGTGATTCAGACCAGGCTTCTCATTTGCCTTTGACTGACATTTGACTTAACTCTAATTTTTGTACGTTCGTGGAAATGCTGGGGACGGTTTCCTGGACGCTGTGTTTTAAGCTGCTGTGGAAATTCAGGAAGAGCAGCGGCTTTGGTGATCCAACTCTGGATGAAACATGGTGACTGTAGTTACAGCATCTGGATCTGCAACATGACCAACAAATGGAGCAGAGGCTGCAGAGAGGGGAATCTCTGTAAAATGGAATGAGGGAATTGTAATCAGATCAGCCATGGTTTTGAAGAATGTTGGAGCAGGATTGAATGGCTCGCTCATGCAACTTATTCAGATATTTCTATCAGTAACAAGCCAATTTTCCTTTTCTCCCAGTGTCCCAGACTTGTGGGTAGTTAGTCACCTCTTCTTGTTCCTGGGGAACAGTAATCTGGGCCTCACTAGCCTCCAGATTTCCCTGTATCGCAGTCTCGAGCAGTTAACTGACTCCCTCCTGTTTCTCCCTATCCCTGAGCAGCAGTTTCAATGCTCTGAATGATGTCACAAGGTTAAGAAAGGACTTGATAACAGGGAATTTCAAACTTGGAGCAGCATTACACAAAGGTATCTAGAAACGTCTCCACCAAACATTTTATGCTGTTGTTATTTTATTCCTGTCTCCTTTTATAAACAGGGTGAAACGTATACAACAGTGCAGTATTCCGACAATACTCCCACATATCAGATATTTCTATCAGTAACAAGCCAATTTTCCTTTTCTCCCAGTGTCCCAGACTTGTGGGAAGTTAGTCACCTCTTCTTGTTCCTGGGGAACAGTAATCTGGGCCTCACTAGCCTCCAGATTTCCCTGTATCGCAGTCTCGAGCAGTTGACTGACTCCCTCCTGTGCCTGTGTACCAGTCTCGAACAGTTGAAAGATTGCCTCCTGTTCCTCTGTTCCAGGTACGAGCAGTACTCTTGTCCCTGTGTTCCAGTCTAGAACAGTTGAAAGACTGTCTCCTGTCTCTGTGTCCCAGTCTCGAACAGTTCAAAGACTGTCTCCTGTCCCTGTGTCCCAGTCTCGAGCAGTTGAGTGACTACCTCCTGTTTCTCCCTATCCCTGAGCAGCAGTTTCAATGCTCTGAATGATGTCACAAGGTTAAGAAAGGACTTGATAACAGGGAATTTCAAACTTGGAGCAGCATTACACAAAGGTATCTAGAAACGTCTCCACCAAACATTTTATGCAGCTCGTCTGTTATTTTATTCCTGTCTCCTTTTATTAACAGGGTGAATCATATACAACAGTGCAGTGTTCCGACAATACTCCCATATATAGGGAAGACAGATTAAAAAGATTGAAAGATTTATGGTCTATCCCTCAGCAACTCTCATTCATTTGATCCAAACTTAGTTAATGTTCCCTTTTATTGTGTTATGTAAAATGATGTAAGGAACTGGTTAACTGAACCTGTTTGTTTGGTGACAGTGACTAATGTCAGTCTCCATGGATTCTAATTATCCCAGTGGAGAGTTTCCATCTTTTAATCATAAAAGGGCTCCATTCAATATGTTAGCCCATAGTATGAGCGGGAGCATCACCGATAGCACTAACAGGGATCGGCTGCTCCAGAGAGAGGGAGAGATCAGAAACTGAGAACAT
Organism: Chiloscyllium plagiosum; assembly: GCF_004010195.1. Lineage (NCBI taxonomy): Eukaryota > Metazoa > Chordata > Chondrichthyes > Orectolobiformes > Hemiscylliidae > Chiloscyllium > Chiloscyllium plagiosum. The sequence goes on along the minus strand of NC_057717.1, from coordinate 29,792,154 downwards.
TAGACTGGACAGTTCCAACAGTGGACCAGAATCTGAAAACAATAGACAAGAATGTTCCAACAGTGGATCAGAATCTGAAAACAATAGATTGGAAAGTTCCAACAGTGGAGAGGAGGTTATCCTATTATGTTTGGATTTTTTTCTACATATTATTGGTGGCCGTTAACAGCGCGGATCAGATATGCACTTCACATTATTCAATGTTTTTATTATCCTATCCTGGCTATTGGTGGTGTCCCTGGTAAGTTTCACTGTCGATATATTATTTACATTAACTATGTGCGCCTGTATTACTGTTCTTTTCATTTACTCTACTCTGTAAGTATTCACGCTCCAAACCACAAAAACAACAGTGAACTTGTTCATTATTTCTCGCCTTCTTTAGTTCTGGCACTGTGCATGTTGGTTGACCTATTCACTTTCAGGTATGAACCAGGATGCATTGCATCACTGCCCTTGCTATTTAAATATTGAAAGCTTGGAGGTCACTGTCTTTTGTTCTGGATGCAAACTCCATTTCCTTCCTCTGACTCCATCTCATCCCTGGCCAATAACTGAGGCTGAAACAGACGAGTCACAACTACGGTGATCCCTTTGGCCACAAGCTGATTACTGACACCATATCCTGGCTATTCCTAATTTTAACTATTGACAACTGCAGATTATACTTCACTGTTTCATCCAGTCTGTTGTTTGAACCTTCAGCTATGAAACACAATCGTAATAAAGCCAATAATCTGCTGTTGCTTAACCAAATCTGAGTCGGTATTCCATGGCTTGTATCTAAAGGCAGACCAAAATCCCATCATTCCTGTACGGATTCCTGTATGGTCTGGCAATGCCTTTAATTTAATGTTCACAAACACGTCGTCACCTCTGTCTATGACACGGTCGTAAGTCTCCCTCGTGTAAATGACACAAAGCCCTGTCAGTTGTTCACATTTAAACTGATTTCCTCTATGTCTATTCTCTCTCAAATAATAATTTTCATATCTACTGCCACCAACACACACAGACACACACACACGCACACACACACAGACAGACACACACACAATCACTTACCTTATATGCGGGCAGTGGAGATACAGAGCCATACATTTGTGGGAGTCCATTTACTGTCACTTACTGCATGGGTTACACATCTTCCCGTGCAAGACATTTCTGTAGTGCAAGTATAGTAGCAATATACTGGCAAAGGTTTGCAATGGTCCCCATGATGGGCAGGTAGTCCAGTTTATAGAGTAGTCCACTAGCATGGTCTGGACAGCTCTCCATTCTGGCTGGTATCTTGTCCCAGTTTAGGGCGTCTGGGATGGTTCTGTGAGGCAGATTCACAATTTGATGTAACTAACGATTTCAACTGATCTGGCAATAATTTTATTGAATGCTCCCATTCTTGTGATTGGACCCACCATTGTCTCACTTCTCCAGTTACTCCCACTCCCCTGTCTCCTTATACATTTTTTACGACATGTTATCAGTTAATTAATTGTTTTTTTATCTGTACCTTTCCCTGGTGTTGTTTTTTAACTCCCGAGTGTATCGAGTGCTAGCATTGTGAAGCTCAGAAACAATGAAATGGTATGTGGCGGGCTGTTGCTCCAAGTTGGAAAGGGGGTTTCAGCACGTTTTTGAAACTTGGTCTGTGCCTGACCTCTGAAGGCCTGTGTTTGTCCCTCTCAGTTGATTGTGCGGTCCATAACATGAGGAAACCTCTCGAGTATTATTGTCAAGGAACAGGAGCTGAGGGGCATCTGACTGTCTCCTGTCATGAAGAGAAAATGAGGTCTGCAGATGCTGGAGATCAGAAATGGAAATGTGTTGCTGGAGAAGCGCAGCAGGTCAGGCAGCATCTAGGGAACGTTATCAGTTAATTAATTGTTTTTTTTTTCTGTACCTTTCCCTGGTGTTGTTTTTTAACTCCCAAGTGTATCGAGTGCTAGCATTGTGAAGCTCAGAAACAATGAAATGGTATTTGGGGGCTGTTGCTCCAAGTTGGAAAGGAGGTTTCAGCACGTTTTTGAAACTTGGTCTGTGCCTGACCTCTGAAGGCCTGTGTTTGTCCCTCTCAGTTGATTGTGCAGTCCATAACATGAGGAAACCTCTCGAGTATTATCGTCAAGGAACAGGAGCTGAGGGGCATCTGACTGTCTCCTGTCATGGAAAGGTTAGTGGAGGTGATGGAAATGGTTTGCTGGGGGTTGTGCTGTGAGCTGCCTTAGACATTCAGGGAGACCTTAGGATTTGGTGAACCAACTCTAGATGGAGCATGGTGACTGTAGTTACAGCATCTGGGTCTGCAACATGAACAACAAATTGAACAGAGGCTGCAGAGAGGGGGGAGCTCTGAAACCACAGAGTGTTTGTGGGGAAAGGGATCTGCCAAACCTGCCTGTGTTTTAATGAGCCGGTTCCGGTTGTCAGTTTCAGCTGTCCGCTGTAGTGGTTGGTATATTGGGTCCAGGTCTATATGTTTGTTGATCAATATACCGGCCACTACAGCGGACAGCTGAAACTGACAACCGGAAGCGGCAGGGACAGGCCACTATAAATGCTGGAGGAAACACCACAGAAGCGCTTCACAGGAGGCTCCCAAGCACTGAGGATGTCACCTAGACAGGGTACGAAACGTTTCCAACAAAAACTTCCAGCTCGGCGAACAGAACCACAGCAACGAGCACCCTAGCTACAAATCTTCTCACAAGTTAATAAAATATCGTATTGACTGACTGTCTACAAATTGTATTATTTTTGAGAAAATATAATGCATCTGGAAAGACAAACCGGCAAATGAAAATTCATCTTACAGATTAGATGTGTGTGTGTGTGTGTGTGTCTGTGTGTCTGTGTGTGTGTTTGCGCGCACATGCGTGTGTGTGATTGAAAACAAGGTGGAGTGTCTGTGGGATGGAGAGAGGGAATAGATACTTATCACTGAACATCAGAGACGAAGAAAGCGCATACTTTCTGGATCAAAACACCAATCACTCTTTCCCGCCTTTAACGTGTGACTACCCTCGGCTTAAAACCACGAAATTATTTAAGACAGCCGATTACTTTCCAACCTTTCTTCCCCAATACTATAACTCATTGAGCTGAGGAGTAGCAGATGGAGTTTAACTTCGATAAATGCAAAGTAAAACAATTTGATAAAACAAGCAGCGAGAGGACATACACAATTAAATGTCATGCTACTGGTAGCATTGGACAGCAGTGGGATCGAGGGTCCTGGTATATTTCTTTGACGTTTGCATCATGTGTAGGCAGAGTGGGTATGTAGGAGTTTGGCTTGCTGGCCTTCACTGTCAGACCTTTGAGTACAGGACCTGGAACATTATCTTCAGGTTGAGCAGGACATTTGTGAGGACTCTCCTGGAGTACTGTGTGCAGTTCAGGTCACCCAGTCACATTGATGATACAATTAAACTGGAGATGGTTCAGAAAAGATTGACCGGGTTTTTGCTGGGAATGGAGTGTTTAAGTTATAAGGACAGACTCGATGGACTGGGACCTTTTCCACTGCAGTGTAGGAGGTTGAGACCTTGTTAACCTTATAGAGGTTTATCAAACAATGACGGGTATAGATAATGTTGAATGGCATGTGTCCTTTCCTTAGGGTGGTGGATTTCAGGACTGTGGGTAATTGTAAGATGACAGGAGAATGTTTTACAGAAGACATAGTGTCATAGAGCTGTCCAGCATGGAAACAGACCCTTCTGTCCGATTCGTCCCTACTGAGCAGGTGTCCCACATTAATGTGGGTCCATTTGCCCGCATTTGGCCCATATCCCACGAACCATTTCCTATTCATGTGCCCATCCAGATGCCTTTTAAAAGTTGTACTTGTCCCACCTCCACAACTTCCTCAAGCAGCTAGTTACATATAAAGCACCCTCTCTTTGAAAACGCTGCCCCTTAGATCCCTTATAAGTCCTTCCCCTCTGAACTTCAATCTGTGTTCTCTAGCTTTGGAATGTGCTACACTGGGGAAAAAGACTTTGGCTATTGACACTATCCGTTCCATTTGTGAGTATATAAACGTCGATGATCACCTCTCAACCGCTGATGCTCTAGAGAAAATAACCCTGACATATTCAGCCTCTCAATAAATCTCAAAACATCCAACCCTGGCAATATCTTTGTAAATTTTTTCTGAATTCTTTCAGGTTTCACACATCCTTTCTCGAAGAGTGAGACCGTAATTGCACGAAGTGTGCAATAGTGGCCTAAGCAATGTCCTGTGCAGCCGCAATATGATCTTCCAACTCCTACATTCAATGCACTGTCCACCAACGACAAGAAAATCAAACATCTGCTTCACTATCCTATATACCTGCGACTCCGCTTTCAAAGTACTATGAACCTTCACTCCAAGGTATCTTTGTTTAGCAACACTCCCCAGGGAATTAACATTAAATGGAGAAGTCAAGCCTTTTTTTTCCTTTCCAAAATGCAGCACTTCACATTTATCTAAATTAAACTCCATCTGCAACTCTTCAGCCCATTGGTCCATCTGATCAAGATCTCGTTATATTCTGTGGTAATCATTTTCTCTGTCCACTGCACCTTCAATTTTGGTGTCAAATATGAACTTACTAACCATACCTCCTGTGTTCACATCCAAATCATTTATGTAAATGATGAACAACAGTGGAACTAGCATAAAACTTTGTGGCACACCACTGGTCACAGGCCTCCAGTCTGAAAAATAGCCCGAAACCACCATCCTCTGTATTCTAACTTTGAGCCAGTTCTATATCCAAATGGCTAGTTCTCCTGGTATTCCATGAGATCTCACCTTGCTAACCAGTCTCCCATGGGAAACCTTGTCGAATGCCTTACTAAAGTCAATGTAGATCACGTCCGCTGCTCTGCCCTCATCAATGACAATAGACAATAGACAATAGGTGCAGGAGTAGGCCATTTTGCCCTTAAAGCCAGCACCACCATTCATTATGATCATGGCTGATCATCTTCAATCGTATCCTGTTCCTGCCTTATCACCATAACCCTTGATTCCACAATCCTTAAGAGCTCTATCCAACTCTTTTTTGAAAGTATCCAGAGACCTTGGCCTCCACAGCCTTCTGGGGCAGAGCATTCCATACACCAACCACTCTCTGGGTGAAGGAGTTTCTTCGCAACTCTGTTCTAAATGGCCTACCCCTTATTTTTAAACTTGTCCTCTGGTCCGTGACTCACCCATCAGCGAAAACATGCTTCCTGCCTCCAGAGTGTCCAATCCTTTAATAAACTTATACGTCTTAATCAGATCCCCGCTTAGCCTTCTAAACTCAAGGCGAGACAAGCCCAGTTGCTCCAATCTTTCAATGTAAGATAGTCTCGCCATCCCGGGAATTGTCTTTGTGAACCTCCGCTGCACTCCCTCAATAGCCAAAATATCTTTCCTCAAATTTGGAGGTGTGGTCCTCCAGGTGTGGTCTCACCAGGGCCCTGTAGAGCTGAAGAAGAACCTCTTTGCTTCTATACTCAATTCCACTTGTTATGAAGGCCAGCATGCTATTAGCTTTCTTCAATGCCTGCTGTACCTACATGCTTACTTTCATTGACTGATGTACAAGAACGCCTAGATCTCGTTGTACTGCCCCTTTACCTAACTTGACTCTATTTAAGTAGTAATCTGCCTTCCTGTTCTTGCCACCAAAGTGGATAACCACATATTTATCCACATTAAACTGCATCTGCCATGCATCTATCTACTCACCTAGACTGTCCAGGTCACCCCCCCACATTTCACCCTGCCACCCAGCTTTGTATCATCAGCAAATTTGCTAATAGTACTTTTAATACCATCATCTATATCATTAATATACATTGTAAAAAGCTGCGGTCCCAGCACTGATCCCTGCGGTACCCCAACGGTCACCGCCTGCCATTCAAAAGGGGAGCCATTTATCACTACTCTTTGTTTCCTGTCAGCCAACCAATTTTCAATCCAAGTCAGTATTTTGCCCCCAATACCATGCGCCCTTATTTTGCTCACTAACCTCCTATGTGGGACTTTATCAAAGGCTTTTGAAAGTCCAGGCACACTACATCCACTGGATCTCCCTTGTCCATCTTCAGAGTTACATACTCAATAAATTCCAGAAGATTAGTCAAGCAAATTTTCCCCTTTTTAAATCCATGCTGTCTCTGACCCATCCTGTTACTATTATCCAGATGTGTCGTAATTTCATCCTTTATAATTGACTCCAGCATCTTTCCTCACTGAGGTCAGACTAACTGGTCTATAATTCCCTCCTTTCTCTCTCCCTCCTTTCTTAAAAAGTGGGACAACATTAACCACCCTCCAATCCGTAGGGGAACTGATCCTGACTCTATAGAACATTGGAAAATGATCACGAATGCATCCACGATTTCTAGAGCCACCTCCTTCAGTACCCTAGGATGTAGACCATCAGGTACCGGGGACTTATCAGCCTTCAGACCTAACAGTCTCTCCAACACCAATTCCTGGCAAATATAAATTCCCTTCAGTTCAGGTCATTCAGTCACTATTATCTCTGGGAGATTGCGTGTGTCTTCCCCAGTGAACACAGATCTGAAGTACCAATTCAGCTCTTCTGCCGTTTCTTTGTTCCCCGTAATATATTCTCCCGTTTCTGGCTGCAAGGGCCCAATTTTAGTCTTAACCATTTTTTTCCTTTCACATACCTAAAAAAGCTTTTCCTCTCCTCCTTTATATTTTTGGCCAGTTTACCTTCGTACCTCATTTTTTCTCTGCGCATTTCCTTCTTAGTTATCCTCTGTTATTCTTTAAAAGCTTCCCAGTCCTCCGTTTTCCCACTCATCTTTGCTATGTTATATTTTTTCTCTTTTGACTTTATATGTTTCTTAACTTCCCTCGTCAGCCGTGGCCACCCTTGCCTGCTCTTAGGATCTTTCATCCTTTTTGGAATGAACTCATCGTGTATCTTCTGCATTATACCCAGAAATACCTGCCATTGTTGCTCCACTGCCATCCCTGCTAAGGTATTGCACCATTGAACTTTGGCCAGCTCCTCCCTCCTAGCTCCATAGTTCCTTTTATTCAACTGAAATATTGTCACTCCCGATTGTACCCTCTCCCGTTCAAATTGCAGATTAAAGCTTATTGTATTATGGTCACTACCTCCTAATGGCTCCTTCACTTCAAAGTCCCTGATCAAATCCGGTTCGTTGTGCAAAACACCAGATCCAGAATTGCCTTCTCCCTGGTAGGCTCCAGCACCAGCTGTTTTAAGAATCCATCTCGGAGGCACTCCACAAACTCCTGATTATCCCAGTCTACCTGTATGTTGAACTCCCCCATAACAACTGTAGTAATATCTTTGCGACAGGCCAATTTCAGCTCCTTGTTCAACTTACACACTACATTCAGACTACTGTTCGGGGGCCTGTAGATAACTCCCATGAGGGTGTTTATACCGTTAGAATTTCTCAGCTCTATCCATACTGACTCTACATCCCCTGATTCTAGGTCCCCCCGCCCAATGATCTGGATATCATTCCTTATTAACTGGGCCACCCCACCCCCTCTGCCAGTCAGTCTGTCCTTACGATAGCACGTATAGCCTTGAATATTCATTTCTCAGGCCCTGTCCACTTGAAGCCACGTTTCCATTATCCCCACAACATCGTAGCTGCCAATTTCCAAATGAGCCTCAAGCTCATCCATCTTATTTCTAATGCGTCATGCATTCATATATATTCATATGTTTTCTGTTACTTCTTCAAGAAAAAGTAATCCAGTTCGTGAGACATGATCTCCCATGCACAAAGCCATGTTGACTCCTTTATCAGTCCTTGCCTTTCCACATACATGTAAATCCTGTCGTTAGGATTCTCTCCAACAACTTGCCCAGCATCGATGTCAGGCTCAGTACTCTCTAGTTTCCTGGCTTTTCCTTGCCAGCTTTTATATTAAAGGCACCACATTAGTCAGCCTCATGTCTTCCAGCTCCTCACCTATTGATGATAAGAACATCTCATCACGATTTCTAACAATCACTTCTCGAGCTTCCCACAGAGTTCTTGTGTATACCTGATCAGGACCTATGAAGTACATTATTATACATCGTTTGTTTCGTGTATGGCATGAACGTCCTCAGAAGTGATACATGTGGTTTGTTACAGTGTTTAAAATACATTTTATTAAGTACAAGAATAAGAGAAGGTTTGTAAAAATATGGACCAAGCGCAGGAACATGGGACTGGTTTAGTTTGAAATTATCGTTAGCATTGAGTGTATGGGCTGATATGCCTGTTTTCAAACCCCTTGTATAACTCTATGGTTCCATGTGTCTTCGTATGTCCAAGTTTGTATCTGCAAATATCTGTCCGTGCTTGCCGATTTGTGTGCGTTTATATGTGTATCTATCTCTCTGTGTGTTCTGCATTAGTGTGTGTATGCATATTTATATCTCCATCTCTGCATCTATGTGCAATGGGAACTGTTTTGTTTTGGGGTGAATCATTGAATGGGGTTCAAAGCCTCCCTTTCTCCCTCTCCTCTCCCCCTTTTGCTGAAAGTAATACAATGCCATGCTCTGCTGGTGTGTTTTAGGACTTTTCAATCCTTTCTTATATGTAAGATTATTTGTAATGGTAAGTCACTAAACATTGCATTTTATAGGATGTGTGTGTACGTGCGCGTGTGTGTGTCAATGTGTGTGCCTATGTGTCTGTATGTCTGTGTGTGTTCCGCTGTGTGTATGTATGTTCTTCTGTGTGTGTGCAAGTCTCTGTGTGGCTGTGAGTGTAGGTGTGTGTTAG
>NC_057717.1:29778949-29783322 GCF_004010195.1 Chiloscyllium plagiosum | reverse complement strand
GAGCATTAAGGAAATGAGCAGATTGAGACCATTCAGCCTATCGAGTCCGAAATGCCGTTCAATAATTTCTTATATGTACCTCGACCTCATTCTTCTGCCTTTTCTCTAGAATCTTTGATCCCCTTACAAATCAAAAACATATCGAATTGTGTCTGAATGACACTAGTGTCTGTGCCTCTGTGTATCTGTGTGTGAGTAAGTGTTTGTTTGTGAGTCATTGTGTGTGTCTCTGCCTCTGTGTGTGTGTGTCTGTATGTGTGTATTTCTGTGTGTGTGTCTGTGAGTGTGCGTGTGTAATCTGTATGTGTGTATTCCTCTGTGTGTGTGTTTATGCATGTCTGTATTTAGCGTGCGTGTACATTAATCTGTATACTCTGCTGGGCACGTGTGCAGTTTTGCGTGTGCCTCTAGTTATGGAGCTAATCAGACGCCCCCCCAAAATATTTCGAGGACGTCACACGAACCCTCCCTTTGAGCTGACGTGTTAAAATACAAGCCTACAAAGAAGACGTTCGAGTGACAAGGCCATTGGGAAACGGGACCGTGTAATAGATACGATACCCGTTACTAATTAACTGTTCCGATACAGCCACACCCCAGAACCTACCGGCAAATTTCAGACGCCGAGTCCCGCGTACAATTCCCCAAATCCGGACTCTGAGAGAAGACATTCCCCGACGTTTCCGACTCTGCCGCGACCTGACCCTCGGAGGAGTCACCGATTCGGAGATCTGTTCCTGCGAGAGTAGGCCCTACCCATCCAGGCTGTTTCAACTGCTTCTCACGCGAGTTGTTAACTCCACGCCTCTGCCTTCGCAACCTCTCTTCGGAGAGAGAGAGAGAGAGAGAAAATAAAACAGGAATAAATAACCCTTTTTAAAGCGACGGCATTTTCGCATCCCCCCCCCCCTCCCCACCACCACCCCTTCAAAACACACAAAGCAGAAGAGGCCGTATTCTGCTTCGGTCTGCTCACTCCCGCGACTTGAACGCCTCCGAATTTCTTCCACCGGGCGTCGGCAGCCATGTTTTCTCGTCTCCTGCCCCCCCTCCCCCACCGCACGCGGGTAATTTTCAAATCGTACGGCTGCTGTAGTAAACTCCACCTGAAGAAGCTGAGTTTGTTAAACCTAAAGCTAATGGCTGCCAGACGCGGCCGTCTGGCTCCCGATGAAGGGTTCCCCACTCCACCCCCCCCGATTCTCTCTGCTCCTCGGGATGCTGCGCTTTTCCAGCATCTACACTGCCCCCACTTCTGCCCTGAGACGCATCACCGACGGTGGAATGCTCCTCGATTGTGGCGTACGTCTGCGAGGACCCGGCAGGTCTTTCCACACTCTCGTTGTCTCGCTGCAAGCACCGACGCCACCTCCATCCCCAACCCCCCCCCCCAACCATTCCCTCACTCCCCCAACCCCATTCACACCCATCGATAGCCACTTCCACCTCACGGGGAGCGTGGCTAACACTGGGGCCAGGGGGACAGTCTCGGCTTTCGGGCCGTCAAATGCGTTCTTACAGTCCTGTGCGATTGTCCCAAATCCGGACCCTGAGAGGAAATTCCCTCGGAGACATTCCCCGAGTGCAAACCTCAGACCCAATCCCAGGGCTTGGTGGTCTCACTTCAGGTAAAGGTACACGCCAGGACCCCTCTGAGTGAGTGGCTTGTCCCGCCTTCTCAGCGCGAATGTGGAATCGGACGCCCATCAGGCTTTGCAACTGCATTGCCCCTTGCGCTAGTCCTCCCACACAACCGTTGGCCCCTGTCTGCCTTTGGCGCCCTTGCTCCGGGTGAGGTCCAGTCGCAGCAACTCACTTGGATGATGTCGTCTTTGAGCGGCCGTTCGATCTCTTTTCGAACCGGTGCCTGCTTTGATGAGAGCAAAATGGAGGGTGCGTGGGAGCAGGATGAAAGGTCAGCGCAACTTCGAGCGCCGAACGGCCTGCAGCGTTCTGTGTTTGGGAGGGTTGAGTCTATAAGGCTGTGGCTTAACTGCAACAGCATTTCCTAGAGCTCCGTCTTGCGTAATTAGATTCGTGCTTTCCACGTACCTCCTCGTGTGATTGTAATGACTCTTTCAACTCACTTACATGGTGCTCTGGAATGTAATTCAGCGATCTACCCAAACTTCCTCGTTGTCCAATTTAATTCGAGCGGCGTCCACTTCAGAATCGACTGCACTTGGTTCTCCCCTCTGTGTTGGAACCAGTAAGACAGTCTCCATTAGCGTTCCTCTCCTGTCGAAATATCTTTTGAGCATATTCACCTGCCACACTCTGTCTGAACTGGAGTACTTTTCAAGACTTCCTTGAATTGGATTTCTTATCTGGTGTGCCGAGGCACAGTGACACACTTTGTCTTGTGAGCAATCCAGGCCGATCACAGAGTTAAGTAGCATAGACAGTAAATACCAGATAAACAGCAGCAAAAACACTAACACAGAGACAGGCGAGCGTTCAGAGTGTCTCTGTGTGTGCGTCTGTGTGTGTGTCTGTTTGTGTGTCTGTGTCTGTGTGTGTCTGTGTGTGTGTGTCTGTGTGTATGTGTGTGTTGATGGTGCTGTGAGATGCTGCCCTCCCTCTGTCCCTCTCAAACTGAATCCCTGAGGATTTTCACCCTACACCCCTACTGTACAGAGGTGTGGGGAGGCCAGCAGAGACTGACAGCGACAGAAAGCTCAGCAGGTCTGACAGCATCATCTGTGGACAGAAATGAAAGGACCCTTCCACGGATCTCGTGTCAGGGGGATATTACATCACTTTAAACACCATAGAGACTGCCAGACTCGCTCTACATTGATACACACAGATAGGCACACAGTGATACAGTGACTTATAGACACTCACTAATACACAGAAACTAAGACAGACATGGAGTGTCTATCAGTATTTCTCTTGCTCGTACCAGGGTCCTCCCCACATGGCAGGGAGAGGGGGTGAGGGAATGGATATCGGGCACTACACCACCCGGATAGGCCCTTCCTGTCCTATTCCAGGCTGTTTCTCCTGGAATGGGAGAAAGGGAGGGAAGGAGGGTGGGAGGGGTGGGTGCAATGTTATTAGTGTCGGGGGTAAAGTGGAGCGAGAGAGAGAGACAGACCGAGAGGCAGACAGAGAGATAGAGCGACAATAATTATATTCGTTTTAAAATAGTGATGGAAAAGGATAGACCAGATTTAAAAGTTGAAGTTCTCAATTGGAGAAAGGCCAATTTTGACGGTATTAGGCAAGAGCTTTCGAATGCTGATTGGAGGCAGATTTCACAGGTAAAGGGATGGCTGGAAGGGATGGCCTTCAGAAATTAGATAACAAGAATCCAGAGAAAGTATATTCCTGTCAGGGTGAAAGGAAAGGCTGGTAGGTATAGGGGATGCTGGACATTGAGACTTTGGTTATGAAAAAGAAGGAAGCATATGACAGGATAGATCAAGTGAATCTTTAGTAGAGTATAAAGAAAGTAGGAGAATACTTAAGAGGGCAATCAGGAGGGCAAAAAGGGGACATGAGACAGCTTTGGCAAATAGAATTAAGGAGAATCCAAATACTTAAGAGGGCAATCAGGAGGGCAAAGAGGGGACATGAGACAGCTTGGGAAATAGAATTAAGGAGCATCCAAAGGGTTTGTACAAATATATTAAGGACAAAAGGGTAAATAGGGAGAGAATAGGGCCCCTCAAAGATCAGCAAGGCGGCCTTTGTGTGGAGCCACAGAAAATACGGGAGATACTTAATAAATATTTTGCATCAGTATTTACTGTGGTAAAGGATTTGGAAGATATAGGAAATAGATGGTGGCATCTTGCAAAATGTCTCGATTACAGAAGATTAAGTGCTGGATGTCTTGAAACGGGTAAAGATGGATAAATCCCCAGGACTTGCTCAGGTGTACCCAAGAAATCTGTCGGAAGCCAGAGAATTGATTGCTGGGCCTCTTGCTGAGGTACTTGTATCATTGATAGTCACAGATGACGTGCCAAAAGACTGGTAGTGCCACTGTTAAAGAAGGGCGGTAAAGACAAGCCAGAAAAATAGATACTGGTGAACCTGACCGCAGTGGTGGGCAAGTTGTAGGAGGGAACCCTGAGGGACAGGATGTACATATATTTGGAAAGGCAAGGACCAATTAGGGATAGTCAACATGGCTTTGTGCGTTGGAAATCATGTCTCACAAACTTGATTGAGTTTTTTGAAGAAGTAACAAAGAGGATTAATGAGGGCAGAGCAGTAGATGTGATCTATATGGACTTCAGTAAGGCTTCCGACGAGGTTCCCCATGGGAGACTGATTAGCAAGGTTAGATCTCATGGAATACAGGGAGAACTAGCCATTTGGATACAGAACTGGCTCAAAGGTAGAAGACAGAGATTGGTGGT
>NC_057717.1:29769673-29776371 GCF_004010195.1 Chiloscyllium plagiosum | reverse complement strand
GAGAGCGAGAGAGAGGTTGTTGGAGGGGGTGGGGGGGGGGGGGGGGAGGGGTGGTGGATGGAAGGGGAGCGCAGGTGTTGCCTGCAGTAGTGAGAGTGGTGGAGCATGAGCCGTATTTGGGGGTCGATGCTATAACAGATATACAGTGAGTGTGAGGGAGCAGGAAGAATATGGTGAGTCTTACCCTGACAGAGTGGGAAGGTTATTATTGCTTGTCCTGTATTGCTGGACATTTCTTCAGTCCTCAGATACTGCACTGAGCTGGGTGGGGAGCTCAGACCATGCTCGAAGGGTCTGGTATTGTGGCCCACTCTTGGAAGAAAATGGTCCCCCTCTGTACTAGCTCATTCACCAGGATCTCCGCTTGTCTGTTGACAAACCGTGATGTAATTGCCAGTTATCTTCCGGGTTCGGGTAAACTGTGCAGGGCAGCTCCAAACAGAGAAAGCTCAACCATGTGTCCATTGGCCTTTAAAGATGGCACCTGTGACAGGAATCACGGAATATCTGGGGTCATGCGGGCGTTCCTGAATACCTCCAGCTATAATAGGTTGGAGAATCGGGCTGGCATTAAATGAAAGGGACACCATGGGTTGAGGTGGGTAGTTAATGAGATGAATTTGATAAGCTAGGACCAGGAAACGAGTTCAGTCTCGTGCAGACAATCCCTTTGTCACACTCAATTAAAATTTTACTGAGACAAGTTATTATTAGATTCAACCCAATGAGTAGAAGACTCTGCTGACCCTACTCCCAGTTACAAAGTTGCTGAACAAATGCTCATCCAATACTCTCCATCATCTGAACTCACACCAATATCCTGTTCACCCATCATTCCTGGAAACACTGGCGCATGTTGCAGGATACTGTTGAAATGTCTTCATTTCAGCATTTTGGAATCTGGGAACAAAACCTTCCATGACATTGTTTCTCACTCTCCCCCACTCAGTCTATTCCCCAAACTCCTCCCATTTGATGATACTTAAACTTATTCCCCCGCCATCTCTCCTTGGCAGTGATGTTCACACAGACAGCACCCCTGTGTCATGACACAATGGAGATTTGGAGCTGTAAATGGATGGGAGTTGCATATCCTGTCACTTCCAGCATGGGCTGCAAGTTTTCGTACGCTGGGCAGTGACCTCACACAATATTATTGAACAATGCACTGGGATGATGGACACAGATCCACACCCTGGTCACATATCTCATCTGGGTTTATATATCAATGCACGGCTGTGATCTGCATACCTTTCCAATCTAGGTTGATTGTGGGTTGCGTTGTACAGAACACCAGTCCGGTCTGCACAGTGCTCCCTGCTGAACACATGTCTCATCTGGTTTATAGATCAATGCACTGCTGAGGTCTGCACAGTGTTCCACTGTAGACTGATTGCACAGTAACCTCAGTAAGGTCACTCATCAGAACCAACGTTCCAGGGAACATAGCCGGAGCCCATTCATACTCTCCGTGTAGATCAACATCACTCGCCACCACCACCCGACACAACACTGTCAATATACTTGGAAATCTTTTCAGCATGCTTTCAGGTTTAACAACATTGTTCCTACAGCAGTGAGAACAGAATTAAAGGCAGTATTACAAAAATGGCTGAACCGAGCGTGTAGGCGAAGATGAGTATTGCAGATGCGGGAGATTAGAGTCAAGAGTGTGGTGCTGGAAAAGCACAGCAGGTCAGGCAGCATCCGAGGAGCAGAAGACTCGATTTTTCTGGAAAAAGTCCAAATTCTGATGAAGGACTTTTGCCCAAAACTTCGAATTTTTCTGCTCCTTGGATGCTGCCGGCCCTGCTGTGCTTTTCCAGCAGCACACTCTGAACCCATATAAAATCCAGATGGCCTCCTTCTCAAAGACAGCAATTTCCCCTCCCACATGGTCGATGATGCCATCCAGAGCATCTTATACACTTCCCGCACCTCTGCCTTCGAATCCCACCCCTCGCAATGCAACAGGGAAAGAACAGCCTGTTCCTCACCTTCTACCCCACCAAACCTCCAGATACAATGCATTATCCTCCATTTGTGCCACCTAAAAACAGACTCCACCACCAGGGATACATTTCCCTCCCCACCCGATCTGCGTTCCAAAAAGAAAATTTGCAGCGAGACTCCTTTGTCAGGTCCACGCCAACCACCAACCCACCCTCCACTCCTGGCACCTTCCCCTGCCACCGCAAGAATTGGAAAAACTGGACCCTCACCTCCCCCTTCACCACCGTCCACCACCGTGGTTAACTGAGCCTGTTTGTTCGGTGACTGTAATTAATGTCAGTCTCCATGGATTGTGATTCTCCCAGTGGAGACTTGCCATCTTTTAATGATAAATGGGCACCGTTCAATGTGTTATCCCAAAGTAGGAGCCGGAGCATCATTGACAACCCTACCAGAGATCAGCAGCTCCAGATAGAGAAGGGAGGAGAGATCATAATCCGAGAACATTAGACTAGAATGTTTCAACAATAGAACAGAATCTGAGAACATTGGACTGGAATGTTCCAACAATGGATCAGAATCTGAGGACATTAGACGGGAATATTCCAACAATGGACAGGGGTTTATCCGATTATGTTTGGTTTCTTTCTACATATTATGATCGGTTGTCATTATATTCAAGGATCGATTATGTCCTTCGGATTATTCAATAGTTTTACAATCCTCTTCTATCTATCGTTGGTGTTCCTGATAAGTCTCACCATCCAGATATGCTTTTTCTATAAACCAGTTATGACTGCGTTTCTGTTCTCTCATGTAGTCTTCATTTCTTGCCACTATAATTCTTCATGTTGAGTCTCTGAATTCAGATCTTCACTCTGCAGACCACTACTAACTGCATCACGGAACATGTTCAATTACTGTCTCCCTCCTTGATTCTGGCAGTGTTACTCATGGGTCTGTTTGTTGACGTACTCACTTTCAGATGTGAACCATCGTCTCACTGCCCTTGTTATTTAAATATTGGGAGTGTGGAGGTCATTGCCCTCCATTAAGTTTACAAACTCCTTTTCCTTCATGGGACTCCATCCCATCCCTGGCCAATTTCTTTTTTTAAAATTCATTTCTGGGACTTGAGCTGACCAGCATTAATAGCACATTCCGATTTGCCCTGAGAAGGTCATTATGAGCTGCCGTCTTGAATCGCTGCAGTCTTCTTGCTGTGGATTGCCATTAGTAGGGAATTCCACGATCCTGACCGTACGGGCGGGGGTATGAGAAGCTGAAGAAAGCCATCTGAAGTGCATATGAGCTTGTGCCAGAAGCCAACAGACAGTATTTCAGGAATCTAAAATAGCATCCCTGGTTAAATGTACATTGAGTTTGAAAAAATCAAACAAAGTAATTTTGAAAGGTGGAAAAGGGCATTAAAATCAGAGCAAACCTACGGCACTATTAAAGAGATTTTTACTTGTGAGAAGTTCAAAAATTCACTTCCTGCAGTCGTGAGAACTAGTGTGGAAGAGCAGAGAGTTAAAATGGCACGACTAGAAGCTGAAACGGCTGATGATTATCAGTTGGTCCATAAATCAAAGTTTGGCATCTGTGAGGGATTGAGAAGAATGTGCAAGATCTTCTTAAAACATATACCTGTGAGAGTAAGGTTGACTGGCGTAGGCCAGGAGTAGGAGGTAAAGAGGTGACAACATTAAGAGGTACAGAAGCATGTAATTCTTTTATGTTGAGACATAAGGAGATACGTCAATCAGAAGGACTATGAGAGAGATGAGAAGTGCTCCATTATGTAACGTGTGGTTGGAGTGCCCGCTGAAACCATCAACAAAAATATTTCTCAATTGGGAAGGTGGCCTTGAGCTTGGTGTTGGCGTTGCAACGTTTCATTATTTACATTGCCAGTAACATGCCTGAACAAAATCTATATACTGATCATAATTTCTACAAGTTTTTGGACAAATTTAGAGAGAATACTTCCAGTCCATTCAGATAGATGTTACTATTGTTGCCATCCAATTTGCAAGTTATACACGTGAAAGGACGAGAAACTTTACTTGCTGCCAAGTTGTCGAGACTTGAATGAAGAAAGACAGAGGCAGTCTGTGGCAGGAGTAAACTGACTGAAATAGAATGGAGTTGTGAATGTTTGCATGCTTCGTGTCAATATCATATATATGTATTGTATTCTATTAATAGAGTAAGAATAAGGGGCTTAAAATGAAGCTACAGTATTATCTTGATGTTCAATTTTTTCAAAGGGGGAGGTTTGATGATACTGTCACTTTAAAAAGATTATTTTTTTCTTGGTCGTTTTTGAAGACAGGTCTTAAAGGCAGAGTTGCAGAACAGCCACCTGAAAACGTCTGAAGTAAATATCTGAGGAGGCCTTTAGGTTTTATTAAAACGATGGGAACAATGAAAGGGCAGCGGTCAGCTCTCCCAGACAAGGTCTACTCGTTTTGTTTTTAGCTGCAGCATTCAGCGGCTGCTTGGGGTCCCAGTAGGGTTGCAAGCTTCAATACATGATCCCCAGCTGCTCTTCGCTCTGAGAACTCTTCTAATGCAGTTTCTTTCTGGATTGGAAAACTGCACGTAAGAATCTGTATTTGAGTTTTTCTTTGTGCCAAGCGGTGTTTACCAAGAAGGTATGAGTTCCAACATATAAACTAACCCAACTGTTCTTTTCTTTGATTGAATTTTAACTAAAGCATTTGAATACATTATATTTTGCTTCACACTTCATATCTACGGTTACAATAAGGAAAGGTTTGGGCTGGAACAACCTTCTAAAAATATTTTACGGGGATCTCTTCTGATCCCTAACTCTCGTAGCTCAGGGGCTTCTGACTGACTCCTGTTATTGAAAAGTTAGTGGAGCTGCTGGGGATAGTTTGCTGGAGGTTGTGCTGTGACCCACCTCAGACATTCAGGGAGACCTGAGGATTTGCTGACCCAACTCTGGATGCAGCATGGGGACTGGAGTTACAGCATCTGGGTCTGTAACATGAACAACAAATGGAGCAGAGGCTGCAGAGAGGGGAAGCTCTGAAACCACGGAGTGAGTGTGTGTGGGGAAAGGGATATGCTGTATCCACCCCGGATTCTCCAGGAACAGCTTCCCAAGCTCCACTTAAACCAGGAGCAGAGTGTGAGGGGACCCTGTGAGCGATGTCACGTCCTTCAACACGACCTGCAGCATCATACCGGGAGAGGACGGTCCTGCCAATGGCTGTTAGGGTCACAGTTGTATTCAGCTTCTATGATCCGGAACTTTCCAGGCAGGAGTTGGTGACATATCCATCATCTCCCAGGTTGTCGACATCACTGGTAACGTTCTGTCAAACTGATCTAGACTGATTTATCAGGAGTCCCTGCTTCCTGTTTGATAACCAGTCCTCCCCTATTCCTGTGTAACACATTCTAAGGGCTAAATAAGAACAAGGAACATCAGTCAGTAATCCAGCCCCTCGAGTCGGCTCCACCATTGAATACAATCATGGCTGATATCATTGCGGCCCCTGTTCCATTTTCCTCCCATCTCCATCCTGAAACTCTGGTCTCTTGTTGTAGCTTGCAGCACATGAAAAAATATCCACTCCACATCTACACTTTCAATTACTTTTAGCATTTTACAGACGTTAATGAGATCTCCTTTCACTATTATAAACTTGAGAGTATAGACCTGGACTGCTCAATTTCTTTTCATAAGACAAAGCCCTCATCTCTGCAATCAATCTAATGAACCTCTTCTGAATTAACTCCAATGCAAATGCGTCCTTCCGCAAGTCAGGGCACTCAAACTATAATCCAGTTGCAGCCTCACTAATGTCTTGAATAGCTACAGCAACACTCCCTACTTTTCTACTCTATCCTTTTACAAATAAAAACTGAAACAACGCTTGCCTTTCCCAGTTCTTGCTGTACCTGCATGCAGGTTTTCTGTGATATACACGTAAACACACTGACCCCTCTGCACTTGAACACTTTGAAGTTTCTCTCCATTTAGATAATAATTTGCCTTTCTATTTTGCTGAACAAATTGATAAATCTCATAGTTGCCCACTTTAATTTTCATTGCCAAGTGTTAGCCCATTCACCCAACCTATCCATATTCACTTTTAAACCTCTTTTATCTTCATTCCGGAGTAATTTCCCACCGACGCTAGTGTCATCTGAAAAATTGGCTATAGTATTTTCTATCCTGTCAATATTGATGACAAACAGTTAAGTCATGAGTACTGAAATCTGTGGCACACCACAAGTTACATTTGCCAAAAGAAAATGACACATTTATTCCACCTGACAGCATTTAGTTGGTTCACCAATCCACCATCCAAGCTAATAAATTACTCCCAAACCCATGTTGTCTGATCTTACTGCTTACACTTGAGAGAAGCAATATATCCAAACCCTTCTGGAAGACCAGATATATTCCATCTCCATGATTCCCACTATCCACCATGTTTGTGATATCTTTAAATAGCTGAAGTAAACAATTCAAACACGATTTAGCCTTCGTAAAAAAACATGTTGACTCTGACGGATTGTGGTTTAACTTTGCAAATGTCCTGAACAATGGATTCTAACAACTTGCCTTAACTTACTCTAGTTTATCGTTACACTTTACTTCCTAATGTATACAGTTATTATAAGTTCTTCCTTTTCGAAAACCTTTACGTTTTCTTTGAATTCCTGTCTAACAGGCACAAGACTTTAAGAAATCTGCTCCA
>NC_057717.1:29756159-29769173 GCF_004010195.1 Chiloscyllium plagiosum | reverse complement strand
CTGTTGTTGTTAGGCTGCATTTCTCGACAATGAAGCACGGTGCTGCCTCTATTGGTTTTCTGATGTTTGTTACACAACTGTTTTTATTTTAGTTGAAGTGATGATTATGAATCTGAGTCATGCAAGCCATGAAGGTGTGAGCAGATGTTGGAGGTCAGAGTCGAAGAATGTGCTGCTGGAAAATCACAGCTGGTCAGGCAGCATATTAGTGGCAAGAGACTCGACGTTTCAGGCATTAGCCCTTCATCAGGAATGAGGCTTGTGGGCCAAGGGAGGTGAGAGATAAATGGGAGGGTGGTATGGCGGGGGGAGGAAGCCTGGAATGTGAAAGGAAGATGAAGGAGGGGTTGAAAGTGATAGGTGATGATGGGAGACAGAACGCCTCTTCTACTGCAACCATTAAACCCAATGTGGTCTTCTCTACATTCGCACGACAGGACGTCAACTTGTGGATTGTTTCAGAGACCATCTCTGGTACAGCCACACTGGCCAACCTCACCACCTTGTGGCTAAGGACTTTAACTCCTGCTCGCACTCCACAAAGGACATGCAGGTCCTGGGCGTCAGCCATCGTCAAACTCTAACCACCTGAGTAATGGGGGAAGAACGCTTCATTTTCCGCCATGGGACCCTTCAACCACAGGGGATCAATGTGGATTTCACCAGTTTCCCCATTTCCCCAAATCCCACCTTATCCCAGTCCAACCTTCCAACTCGGCACCGCCACCTACAATGTTCCTACGTGTCCATCTTCCTCCCCACCTTTTCAATCCAAACTCATCTCCGACCTATCACTTTCACACACCCCACCTCATCTACCTATTAGATCAAAGGCAGCAGCTTAGAAAAATGCGAAGTGTAGTAGTAAGCCAGCAGATTCAGAGAAATGTAGGAGCCAGCAAAGGAGGACCAAGAAACTGAGAAAAAAAATCAAAAGAGAAAAAAGCATGCAAACAAAAAACAACGTCAAACTGCTATAAAGCTTCTAACAATGTATGGAACAAAAATAAAAACAAGATCAAACGTGGAACAGTGAGTGTGCGGACAGGGTAATTTATTGTAAAAAACAGAGACATTACAGGGAAAAGAAACAGTTTCATTGTGTCTGTCTTCATGGAAGAATATCCAGAAATTCTCCCAGAAATACCAAGTGACCATGGGACTTGTGTAAGTAAAGTCTAAGATCATTCATATCAGTGATGAGGTAGCATTTGAAAAGACAGCTGGATTGAGTGTTGATAAATCTGACAGACCAGATTTACTTCATACAAAATTTCAGTGGAAGCAACAATAGTCATATTGGTTGCATTACGGATTTTTTATTGTAAAGAACAGAGACATTACAGGGAAAAGAAACAGTTTCATTGTGTCTGTCTTCATGGAAGAATATCCAGAAATTCTCCCAGAAATACCAAGTGACCATGGGACTTGTGTAAGTAAAGTCTAAGATCATTCATATCAGTGATGAGGTAGCATTTGAAAAGACAGCTGGATTGAGTGTTGATAAATCTGACAGACCAGATTTACTTCATACAAAAATGTCAGTGGAAGCAACAATAGTCATATTGGTTGCATTACGGATTTTCACGTTATTTTCTGACACATTCCGAAAAGACCATAAGTGGCAAACAATTTTTCGGAATGGTTTGAAGATGATTCTTGTCGACATCAGCAATGCAGAACCAATGGATAACGTATAGTTCGATATTCAGGAGCATTTTTTAAAGAACTCACACACTAATATCATAACTAAAGTTAAAGCGAAAGGTATTGGGCAGAACATAGCAAATGGGAAAGTAAAATTAGGTTGCTGAGACAAAACTGAGAGTATTGTGTGCTGTTGTGCAGTCTCCATCTAAAACAGAATATACTGAGTACAGAGGAACTGCAAAAGGCATTCTCCAGATTAATCCCTAAAATGGCAAGATTGTCTGACTGGGAAACTCAGCCTGTGATCTCGAGTTTCAAATAATGAGAGGTGATCGTCGTGAATCTTAGAAACTTAGAAACATCGAGGGGACTGAATAACAGAGGGACGTGGAAAACTGCAAGCAGGCGCGATTAGGGAGAATCCCATGATAGTCTCCACAGACAACAAGAGAACAGAATAATCAGTGGACAGTTAATGTTCATCAGAAACCAAGGGGGCAATCTGTGTGTGAAGCTGGAGAACATTGAGGGATTGTGACATGAGAGCTTCACATCTGTTTTACTTGGGAGAAGGAGGAGGCAGGGACAGAATTCGCGAAGATGGATGGGGAAGCTCTTGAACAGATTGATGTAAAATGCGAGCAGGAATTTGAGGCTTTTGCTGGTAGACTGATGGCCAGGTCTGAATGAATTGTAACACAGGCTGCTGTTGGAGTCAAGGGAGGAAAGACCCTGAATGAAAAATTGAATTTGGAGCTGACCATAGGGGAGGTGCCAAAGGACTGGAGAACAGCTAATGCGATTCCACGTCACAGTAAGGATGGTAGAGATAGACCAGGGAACTATAGACAAGCAAGTATTAGATCACTGTTATGGAAACTACTGGAGAAAATAGGGAAGGAGAAAATTGAGCTCCAATCAGAGTGGCAAGGCTTGGTCAGGGATAATCATCTTGACTTCAACAGAGGTAAGTCACATGTAATTAATTTGAATTAGTTTGAGGAGGCTGCTTAATTAGTTTTGCAGCAAGGCCTTTGACAAGGCTCCACATGTGAAAGTGAAAAATAATGTAAAATTTCAAGAAATCAAGGATAACTTGACAAGTTACAACGAAAACTGTCTTAGTGGCAGGAGACAGAGGGTGGTGGAGAAGGCTGTTTGTGTGACTGTAGACCAGTGTCCCTGTACCACAGAGATCAGTGCTGCATCCCTGTTATTTGTGGAATTCATAAATGGTGCAGATGTGAAGGGGGGTGGTGGTGGTGGTTAAGAGGATGAGGTGGAGGTTGTGATACGTAAATTTGTGTTTGCCCGGTTGGTTGGTAGTGAGGAGGAAGGTCTTATCTTACAGAAAGTACAGATAGGTGGATCAATTGCAGATGGAATACAAACCTGATAAATATGAGGCGATGCAGTTTGGAAGAAGGAACCATACAGGGAGGACTCAATGAATGGCAGCACACGAGGAAGCTCAGAGGGTGCTTCTGCACCCATCCCTGAATGTGACTGGACAGGGTAATAGGTTAGGTAAGAAGTGGACCTTGGATGGATCATTCATTAATCGGGGCGTAGATTATAAGAGCTATAAAGGGCTTTGGTTCGGCCAAGATGGAGTACTGTGTGCAATTCTGGGAACCACATTACAGGAAGGCCGTGAGGGGGTGCAGAGGAGATTCACCAGGAGGTTCCCTGGGATGGAGCATATCATCTATGGAGAGAGTCTGGGCAAGCTCGGGTTGTTTAGTTTGGAACAGAGAAGGCTGAGCGGGATGTGATTCAGAAGGATAAGATTATGAAGCTCATGGACAGGGTGGATAGACAGTAGCTGTTCCTTTTAGTCAGAGGGTCAAGAACAAGGGAGCGCACTTTTACAGTGAAGGGTTTGAAGTTTAGTGAGAATGTAAAGATTTTTTTTTCACCCAGAGGATGCTGGGGTCAGGAATTTACTTCCTGAGAGGAGAGTTATCACGGGTATCCTCACAACCATTAAAAAGTGCTTGAACGAACACTTGTAAGTGTCATAACATTCCCGGCTATGGGCCTGGTGTAGATCGTGCTGTATTTCTGATAGTATAAAAATAATGGAGCTGAAGTAATGATTATAGACAACACTAAAATACATTTATGAAATGGGAATTATGTTTGAGAAACAGACTGGGAGGCAAAAGAAAGAGAAGCACTGTATGTAAAACATTTGGATTTTCAGAAAAAAAGTTTGGTAAAGCTCCAAACCCAGTTTGCAAAATTAAATCTTAGTGGATTGGGGCAAATATATGGCGATGTTTCTAGAATGGGACAGCAGGCAAGAAACAGCGATTAGAAATAAACAGACTCGTCAAGCAACAGCCTGACAATGTCTGTAAGGTATGATTCTGTGAGTATGACTAAGTCCCAGTCACCCCATCACCTTACCTGGATATCTCCTGTCTCACCAGCAGGACAGGCACAGCAGAAGTGGTGGCACAGTGGGATACAGTTGGAAGGGAATTGCTCTGGGAGTCCTCAACAGTGATTCCGTATCCCACGAAGTCTCATGGCGTTAGTTTACACATTGGAAAGGAAACCTCCTGCTGATTACCATGTACCAGCCTCTCTCAACTGATGAATCAGTACTCCTCCATGCTGACCAACACTTGGAGGAAGCACTGAGGGTGACAAGGGAGAAAAATGTACTCTGATTGGGGGATTTCAATGTCCACCACCAAGAGTGACTCGGCAGCAGCATTACTGGTCGAGCTGGCCGGGTCCTAAAGGATATAACTGCTAGACTGGGTCTGTGGCAGTTGGTGAAGGAACCAATAAGAGGAAAATACATACTTGACCAAATCCTTACTAATCTGCCAGTTGCAGAAGAATCTGCCCATGACGGTATCAGTAAGAGTGACCACCGCAGAGACGTTGCAGAGACAAAGCCACACCTTCACATTGAGAATAACCTCCATCATTTTCAGTGGCACTATCACGGTGCCAAATACGACAGACTTAAACAGATCTAGCAGCTCAAGTCTGGGTTTCCATAAGGTGCTGTGGGTCAGCAATCGCAGCAGAATTGTACTCCCGCACAACCTCATGGCCTGGCATACCCCCTCACAACAATTACCATCAAGCCAGAGAATCAACCTTGGATCAATAGCGAGTGCAGGATGGCAGGAGCAGCACAAGGCATAACTGAAAATGAGGTGTCAACCTGGTGAAGCCACCAACCAGGACAACGTGTGTGCCAATTGGCATAAGCAGTAACTGATAGACAGACCTAAGTGATTACACAAGCAACGGTTCAGATATAAGTTCTGCCGTCCTTCCACTTCTAGTTGAGAATAGTTATGGACAATTAAACAAGTCATTGGAGGAGGAGATTCTACACGTATTCCCATCCTTACTGATGGAAGGGCCCAGCACTTCAGTGTAAAAGATAAGGCCGATGCATTCGCAACAATCCTCAGTCAGAAATGAATGTAGATTATCCATCTCAGCCCCTTCTAGTGGTCCTCAGCAATTCAGTTTCCAGTCATCAGTCAATTTGATTCATTCCACGCGAATCCAGAAATGGTTGGAGACATTGGATACTCCAAAGGGGACACATGCTGATGACATTCTGGCATTAGTACTGAAAACTTGTGCTTAGAACTTGTCACTGCCCTAGCTAATCTGTCCCAATATCGTTACAACAATGACATTTGCCCGATTAAGTGGAAAATTACCCAAGTATTTCCAATACATAAAAAGCAGGACAAATCCAATTCAGCCAATTACCACCCCATCAGTCTACTCTCGATCATCAGTAAAGTGATGGAAGGAGTCAGTGCTTTCAAGCAGCACCTCCTCAGCAATTACCTGGCCAATGACGCCCAGTGTGGGCTGCCCCAGGGCCACTTAGCTCCTGACCTCATTACCTAGGTTCAAACATGAACACAAGAGCTGAATTCCAGAGGTGGGGTGAGAGTGACAGCTCTTTAAAACAAGGCTGCCTTCGACCAAGTGTGGCATCAAAGGGTGTTAGCAAAACTGGAATCAATGGGTACCAGGGCAAAACTCCCCGCTGGTTAGAATCATACCTGACACGTAGAAAGATTGTTATGGTTGACAAAAGTGAGTCAACTCACCTTCAGGACAAATCTGTAGGAGTCCCTCGGGCAGTGGCCTAGGCCCAAACATCTTCAGGGCTGCTTCAGCAATGACTTTCCCTCTATTATAAGGTCAGAAGTGGTCGCCAATGATTGTACCATGTTCAGCAACATTTGTGGCTCCTCAGATACTGAAGCAGTCCATGTCCAAATGCAACAAGATCTGGACAGTATCCAGGCTGACAAGTGGCAAGTAATATTCAGGCCACACAAATGCCAGCCCCTGACCATAACCACTAAAATACAATCTAACCACTGCCCCTTGGCATTCAATGGTGTTACTATTACTGAATCCACAGTGGGCTGCAGCGGTTCAACAAGGCAGCTCGCCACCACCCTCTCAAGGGCAACAATGGACAGGCAATAAATGCTGGCCCAGCCAGTCACACCCAGATTCACGACATACATGAATTGAAAAATAACATTTTTTTTGACTGAGGAAGGTTGCTGAGGTATCACAGGGATCGGTGCTCAGGCCCCAGCTGTTCACAATACCCATTAAACATTTGGTTGAGGGAATCAAATACAATATATCCCAACCTGCTGACAGAACTAAAGGGTGTTGGAATCTGAGTGGGTGAGGAGGTTGTAATAAAGCTTCAAGGTGACTAAGGCAAGTGGAGTGAATGGGCAAATACGTGGCAGATGGAGAGCAAGGTGGGTAGAAGTGACGGTGTGCCCTTTGATGGGAACAAGAGATTCGCAGCCTATCGTTTGAAAAGAAATTGTTTGAAGCATGCTGATCTACAAAGGGACGCATGCTCCTTTTTGTTGTTTCCTTCTGCGTGGCCCTCCGAGGTCCCTGCAGCACAGTGAGATCTGAACCCAGAAGGCAACCCTAGGAATGGAATTGGCACGCTGCCCAGTGTATGTAGATCCATCAAGTGGGGAGCTGTGACATTGCAAAGGATCTGGATCTCCCTGTACACCAGTCACTGAAAGCGATATTGCAGGAACAGAAAGCAGTTAGGAATACCAATGAAGTGCTGACCTTCATTTCAGGGTGATTTGAATCCAGGAGTAAGGGTGTCTTACTGCAGCTGTACAGGCCCTTGATGAGACCCCATCTCGAACATTGTGCAGTATTGTGTGCAGTTTTGGTCTCCTTACCTAATAGAGGGCAAACCTGACATTAAGGGAGTGCAGCGAAGGATGACCACATTGATCTCTGGGATGACAGGCTTGTTGTGGGAGCAGTGTTTGGGGCAACTGGGCTTGTATTCCATGAGCTTTAGGAAAATGAGTGGTGATCTCAGTGGGATATATAACACTCTGACAGGGTGAGATAGATCGGAAGCAGGGATGTTAATTCCCCAGGTTGTGGTGCCTAAAACAAGTGGCCACAGTATTAGATGCAGACAGGTCATTCTGCTTTGATATGAGAACAAATGTCTGCACTCAGAGACTGGTGAACCTGGAGAATGCGCTTGAACCTGGAAACCAAGACACTGAATATAAATGCGGATTTAGGTACAGCAAAGGGATGGTTGGAGAGCATGAGTACGGTGTGGAAATAAAGGGCCAGCCATCATTATATTGAATTGGGTAGCAAACTCGATGGACCAAAGGAACTACTGCACTTCCTATATTATAGCTTCCCAAGATTAATCATATTAACGGATATATTCATTGTTTGGGATAAGTGCATTGTGGAGATGTTTGAAAATGAACGACAATGAGGAAGGCTCAATGTGTCCTTTCCCGATGTTTCTGTGCAGTCTGTGGGAAAACTCTGTAAATGTTGTCACAAGCTCTCAGATGCTGAAAATGTGTTGTTGGAAAAGCGCAGCAGGTCAGGCAGCATCCAATGAGCAGGAGAATCAACGTTTCGGGCATGAGCCCTTTTTCAGGAATGTTCCTGAAGAAGGGCTCAAGCCCGAAACGTCAATTCTCCTGCTCCTTGGATGCTGCCTGACCTGCTGCGCGTCTCCAGAAACACATTCTCAGCTCCCATCTCCAGCATCTGCAGTCCTCACGTTCTCCTACAAGCTCTCAGATGTTAGGAATAAGGTTTCTGCAGGATCAACAGGACTGTGTTTCCTGTTCTCTTTTCCGATACCGAGACTGGTGCTGGGTGTTCTGTCCAGGTTAATCCTTTAAGAACTCGAAGCAGTTTGATACAATAGAGTGTCTTGCTTGGCCGATTCAGAGACCATTGAAGCGTTTATCACATGTCTATGCGTCTGAAGTCACGTTTAGGCCAGACCAGTAAAGCACGGGAAACTCACTTCCTGAAAGTCCATTGGGCAAGCAAATTGGTGTTTACAATCGCCATTGACTTCAAGGTCACTGTTACTGACGCCAGATTTTGCATATTAATATTTTATCAATTGTTGTTAACTTCCATCAGCTGCCAGAGCATTATCCTGGTCTGGATTAGTAATCCAGTGACATTTCCACAACAGCACCATCTCCACATTGGGACCTATCGGAAACCACACTGAGCATGTTATTTCTGTGCTGTTTGACAGCTCTGTCAAAAAGAACTCCTACCAATGTGACTATCGTGATTGGACTGAGGGGGTGGTAATTGGTCAGATTGTAATTATTCTCCTCTTAGGGGACCGGACATAGCTGAATAATTTTCCACATTGTCAGGGAGATGTCAGAGTTGGAGCTGGAATGAAACAGCTTCCCCAGGGACACGGCTTGTTGTGCAGCACAAGTCTTCAGTCTTATTGCAGGAATTGGGTCAGGGCCCATTGTCTTTGTCGTATCTACGGTGTTCAGCTGTTTCTTCATGTCACGGGCAGCAAATAGAATTGGTTGAAGACTGGCATCATGACGAGAGTGAGGTGGATCATCAACTCCACACTTCAGGCTGAGAATGGTGCAGATACTACATCCTTGTGTTTTACACTGATGTACAGGGCAGTTCTGTTATGCAGTATGGGGATATTTATGGAATCCCCTCCTCCTGTGATTTGTTTAATTGTCCATCACCATTTATGACTGAATGTAGCAGGACTGCAGAGCTTCGATCAGATCTGTTGATCAAGTGTGGTTGCTTTAATGTGTTAGCATCAGGTTTCGGTTCACATGGTTCTGACCCTGACATGTTCACCCACAGTCCTTACTGAAACATATGTCGTGTTGATGGTAATGGCAGACTGAGGAGATTATCCCTGGGCAAAAATGTTGTGGTTGATAGCTGTTCTGCTTCTCCTGCCGCTGTTGTCTATAGCACTACATAAATACGCAGTTTTGAGCTGCAATATCTGCATTGTAATTCTGCTGTCTGTCCCTTGGTTCACATCGAGACCCGTTCACCCATCAGCCCTGTACTCAGTGATCTACTCTGGTCTCTGATGTGGAAATACTTCTATTTACATATTCTCATTCTGCTGAGGGTCGTTCCCCGGGTCATGCTTCCAATCTGACACATTCTACAAAACCAATTAACTAATTTTAATCCAATTGTTTAATTAATCTGCATCCTTTTTTCCCTTGAGTAATACCATCTTCTGTGTTTAAAATTAAAGTCTTTCCCTCTGTTTCTCTCCCTGACCATGCTTAAGAGCTCTGTAGTGTTAGTGATGCCAGCCTTATGTAGTTTCAGAGCCAATGAATTCTCTGGATTCCCAATCATCTTCACCACATTGTATGTTTCCTCTTTTGGTTTGATGCCTTATCACTCATGGCTGCGTTGTCCTCCCATGAGTATGTTTCATCTCCTTTGGGATGAATTCCTGATATCCTCCGAATTATCCCCAGAAACTCCTGCCATTGCTGCTCCATGGTCTTTCCTGCTCGGCTCCCCTACCAATTAACTCTAGCCAGCTCCTCCCACGTGTCATTGTAGTTACATTGTTCAATTATAATCACATTACATCAAGAAGAGGGCAATAGATATAAACCAAAAGAAGGAGTTTTGAGAGAAGGGGTGTGACGAATAATTGGTAAATTTCTTAACTAGATACAAAGAGAGAAAGAGAGAGAGGATATAGATGAGGAAATGTGAAAAATGAGAAAACTTGATTTTTGAAAATTTTAGATATATATCCCTCAATATTTTGGCAATGCCTGTGTGCTGTGGTCCTTTGTATAGTCCGTGTACAACAGAGCAATGTGTTCAAATGCTGGGTCTGATGGCAGAATCTTTATCTCCACTGATATGACAGACACTAACTTTGGAAAGAACCCAACAGGCCAATATATTGAATTCCCGGTAGAAATGGGATTAACTGAAATAAATTGGGATACCAGAAGCAAGAATTTATAACACACATCCTGAAAAGAGTCAGGGATTAGAGTCGAGAATTCCAGAAAAGGAGGGAACATTGAGAGAAGGGGAACATATCACTTTAGATGAGCATCAAATAATGTTTTATAAATTTTATACAGGGACAGACCACTATAAACACCGGACGAAACATCAAAGAAGCGCTTCGCAGGAGGCTCCCAAGCACTGATGATGTCGCCTAGCCAGGGGACGAAACGTTTGCAACAAAAACTTCCAGCTCGGCGAACAGAACCACAACAAATTTTATACATCAGGTGCATCATTTTTCGATAACTGTGTCTCCGCTGTTCATTTAGACTGTTGTACGCATATGAAAAAATGTTTCTTATCTGCGCACACATTGATTAAACAGTATATATAAAATCATTTTTCCGCCATTGAAATGGTCCTATTATCGTGTTACCAGGATAAATGAACACCAACTGGCCACCAAAATACACGACCCAACCAGGATAAATGAACACCAACTGGCCACCAAAATACACGACCCAGTATCGCTATGTTCCATACAAACAGACAAAGAAGGGCACCACTTTGATTGGGACAACACACACACATACTAAGACACACAAGGACGTTCTTAGAGGAATGGCATTCAACCAGAAGTCATCAATAGACGCATCAATTTAGATGCTACCCACCTTCTCTTCTAAAAAGAAAAGAACCGGAAATGACATCACCCACCTTAAGAAACCAAGATCTCGAAATATAGAGGTGGGACATACCACCAGCACTTCAGCAGAGACTCTCACCGATGATGTTACCTAGTCATAGTGACGAAACGTCTGAAGACAAACCTTCAAGCTCAGCGAGCTAACTTGCATACATAGAAATTGACATTTTTTGTTTATTAGTGGAATTTGGGAGTTCTCTCTCACTCACTTTTAACAGACTACGAGGTGAGGTGAGTTTTTTTTGGGTGTGTGGTTTCAATTAACAGAGGGGTTCAATATTAATGTCACAACCATATTGTTGTAGGCAGCACGGTGGCACAGTGGTTAGCACTGCTGCCTCACAGCGCCTGAGACCCGGGTTCAATTCCCGCCTTAGGCGACTGACTGTGTGGAGTTTCCACGTTCTCCCCGTGGCTGCGTGGGTTTCCTCCAGGTGCTCCGGTTTCCTCCCACAGTCCAAAGATGTGCAGGTCAGGTGAATTGGCCATGCTAAATTGCCCGCAGTGTTAGATAAGGGGTGAATGTAGGGGCATGGGTGAGTTGCGCTTCGGCGGGGTGGTGTGGACTTGTTGGGCCGAAGGGCCTGTTTCCACGCTGTAATGAAATGTAAAAAAACAGTTTGGGGCCTTGCCGTATGGGATTTGGACAGAATTAAACAGAAATGGGATACAAATGGTCCCAGCAAATTCCAACACGTGGCAATTAGTGACCTAACCTTCAAATAAAACCGGTGGGAAAATTCATTTAATTTTGTTAATTTGTGATTGGTTAAATTAAAAGTGAGAGAAATGGCTTTTAACATTTCTGAAGAGGTTCCCAAATTTTCTAAGGAAGATTAAAAAGACAGAAGGACATATTTTTAGAATTAGCAAATAGGTTGGAATTTGGTTTAACGAGGGACAAAAGAAAAGTTGAAGTTGTAATAGAGTCGGTCAAGAACTTGGATGTGTTAGAGAAACAGGCATCTGCAGTAGAGTTAGAAAAAACTTAAATTGCATACATGCCAACTGGAGTTAGAAGATGAAAAAAGACACGGAAACGGAGAGAGAAGAAAGAGAAAGGGAAAGAGAGGGAAAAAAAGAGAATTTAAAATTCAGAAGTTTTGAATTAGAAAAGAAAGTTAAATTAACAGGATGGAGATGAAGGGAGAACGGAGGGACGTATACAGCTATGTTAATACATTGCCATTTTTCGGTGAGAAAAATGTCAAAATCTGTTTTTATTTCATTTGTAAAGAAAAGGCTCAGCAGATGGTGTGTTCAGTGAACTTGTGGGTAATGCTAGTTCAGACTAAGATGGTGGGCACAGCTAGTGAGGTATGTGCAGCGCTGTCAGATGAGGGTTCAAGAGATTATGCAGATGCGAAACTAGCTACTTTGAGTGGTTATGCATTGGTGCTAGAAGAATATAGACAAAGGTTAGGAAATAAATAGATGGAACCAAGTCAGACTTATGTTGCATTTGAAAGAATTAAACTCAGACATTTTGATAGATAGGTGCTGGCCTTAAAAATAGCTAAGACCTGTGAGGCCCGATGGGAGATTATTCTGCTAGAGGAGTTTAAAGTCTCAATCCAGAGATGGCAAGAATTCATGTGAATGAAAGAAATTTCAACAAGTGAGAAGCGCGGTAGAAATGGCAGGTAAATATGAATTGGTGCATGTGATGAAATTTAGCTTCAGGGAGGATTTTCATCCTGTGAGGGATAGAAATTGAGAGAAGGGGCGATCCTACACTACAAAGCAAACAATAGAGCACACTGGTAATAGTTTACCACACGTGAAAAAATAAGCCCAAGGGGATTGAAAGGTACTGAAAGGCCTCACGTGTTCTCACTGTAAGCGAGTGAAACACATAAAATTACAGTGCCGATGGTTTAAGAAGGGCACTGGGAAAAAAGTGTTTTCACTGCAGTAAGCTGGGACACAGTGCTGGGCGTTGAAGGAAGACACTTTGGAAAAAGATGTGTAGAAGAGGCTAAGCCAGTGGCATTAGTGAAACTGGTAAAGGAGACCCCAAGTCGAAGCAAGGAGCTGCAGGAGAATGCACAACCTTGGCAGGGGCTGGGTATGGAGGCAGTGCCTGATCTCTGAAAGAATTCACCTCTGTGGATAAAGTTTACTCAGAAAGAACATGGGAAGAAGGACAAGAAGTAATGATTTTGTGAGATGCAGGATCTGTTCAGTCTCCAAAAGTTGAGAAGCGAGACACTGAAAAGCACAACAGATCAGGCAGCATGCGAAGAGCAGGACAATCGACATATCAGGCATAAACCCATCGTCCGAAATGTGTGTGTGTGTGGGGGGGGGGGGGGACAAGGGGG
>NC_057717.1:29735638-29756142 GCF_004010195.1 Chiloscyllium plagiosum | reverse complement strand
GGGGGGGGAGAAGGGGGCTGAAAGATAAATAGGAGGGTAGGAGCTGGGCTGGCGGGAGGGTCACTGGGAAGGCGATAGGAAGCTGTAGGTAGGAGTGATAGTGATATGTCGGAAGGTAGGATGGACTGGATAGGTGGGAAGGAAGTTGAACAATTAAGACAGTGCAAGAGGGCAGTGCGAATTTGAATGGTTGGATCTGGGATGAGGTTGGGGAGGGGAGATTTGGAAATTGGTGAAGTCGATGTTGATGCTGTATAGTTTGAAAGCTCCAGTTGTCCTACCACCTATCCACTTCACCCTCCTCTCCGACCTTTCACCATCACACCCCACCTGCATCTACCTATCGCTTTCCAAGCTACCTCCCACCCAGCTCCACCCCCACGCTCCTATTTATTTCCACGCCCCTTCCCCCTCCTTTAGCTCCCACTTTCCTGATGAAGGACTAGTGCCTGAAACGTCAACTCTCCTTCCCCTTGGATGCTGCCGACCTGCTGTGCTTTTCCAGCCTCTCACTTTCCAATTCTGATCCCTAGCATCTGTCAGTCCTCACTTTCTCTCGGTCTCTAATAGTAAGAGATGGAAGAACTTTCACTCTTCTTGACACGGTACTCAACAGCGTGATAAGTTGTGGAATGGGGACAGAAATTAAGCATTCCCTTGTGTAACATCAGGATGGAGTGCCAAATCAAGGTTGGGGAAGTAACAGTTGTTGTGGTTCTGTTCGCTGAGCTGGAAGTTTTTGTTGCAAACGTTTCGTCCCCTGGCTAGGCGACATCATCAGTGCTTGGGAGCCTCCTGCGAAGCGCTTCTTTGATGTTTCCTCCGGTGTTTAGAGTGGTCTGTCCCTGCCGCTTCCGGTTGTCAGTTTCAGCTGTCCGCTGTAGAGGTTGGTATATTGGGTCCAGGTCGATGTGTTTGTTGAAGGAGTTTGTGGATGAATGCCATGCCTCTAGGAATTCCCTGGCTGTTCTCTGTCTGGCTTGCCCTATGATAGTAGTGTTGTCCCAGTCAAATTTATGTTGCTTGTTGTCTGCGTGTGTGGCTACTAAGGATAGCTGGTCGTGTTGTTTCGTGGCTAGTTGATGTTCATGTATGCGGCTTGTTAGCTGTCTTCCTGTTTGTCCTATATAGTGTTTTGTGCAGTCCTTGCATGGGATTTTGTACACTACATTTGTTTTGCTCATGTTGGGTATCGGGTCCTTCGTTCTGGTGAGTTGTTGTCTGTGCGTGGCTGTTGGTTTGTGTGCCGTTATGAGTCCTCGGGGTCGCAGTAGTCTGGCTGTCAGTTCTGAGATGCTCCTGATGTATGGTAGTGTGGCTAGTCCTTTTGGTTGTGGTATGTCCTCGTTCCGTGGTCTTTCTCTTAGGCATCTGTTGGTGAAGTTGCGCGGGTATCCGTTTTTGGGGAATACCTTGTATAGGTGTTCCTCTTCTTTTTGCAGTTCTGGTGTACTGCGGTGTGTTGTGGCCCTTTTGAATAGTGTCTTGATGCAGCTTCATTTGTGTGTGTTGGGGTGGTTACTTTCATAGTTTAGTACTTGGTCTGTGCGTGTGGCTTTCCTGTATACCCTTGTAGTGAATTCTCCGTTCGGTGTTCTCTGTACCATCACGTCTAGGAATGGGAGTTGGCTATCCTTTTTTTCTTCTCTCGTGAATCGGATTCCTGTGAGTGTGGCGTTGATGATCCGGTGTGTTTTTTCTATTTCCGTGTTTTTAATGATTACAAACGTGTCATCGACATATCTGACCCAGAGTTTGGGTTGAATTTGTGGTAGGACTGTTTGTTCTAACCTTTGCATAACTGCATCTGCTATAGGTCCCGAGATTGGTGATCCCATGGGTGTTCCGTTGATTTGTTCGTATATCTGGTTGTTGAATGTGAAGTGTGTTGTGAGGCACAAGTCCAGTAGTTTAAGTATGCCGTCTTTGTTGATAGGTTCAGCATCCTGTTTTCTGTTCTGTATGTCCAGTAGGTTGGCTATTGTTTCTCTGGCTAGGTAACAGTGACAGTGAGTAACAGAGTTTCAGTTCCAGGAATACAGTTTGCTCTTGGGAACGATTTAGCAGGATTCAAGTTGGGAGAAACACGCCTTGTGGTGGAGAAGGCAAAGGAAGTCGAGGGAACTAGGTAGTTAAAATAAAAATACCCAGGAATTTTTGCAGACTGTGTAGTAACAAGATCCCACTTTCATAGGTTATTGCAGGAAGGAAAAACGAAAGAAAAGGCCAAAGGAGTTGATGTTCAGTTAACTGACACTCTGTTTGATGTCACGGTGCTGGAAACAAAACCTGAACAGACAGAGGGTCAGGCAGAGGTGTTTAGTCCTGAAAGGCTAATAGACTTACAATAGATTTATCTTCATACACATACGCACACACATACACATGCACACACACTGAAAAGAAATCAGAATATATTATCGAACGTTCTTAATTTAAAGATAGAATACTTAAATTAAAATGGAGACCACGACAGGTTAGTGCAGAAGGGAAATTGGGTCGAAGTGCGCCAGATTGTGTTACCGGTAGCACATGAACTAACTGCAGGCGGTCACCTAGGTGTACAGAAGACTCAGGCTAAGGTACAGAAGCATTTCTAGTGGCCTGGAATGCACAAGGACGTGGTTAGTTTTTGTTTTACATGTCATACATACCAAATGGTAGGTAAGTCACAGGCAGTAATAAAACCAGCACCTTTGTTGCCAATTCCTGCATTCGAAGAATCTTTCACGTGGCTTATGATCAATTGTGTCGCTCCTCTTTCTAAAATAAAAGTGGAAAACAATATTTGCTGTCTATAAGGGATGTGTCTATCAGATTTCCAGAGGCAAAAAGGGAGGTGGAGGAGTTGGTCGCTTTTTTTTCTCACTGTTCCCTACCCAGAGAGATTCAGTCAGACCAAGTGTCTCATTTTACTGCTCAGCTGTTTTACGAAGTCATAGATAGCTCAGATATACAGCACTTCAAATCAGGTGCGGCCCATCCTGAATCCCTGGGACCCTTGGAAATTTAGCATCAGACACTGAAGACCGTGTTAACAGCGTACTGTCAGGATTACCCAAATTATTGGGTTAAAGGTGCTCCATTATATTGTTTGCTATTAGAGATGTCCCATATAAATCTACTCAGTTTACTTCCTTTGAGTTAACATTCGTACATGAAGTGAGAGGTCCTTTGAAGTTAGTTAAATATAAACTGACAAGACCAAAGTCGGAGATCTCACAGTTGGATTATGTAGGTGAGGTGAGGGAGAGATTAGATGGAGTAGGTGAGTTAGCTAAACAGCAGCTGAAGATTTCACAGTATAGAGTGAAGCAGGTGGCAGATAAAAAACTCTGAAACTTTGATGATTTCCCGTGGGGATGACGTATTGTATTGCCACCAGTGGTAGGAAATCCCTTCAAAGCCAGGTTTAGTGACCCTTTCAAATTAAAAAATAAATGTTGAGTCAGTTAAACTATCTGGTAAAGTTACCAGATATGATAAAAACATTATCGAGTATGTCATGTGAATGAATAATGCTCCAACCACATTTAAGACTCAGGAACAGAGTTGTGGCCAGATGAACAAATTGTGCAGTTTATTTGTATGATGTCGTGACCTTTAGCAAGTGATTGAAAGCTCACATGTTATTTGTATTTCATAGTAATGGGATTAAGAATTAGAGGAAAAGGAATGATGCCATCTTTTCATTCTGATGGTTAATTTTCTTTCCTGAAGGGGGGAGACATTATGAAGCCGAAAGCTTGTCTGGTCACTTTAAGACAGAACGGGTTTTGCTGAATAGAAAGTACAGCCACAGATGCCAGCTAAAGGTCAGGCTGTCCCACATGTGGGAAATGGATACCTGAGTTACGGTTGCTGTTTTGACAGCAATTCAAATGCAACCAAAGAGTTTAAATAACGTTCAGGATACCAGAAGCCAACGGGATTTGAATACTATTGTTTGCACAACTGGAAAACAATCTGTTTATGAGAAATATTGTGGGGAGTATCATGGGAGATATATCATGGGGAGTATATTAACCCAGCATTTTTAACACTAGAGGGAGAGCCACTGCCATCCAACAACAGAGTATCTGCTGTAGAGCAGGAGTGCTAACTGGCCATCTCAAATACTCTCTATCAAAAATACGTGTTCATGTCAAACCTACTTGCAGTAAAGAAAAATGACCCAGGGAGATCAGCAGCTTGAAGAGTGAAGACAGCGGGGAAGATGGAGACTGAAGATGGTCTTGAGATTGTAATGTTTAATATGTGGGTTGTTGGGAAAGCATATTTTTACAGAGTTAGAGTTAGATAGAAAGTAGTTAAGAAAAGACGAGCTTGCATTTGTGAATAGTTGTTGTTTAGTGTTCACTATTAAAGTTAAGAAACTAACTTGTTAATTTTTGTTTAAATAGTGGAATGTAGGAGATCTGTGTCACTCATATTTTACCAGATTACGAGGTGAAGCGAGCTCTTCTGGGCGTTCGGTTTTAATTAACAGAGTGGTTTTACTCCACCTTGTAAATGTCCATCCACGCTAACCCCATTTCCCTGCAGTTGGCCCATATCCTTCCAGTCGTTTCCTATCCACATATTTATCCAAATTTTTTTGAAATGTTGTTAAAGTACCACCTTCAACCACATCTGCTGGTAGCTCATCCACGTACCAGCCCTCTGTGTAAAGAAGTGGCCCCTGAGGTTCCCTTTTATTCCTTCACCTCTAACCTTAAATTGATCCCCTTCTCATCCTCGATGCTGTACACCTTGGAAAAAGGCTGAGAGCATTCACCCTATCCATACCCCTTATGGTCTTATACAGCTCTATAAGGTCCCCCCTCAGTGTCCTACACTCTAAAGAAAAAAGTCATAGTTTGTTCAACCTCTCCCTATAACTCAGACCATTGGTTCCTGGCAATGTCCTTGCAAATTTTTTCTGCACTCTTTCTAATTTCATAACATCCTCCCTAAAACATGGTGACAAAACTGAACACAATACTCCAAGTGCGGCCTTATCAAAGTCCTGCGCAACTGCAACATAAATTCCCAACTTCTATGCTCAATGTCCTGCCTGATGAAGGCCAGTTTGCCAAAGGACGTCCTCACTGCCCTGTCGGCCTGTGACTCCACTCTCAGAGAACCGTGCACCTCAACCGCAAGGTCTCTCTGCCCACTACAGCCATAAGGCCCTCCCATTCACCATGAAACGCCTACCTTGATTTGAGTTTCCAAAATGCAAGACCTCACACATTTATATTAAATTCCATTTGCTATTTCTCGGCCCACTTCCCCACCTGATTAAGGCCGTGCTGCAATTTCTGATAAAATTCCTCACTGATCATGCTTCCACTTATTTTAGTGTCACCTGCCAAATTGCTAATCATGTCTTGTACATTCTCAATCAAATCATAGATAACGAAGAGCAATGTACCCAGCCTCCAGTCTGACAAGCCTGCCAGGTGGAACCTTATTGAAAGGCCTTACTGAAATCCATAGAGAATACGTCTACCGCTCTGTCCTCATCAACCTTCTTGGTCACTTCATCAAAG
This sequence comes from Chiloscyllium plagiosum, assembly GCF_004010195.1. Taxonomy (NCBI): domain Eukaryota; kingdom Metazoa; phylum Chordata; class Chondrichthyes; order Orectolobiformes; family Hemiscylliidae; genus Chiloscyllium; species Chiloscyllium plagiosum. The sequence goes on along the minus strand of NC_057717.1, from coordinate 29,750,608 downwards.
AACTCTAACAAATTTGGGACTCACAAGTCTATGCTGACCGGTCCGAATCAAATCCTGTGCAAATAATGGTATGCTGTCCTTCATTGTAACATGATTCGAATACATAAGTAAAGCAGTGTTCCTGCTGTTGTAGAGCCTTGCTGAGAGAGTATTTGGAGCACACTTTACAGATTTGATCTCCTTTGTAAGGAATGATCTCCCTACCACAGATACGGATGATGGTAACATGAGTATAGAGTAAAGAAGCTGTGTATTTAATCTGTAGATCTGTGAGAGACGAAGAAATGGTGATGCTGAAACACGAGGTGTGGCAGCGATCACTTATTTCCAAAAGAGACATTGTTAGGGTGAGAAATTCCATACTTTACCCAGGCATACAGATTACACTGCACAGGATAAGCACTCAACAAGATCACATGAACAAGATCAGCATTATTTGAACTTAGAGAGTCTATTCATCCGTCTAACGTGACTTTCCTAATAGTTTATATGCCTAAATTAACTCTCCCCATGTTATTGTGCAGTCGACGTGTGCATCCGTACTGAATGCCATGTTGCTCACAATCCCCAACAGCAGCCACAATATCTTCATTCTGAAGCAGGTAGCCATTCCCACCAGCTTCCACCCTACATAGAGAACACCAGGCTGGCTTCTCTGAGATGAAAGATGCCTTCTTGAGACTTCACACAAGACATATGGCTTCCCTGCTCAACACTGGAAAACCACGTTAAAGTCCCACGTGTGTATCATGAACAATGGAGCCACGAGGAACAACGTGGAGCAATCTGTCTGTGCAGCCTCTGCTCCACTTCTTCATCAGGTTAGAGCATCAGTTAGGAGACAGTGAGGACTGCCGATGGTAGAGATCAGAATAGAGAGTGAATTTCTGTAAAATCACAGCAGGTCAGGCAGCATCCGAGGAGCAGGAGAATTAATGTTTCGGGCATAAGCCATCCATCAGGAATCAGCATCAATTACCTCATTCTGTCCCTGTGTATGTACATTGAGGGGGGAATGGCCTCTTACTGTTCCTGTGAAAGTGACTCAAGGGGCTGAATGGCCTCATCCCATTGCTGTGTATGTGACCCAAGGGACTGAATGGCTTATTCCTCGTCCGACTGAACAGGATGAAGAGCCTAACTGGGTTACCCCTGGTTCCTGTTTGACAGCTCGATGTACTGACAAGTTGTATGATGCTGCAGATTTAAGAGGTTATTTTGTCCTGGTTTCTTATAAGAGAGAGATTGAACGACCGTTACCAAGCTGGCTAGTTAAGACCACTTGAGAAAACAGCGAGGGAGGCCTTGTGTTTATTTTAATGAAGACTAAATGAGTATGGCCAGCTCTCACAGATTAGGATCTCTGGGTTTTGGTTTCTCAGTAACATTAGAAAGTGTAGGGGTCTCCACAGAGTTGTTTTTAATTCCTGGATTGGAGAAATATTTGTGACAATCTGTGTCCGAATATTACTTTTTGCCAGGGGCTGTGTTTATGGGATTTCCAGATATTGGAACAGTTCATTCGTAATAGTTCCTAGATCTATTATTCTGTTAACTTGGCCAATAGAATTAGGTTATTCTAGATTCCTCTTTCTTTGGTTTCATTTTATCTTTCGTGTTTAAATAAATGGTGTTTTGTTTCAAACCAAGTAGTTTGACCAGTCCCATTGCATCTGGAACAGACACTTTACATTTCCTTTAAAATACAAAAAAGAGTCTAGATTACTGCCTTCAAATATTTTCGAGGGACTCTGGTGTGGCCCATCACACTGGACTCCCCTTCCTGAGTAATAGGCTGGAGGCACTGAATGGGCTGTCCCTGTTCTTCTCTAACAGTGTCAATGGGCTGAATGGATTCCTCATATTCCTGTGAAACCAGCGTGAGGTGCTCAATGAAGGTTCAGGGGTGACTTGATAGAGGTGTACAAGATGATTAGGGGTTTAGATAGGGTTGACCATGAGAACCTTTTTTCCACGTATGGAGTCAGCTATTACGAGGGGGCATAGCTTTAAATTAAGGGGTGGTAGGTATAAGACAGATGTTAGGGGTAGATTATTTACTCAGCGAGTCGTGAGTTCATGGAATGCCCTGCCAGTAGCAGTGGTGGACTCTACCTCTTTATGGGCATTTAAACGGGCATTGGATAGGCATATGGAGGATCGTGGGCTAGTGTAGGTTAGGTGGGCTTGGATCGGTGCAACATCGAGGGCCAAAGGGCCGATACTGCGCTGTATTTTTCTATGTTCTATGTTCTATTTTACTGTGGCAATGTGCAGTGTCAAGCACTGCTGTTACATGAATGTTACGGACCCTTTAACAACACAAGCCTCAATGGATTCTGGGTCTTGCTGCTCATGGACACAGACCAGTTCAGGAGCTTATGGGGGACAAAATGTTCTGAACATTGTAGAATCTTCAGTGACCATCCCCACTTCTGATCTTATGGTGGGGAGGGTGGGGGCGGGGAGACATTGATGAAGCTGCTGAAGCTTTTTGTGAAGAGGAAGCACCCACAGAGTTGTCCCAGTACTGAGATGATGAACATCTTCCTTTGTGCCATATTTAACTCCAAACACTGGAGAGTTTACTCTGATTCCCATGATGTCCAGTTTTGTTCAACTCCTTGATGTCAACAGAAGCGAACCACTGCCTTGATATCAGGGCCAGTCATTTTTACCTGAACCCTTGTGTCAACTTATTTTGTTCATATCAATAGGCCATAGTATATGAGCAGCAAGTGTTTTCTTCAAACAGGTGGTATTGAATTTCTCTTCTCAAGAGTGTTGGGGGAGCTAGATGACTGAAAGTATTTGAATAGGGGTAGATGGATATTGACCTGTCAGAGAGTTGAGGGCTATGAAAAATTGGGTATGAAAGAGGATTTCAGACGGACAGCCATGATCTTAGTGAAGGGCAAGGCAGGTTTGGGGAGTGAACGACCTGCCCCTGTTTCTGATGTTCTCACATTCTGTTATTGGAAAGTTAGTGTGTGTTATTTTCATGAATGTTCTGTTATTGAATGTTGCAGTCAGGGAGACCAGAGGATTTTGTGAGCCATCTCTGGGTGAGGTATGGGGGCTGTATTCACAGTGAATCTGGGTCTACAACATGACCAACAAATGAAGCACACGTTGCAGAGAGGGGAAGCTCTGTAAAGAGAGATGAGGGGCCTCTTTTATACCCTGCCTGGGTTTTCCAACTACATTTCCCAAATCACCTCAAAGCGTGTGGGACAGTCTTGAGAGGCTGAATGGTCTCCTCTGTTTCTGTGCAACAGGTTATCGGAGGAAGTAGCCTCCAACTGCTCCTGTCTAACAGGTTTGAGGGGCTGAATAGAACACAGAAACATGGGAATGAGGAGCAGGCTCATTAGATACTTTGACCCTTCCCCACCAGACACTAAGATTGTGGCTGATCAGGTTGTGGACTCAGCTCCACTTTCCTGTCTCTATCCCATTACCCGTGACTCACTTCCCTGTCAAATATTTAGCTAATGCAGCTTTCAATCAATGTGAACATAGAGGCACGATAAACTTCCAGTGAAGAGAATTCCCACTTGAAAGGTCCTTTCAGAATTTTTCATCATCCTTCTTATAGAATCAGAGAGTCATGCAGAACAGAAATAGACCCTTTAGTCCAATCTGTTCACTCTGACCAGATATCAAATCTGATCTAGTCCCATTTGCCAGCATTTGGCCAATATCCCTCCTCTTTCAGATATTTTTAAATGTGCGATTGTAACCGCATTCAGCACTTCCTCTAACAGCACTTTCTGTACACACACCACTCGCTGTGTGAAACATTTACCTTCAGGTCCCTTATAAATCATTCGTCCTCTCCCCTTCAACCTATGCTCTCCTGTTCTGGACTCCCCTATCCTGGGGAGCAAAACCTGGCTGTTCAGAATATCCATGCCCCTGATGGTTCTATATACCTCTATAATGTCACCCCTCAGCCTCTAACACTCCAGGAGGAAACACATCAAACTAATCAACATCTCCCTAAATCTCAAACCTCCAGTCCTGGGGCATCTGTGTAAATCTTTTCTGCAGACAATCGCGTTGAATGCAGTATTCTTAAAGTGGCCTTACCAACTTCCTGTACAGATGCAATATGCCACCACAACTCCTATACTCAATGCTCTGACTGATTAAGGCAAATGTGCCAAATGTGTTCAGCACCACTGTCTACCTGCGACTCCACTTTCAAGGAACAATGTACCTGCAGCCCGAGGTCCCTTTGTTCCACAACACTCCCCAGGACCTTACCATTAAGTGTATAACTTCTGCCCTGATTTGCCTTCCCAAATGAAAAACCGCGTATTTATCTAAATTAAACTTAATCTGTCACTCCTTGCTCCTTTGTCCCATCTAATTGTGGTCTCTTTGTACTCTGAGATATTCTACTACACCACGTTTTTGATGTAATCTGCAAACTTACTAACTATGCCTCCGAAATTCACATCTACATCCTTAACATAAATGATGAAATGTTGTGAACCCAGTACTGATTCTTACAGCGCAAAGCTGCTCACAAGCCTCCAGTCTGAAAAATACCCCACTTCATTCAAGCCAATTGTGACCAGCTTCCTCTGTATCCCATGTGAGTGAAACTTACTTATCTGTCTACCAGTCGGAATGTTATGAACACCTTGCTGAGGTCCATGTAGACAATATCTACCAAATTGCCTTCATCAATCTTCTTTTTCACCTCTTCATAAAACTCAATCAAATTAATGAGACATGATTTCCCATGCAGAAAGTCACGTTGTCTCCTCTGATCAGCCCTTGCCTTCCCAAATGTATGTAAATTGTGTTCCTCAGAATCCCCTCCAACAACCTACCCACCACTGACATCAGGCTCACGGGTCTATAGTTCCCCGGCTTTTGGGGTCACTGTTTCCTTTTCTAGTCCCACTGCTCCACTGCTCATAACAAAAGTTAAATGTAACCAGGTTGGTGATATGGCCAATGATATCGGTTTCCGACGGGTTAGGGTCAGTTTTAGCAACAAGTCAGGCTAGTTTCTTTAATCTGCTAAAACTACACGTTTATGATCCAGAGCAATGTTACTCAAACAATGATGGAAAGATGCATGGCAAACTGTTTGGATATTGCAAATGAAGAATCGATATATTTCCCTTTGAAAAAAAAACACTGACACACACACACACACACACACACACACAATCTGTGCAATTTCATGTTGAAAGAACCTTGTCCAGATATTAGCGTAACTCATGACAAAAGGAAAAAAGGCGACATTGTCCAAAATGTGATTTCGCCTCTGAAGATATTCTACTCATACAAGCTGCAAGCAATGGAATTCCACCCTGGAACAGTTGGATATGGCTGTGCATTAGGCAGTGAGGAATTTCCAATGAATTCTGGTCAGGGATTACCTAAAGTTTATCACAGTGGCTCAGTGGTTAGCACTGCTGCCTCACAGCACCAGGGACTTGGGTTTGATTCCACCCTCGTGTGACTGCGTAGAGTTTACGTCTTGTCTGCGTGAGCTTCTTATGGGTGCTCCAGTTTCCTCCCACAATCCGAAGCTGTGTAGTTCAGGTCTATTGGTCAAATTGTCCAGAGCATTCAGCGATTTCTAGTTTAAGTGCACTAGTTTCTGTAAGGGAAAGGGCCTGGGAAGGTTACTCTTTGGAAGGTTGGTATGGTTGTTTGGGCCGAAGGGCCTGTTTCCACACTGCAGGGATTCTATAAAAATAAGAATGGTATCGATGACAGTAGAGATTTTGTTTTAGCTCGCACACATTGCTGTGATGAGGAATAATGAAGGAGAGAGAGTGCAATGGGCCGTTCCTTCTTGGGCAGATGATATGTTCTCTCTCTCTGAGTTAAATCACACAATAATATCATCCTCTCCCAAACTGGACCATGTGAGATCTCATTGTACATTGTCTAAACTATGTCTGCATCACATTCCCTGTTCCATGTAGGTGCATCATTGCTGCTGTCATACACAGAGCCATACCCTTAGCAGGAAATGGACTCAGTCGATTTGAAGATATGTTTATATGTCCCTGCGTCATGAATAAAAATAAAATGTGCAATGTATTCAGAATATCTGTGTAAAAATGAATGCAATATTTTCAACAAATACAGGAATTGCTGGAAAAGCTGAGCAGGTCTGTCAGCATACAGATGCCTTTTACATGTTGTAATTGTACCAGCCTCCACCATTTCCTCTGGCAGCTCTTCCATACGCACATCACCCTCTGTGTGAAAAAGTGTCCTTTAGGCCTCTTCAAAATCTTTCCTGTCTCACTTTCCATCAATGCCCTCTAGTTTTGGACGCCCCTAACTTGGGGAAAACCCTGACTACTCACCCTATCCATGACCATTCTGATTTTATAATCCTCTACTGCTATGAAATGTGACTCCAATCAACACGAATGGCTGTGCTTTAAATCATCTTGGGTCTAAATTCTGAAATTCAATACTGACACCTCTTCTTTCTCCATCAGGTCACAATTCTAAATCCATTTTAATCAGTTTGTTCAGACGTATTATGAAACACTTCTGTGGGATTTACACATTGACTTCTGTGCGCTGAGGTAGGGGCACTAGCACCACTCGGCAATAGCCATAAAGGTGCAACATTATTCTCCTGTGTGTTTGTTCATCAGCCTGTTCTGACATGCTGTGACATACCTCTGCAACTGGCAAGACTTGAATCCAGACCTTCTAGTCCAGGGCTAGGAACACTACCAAAGATGTTCAGGAACTGGAATCAAATCCAGACCTCTTGCTCAGAGGCAGGGACACTACCCACCACACTACCATTTAAAGTGCTAGCTTCCAGCTCGGTGTGGATTTATTTTAAACAGGTTACCATTACTGAACTACACTTTGTATTGTGAAACAAATGCAAGATACTTGTCTCAACTGTAGGATGTTGATTGCACGTGCTTGCCATCAAAATTAACTATGAATGTCTTTAATTGCTATTATCTGTATTCTGCAATATTAGGGAAAGAAATCCTGCAGACACACTCTTTCCAATGAATGGTCTGGAATAGATTTTCATTGCTGAACACCAGAGACGAAGAAAGAGCGGAATTTCTGGCCCCAAAGCACCGAGCGGTATTACCCAACTCTCACGTGCTACTGCACTCGTCCTAAAACCATGAAATGAAACCAGGCCACTGATTACTGTCCAGCCTCTCCTCCTCACTGACTGTGTCTGCAATCCGTCCCTCTTCCCCGTAACAAGGCAAACCAAGCTCAGGGTCTTTGTGAAAATCAAGGCCGGAGTGTGCAGGTATCCTGGAGAGGATGGGCATTTTAAAATTGAAGGGGGAGGGTGAGCAGGCAGTAATATCACACACTGGGCTGAGGGGTGGCAGATGGAGTTTACTTTGGATTAATGTGAGGTATTGGATTTGGTAAATCAAACAAGAGCAGGACCTATACAATTAAAAGTAGGGTCTTTGGCAGTGTTGGAGTACAGAGACCTAGGCCGTCAGGTATAATTCTTTGTAATTTGCATCTCATATAGATAGCATGGTTAAAAAGTGTTTAGCACACTTGTCTTCATTGGTCAGACCTTTGAGTATTGGAATGGGGACGTCATGTTGTGGTTGTACAGGACATGGTGAGACCTCTTCTGGAATACTGTGTCCAGTCTGGTCATTCTACCCGCTCATTCCATAGGCACACCACCCTCTGGGTGAAAAAACTGCCCCTTAGGTCACGTTTAAATGTTTCCACTCTCACCTGCAATCTATGTCCTCTAGTTTTGGACTCCCGGTACCCTTAGAAAACACCTTGACTATTCACTTTGATATTATTGACCTTGAAAAAATTTAGCTAGAGAGGGTTCAGAAGAGATTAACCTGGATGTTGCTGGAAAAGGAGGGAGTGAGCTATAACGAGAGGCTGGGTAGGCTGGGACTTTTTCACTGGAGAGTATGAGATTGAGGGGCGGACGTTGCAGACATTTATAAAATAATGAGGCGTACAGAGAAGCTGAATGGCTGATGTCTTTTCCCTCGAGGTGGGGATTCAAAACTGAGGGATATTTTAAGGTGCAAGTAAAAAGATTTACAAAAGTCATGAGAGGTAAGTATTTTAGACAGAATCTGGCTTGTGTGTGGAATGAACTTTCAGAGGAAGTGGTGAAAGCAGGGACAGCTACAACGTTTAAAGGGCATTTAGATCCGTACATGGACAAGACATCAGTTTGGATGGTGCTGTGAGCAGCTGCCCTCTCCCTACCCCTCTCTGAATGAATCCCTCTTGGTTTTCACCCTCTGCCAATGCCTGTGCAGTGGCGTGTGGAGGCCAGCAGAGGGTGGCATTGCATCACTTTAAGCACCACAGAGACTGCCAGATCTGCCCCACACAGAGACACACAGATACATACATGGGGATGGTGAGGACACAGCGTGAAGCTCATCTGGTATCTTAATGAAATATAAAGAAATGCAAAATTAGGCTTGTAAACTATGAAAATATGCGTGTCAGATCTGCCAAATTCCAAAGTTTAAATAAAAACATCTTTTTTTTCACTCTGAAAGTGAACATTTTACATCAACTATGCACAACTCTGGGACCCTCTTTCTCTTAACTGCTTATTACGTGACTCCAGCTCTATAGCGATATACTGTTTCTGGGTCTGCCATCCTCTCATACCACAGGTGCTTGTCTGCTCTGAGTTCAGAACAGCATTCCCTCTCTCTTAAAGATACAGTACATGCTTTCAACTTCATCACATTATACCCTGATGAATATAGATAAGTGGAACCTATCCCGATTTCTCTTGCTCTGTGATTTGTCAATATTTCATCTACTCTGTCTCGTATGTGTCAGGAGTTCTGTTGCTCCATTGACAGCATGTCATTATTCGACTCTGTCCGTCGGAATATATCAGTATTTCACTTGCTCATACTCGTGTTTGTGGGGCAGGATTTCAGTTGTTTCATGGGGACTGTGATGCTATAACAATCTCAATATTTGTAGATGGCACCGAACCTGGAAGACCTCTGAAGTCTATGGATGACAGTGTGGAACACTAACACGCCAGTGATACGTTGGTGTAGTGTTCAGGTGTAAGGCAGATGGGGATCGATGCAGAGCAGTGTGAGGTGATGTACTGTGGTAGGAAGGACATTGAAAGGCAGTTTAATACAGGCTGTACTTTTATAAAGGGGCGTGCAGGATCAGAGAGTCCTGGGTGTATATGAGCACAGATTATAGAAGATGTCAGGCCAAGTGGGGAGAGCAGTAACTAACACAGATTAGTTTCAGTATCTGAGCTGTTTACAGGAGGAGGTGTAGGAGGGAATGTCGGTGCTCCCTTCCTGGGAGGTGGTGGTGACGATGTGTTGTGAGCCCACCCTCCTGCCCACCGAGACCGTGGGGATTCCATTTGTACCAGCTCGACACAAAAAGGAGATGGCATCAGGACCACGACTTCTAAGTTGTGCCGGGGGGAAAGGGAGCTGCCAGTGGGTTTAAAGTGAGAACTGCCCTTCACTGAACATTGCTCCTTACTCGGTCGGTGGGACGTGGATGTTTCAGAATGTCCACACGAGGCGTCCCGGTCCTCTCCGGCTTGTCCCACGGTCCTCCCCACATAGCGGGGGAGGGGGGTGAGGAAATGAATATTGGGCACTCCACCACCCGGCTTGGCCCTCTCTGTCCTGTTCCAGGCTGTTTCTTCTGGATTGGGAGAAGGGGAGGGAGTGAGTGAAGTTGGGAGTGGGTCGCCCTGCTGTTAGTGCTCGTGCAGATGGGATACATGGGGAGGGTTTCGGATGGAGGCAGTCCACAGTGCTGTATCCATGAAATGTTATTAATGTGAGGGGTAAAGTGGAGGGATGGAGTGAGAGGGAGAGAGAGAGCGGGAGAGAGAGAGAACGCACGGCGGGGGTGGGGGTGGGGTGCTATAACAGATATACAGTGAGTGTGAGTGATCAAAGAGTATACAATGATCCTTATCCTGACAGAGCGGGGAAGGTTATTGATGCTTGTCCTGTATTGCTGGGCATTTCCTCAGACAGCAGATACTGCACTGAGCCGGGTGGTGAGCTCAGATTATGCTCGGTGGGACTGGTGGTGTGGCCCCCTCTGGGAAGAGAATGGTATCCCTCTGTACTAGCCCAATCACCAGGACCTCCGTGCCCCTGTCCACAAACTGTGGTGTAATTGCCCCTTATCTGCCATGCTCAGGGTAAACTGTGCAGGGCAGCTCCGAACTGAGAAACTCAACCTTGTGCCCATTGGCCTTTTAAAGATGGCTCCCGTGCCAGGTGTCACAGAATTTCCAGGGGCATCTGGGCGATGATAAGTACCTCCAGCCATGATGGGTGGGAGAATCGGGCTGGTATTGAATGAGAGGATCACCATGGGGTGGGCTGGGTAGTTAATGAGGTGAGTCCGATAAGATAGCACCAGGAAACTAGCTCAGCCTCGTTCAGGCAATCCCTCTGTCACATTCAATGAAAATGTCACTGAGAGAAATTATTGTTAGAAACTGCCTAATGAGTATTGGACTCTGTTGAAACCAATCCCATTTACAAAGCTGTAGAACAAATGTTCATCCAAAACTCTCCGTTATTTCACCTGACATAAATATCCCTTTTTCCCATCTTTTCTAGGAAGACTGGCTCATGTTACAGGATGCCATCGAAGTGTCTACATTTCAGCATTCTGAAACCTGGGAACACATCCTTCCATGACACTGTCTCTCTGTCTCCCCCTCTCTGTCTATTTCCCAAACCCCTCCCATGTGGTGATATTTAAACTGATTCCTCCGCTATCTCTCTCTGGCAGTGATGTTCAATTCCACATCACCCCCTAGTCAGGGCAACAATGTAGATATGGAGCTGTAAATGGATGGCAGCTGTACGTCCTTTCACTTCCAGCATGAGCTGCAAGTTTCCCCACGCTGGGCAGGGATCTAACACAATGTTACTGAGCAATGCACTGGGGAGGTGTACACAGTCCTACATACTGGGAGGTTAACTGCTCCTGGTTTACAGACCAATGCACTGGGGTGGTGTAAACAGTCCTACATGCTGGGAGGGTAAATGATCCTGGTTTAGAGATCAATGGACTGTGGTAGTGTATACAACCCTACATGCTGGGAGGGTAACTGCTCCTGGTTTACAGATCAATGCACTGGGCTGGTGTACACAGTCCTCCCCCCTCGACCTCCCCCGTCAACATCCCACTGTCATCCTCCCTCGACTTTTCCCCTAGAATTTCACCCCCTCGACATACCCCCGACTTTCCCACCCGACTTTCCCAGGATTGAATGACAGATTAAAAAGAAGAAATCTTTTAATGCAGTGTTCTTTCTCCATTCAAATATAACAGGATCCTCACATAAACCGCCACAAAAACACATAAGCCCCTCCTCACTTCCCTCCCTCTGTCTATATATATCGATATATAACGTTAAATATCACACAACACTAGCTTTTGGGGAATCCTGTTACACTATAACCTGTTGTTGTCCCAGTCCAACACCGGCATCTCCATCATCGAATATAAAGATCACCATTGAGCTTTTAACCAGATGCTTGTTTGAAACACACACAGCAAGATCCCACAAGCAGCAGTGTAACCACAGACAGATCGTGTGTGTCCCTGATGCTGGTTAATGGTTTGATTCTGTCTCCTGGACAAGGGGGAGCAATCCTCCTTTTGAACAAATTCCAAACATTCCCCCTTCCTTCTCTGTGCCCTGCACTCTCTGATCCCCATCTTGTGCTCTCTCCATCTGAGATCTCTCTCTGTTCTCTCTCTCTTTCTCTGTTCCCCCCTCTCGCTGTCTCCATCTCTGATCTCTCTTCCCTCCCTCTCTCTGTTCCCCCTCTTACTCTCGCCATCTCCGAAATGTCTCTGTTCCTCCCCTCTCTCCCTCTATCTCTGAAATCTCTTCATTTGTGTTCTCCCCTCTCGCTGTCTCCATCTCGAAGATCTTTCTCTTTGTCTCTCAGATTTCTCACATTTTATCCCCCTGGCCGATACACATGACTCTGACATTAGAATGGGGCTTTGGAGAGAGTTTCTCATGTTAAGGTATTCATTCCCTCCTCCGGGAGTCCTTCCTGCCAAAACCTTGGGGGTGTAACCAGTTTGTGTCACAATCCCAAGGCCCCGGTTCCTTCAACACCAGGCCTCAAATCCATTTTAAACCAATGAAACTTCCACTGGGACAGTCAGCGCTCTCTTTCACTAGTCTCTCTCTCACACACTCTGTCTCTCCCGCCCCCTTCACACCCCCATTCTCCCACCCACCCCTCTCTCTGTCCCTGGAGCTGGAGTGAGAGGGAGGCAGTGACATCTGTGGGATCAGACTGTGCAGCAGATCCCCCTCTATCTTTTCCACCCTTTGTCTCCCCCAGTCCAGACCAGAACACTCCCCCTTCTGGTAAAAATCCCAGAAACGGCTTGAACCCCACCATTCTTTTCCCCACGCGTGTGCATGTGTGCGTGTGTGTGTAAATGAACGACAAGGAGACAGGACAGTTTCTGATTATTTTCTCGCTCTCTGTCTGATGATTCATCGCAGTAGAAGTGATTTAACTCTCTCTGTCTCTGCGTCATCCCGAGCTTCAGCTCCTGGATCCAATCTCCTCCTCACCCCCAGAGTTAGGGGGAGCATGGAGCGGGGGCTGGGGAAACACAAAGAAATAAAAACAAATCAATTTGAAATAAAATACAACAGTGGCGCCAAAAGCACAGCAAGATCCTACAGCTCTCTGCCTTCCTCAATCTCCCACGTGAACCTAGTTCAGTTTAATTATTGCAGGAATAATGAATTGCTGACCATCACAGCGACATTGAAATACACAGACATCACCGCAGACCAGTTGACCAGAGGCTAGAAACATCAATAAACACGTATGCAATGCAAGATCCCACAAGCAGCAATCAAACCCCACACACATGATGCTGGTTAAGGGTTGACGTATTTGTGTCAAATCCCAAGACCCCAGTTACTTTAGCTCCAGGCTTCAAACCTTTTCAAAAACGACAAGGCCGCAATCCGACAGGACCTGGTTTACCAGAAGTCCCGGTAAAAGCCAGTCCCCCTCCCCAGAGAGAGGAGATTAAACCTTGGGGTAATACACAGACAAAACACACCTGGGCCCAACAGGCTGCAGCCTGTCAAACAGGCCTCAGGACTGCATTCCCCCTCTGGAGGAAGCTCTTGTTTGAAGGTTTCCTGCTCCAAAACACACAATTTTCAAATCCTCAAGTGGCCAGGAAGATCCCTTTGGGAGGGAAGAGGCAACATTAGTGGGAAGGCTGAGCAAAAAAAATTTTCACAGGGAGATAGCACAGCAAGATCCCAGGTTTTTCCCTCTCAGTGAGACAGACAATTTATCAGCAACATCCAAACACAAACACGTCTGGTGATGAGTTGAGTTTTCATGTTGAAAAGTTTTTGAAATGACAGTTTAGTTGATTAAAACCACTCACTGCCTGCAACGATGGCACTAGGGCAATTGACGCATAGCAAGATCCCACAAGTGACAGTGCTGCAGAAGCTCAAAAATCTGATCGTTTTTATTTCCAGTTTAATTATTTCCTGTCACCCCAGAATCAAGTATTGCAGCTATTTCACAATCTCACTGGCCCTCTCTCTCTCGCTCTCCTGTTTCTCTTGCTCTCACCATTTTCTGTTTCTTTCTCTCACTCTCTTTCTTTGCGTGTAAAATTCGATCATCCTGCCCTCTCTGTGACCCACTTTCATCTGATAGTGACAATTCTTTCCAGAGGGTCAGATATTTTGGGTTACAATTCCCTCCTGAGGGAGTCCCGTCTCCCAGATCCTGGGGGTTTCACCTGTTTGTGTCACCAATGCCCCGGTTACTTTAACCCCAGGCTTCAAACCAGTTTTAAAACCGACAAGGCCATGATCTGACAGGACCCAGTTAACCAGAGGCCCCGACAAACTAGACTCCCACTCTCACCCCACCCCCCATACCCAGAGGAGATGAAACCTCCGGGGAAGAAACAGACCCCTACTCACTGCACCCCACGGGCTGCAGCCTGGCCAACAGGCCTCAGGCCTGTGCTCCCTGCCCTCTGGAGGTTGTTCTTGTTCAAGGCTTTCCTGGCCTCCAGGCATTTTGGATCTTTACTTTCCTCATTTCCCAACAAAAGTTCCTCGGGTCAAAAGAGAGAAGAGATGAGTTGGTGGGTGGCCGGGGGAGCGAGAGCAGTGTGATGCAAAATTACACAGCAAGATCCCAGTTTAAACACAATCCCACCACTCCCTTCCCCCATCCCCAATGCATTTCATAACCTCACAGCAACATCAAAATACAAGCAAATCATTAGAAAGCAAGTAACCGGAGGCTGGAAACATTAGTAAACACACACACACACACACACACACTCTGTCACAACCAGACAGCGAGGGCTGCTCACTCTCCATACAGAGAGAGAACAGGTATTGAAAATGAATCTGACCAATTCCTTGCGCACATTTATTCTGGGTGAGGGGTTAGTGGACCCCACCCCTGCCCTCTCTGACACGTTGCACCGTCTGTCAGTCTGCTCCCGGGAGGGCTCTGTCTGATTGACATGTTAATTCCCAGGACAGGAGCCTTGTGGGATCTTGCCGCCCACTGAGATGTTAATTCTGGGGCAACAAAGTGTCATCTTTCCCACTTGCTACAACTCTCTTTTTTTGAAGTCTTATTAGTTGTGTCAGTGCAGTTTGAATATATTAAAGATTAATCCCACACTAGCGTCTCACAGCCTGACTGTAGGTAGGCTTCCTGAGACACACACACACAGGGCTGGGAATGGAGAGGGAGATATTTGCTGAGGATCTCTTGAGATTTTCCAGCTGTATTTGTGATTCCCATAATTAATCTCTGTCTCTGTCCCTGACTGACTGTCTCTGTGTGTGTCTCTATGTCACTCTCTTTCTCTCTGTCTCTGTCTCTCTCTGTTCCTGTGTGTGTGTGTGTCTCGCTTTCT
>NC_057717.1:29721503-29735138 GCF_004010195.1 Chiloscyllium plagiosum | reverse complement strand
ATGATCTGCCACCACTGCTCATAAATAAAGTGTTTCCCTGTACGGAGATACACGTGACAATAAATCAAACCAATCAATCCTGGGTAAAGTATGGAATTTCTCACCCTATCAATGTCTCTTTTGGAAATAAGTGATCACTGCCACTCCTCGTGATTCAGCGTCACCATTTCTTCATCTCTTACAGCTCTACAGATTAAACACTCACATTTTTCACTCTATCCTCATGTTACCATCACCTATGTCTGTGGTAAGGAGATCATTCCTTACAAAGGAGATCAAATCTGTACAGAGTGCCCCTAATGCTCTCTCAGCAAGGCTCTACAACAGCAGGAAGATGGCTTTACTTATGTACTCGAATCATCTTACAATGAAGGACAGAATACCATTGACTGCACGCATTGATTACACAGGGTTTGATTTGGAGCAGTCAGCATAGACTTGTGAGTGGGAGATCATGCCTACTGTGTTTGTTAGAGTTCTTTGATGGAGTGACCAAGAAGGTTGACGAGAACAGAGTGGTAAACGTCGTCTCTCTGGATTTCAGTAATGCCTTTGATATAGTTCCACATGGTAGGCTGCTTTGGAAGGTTACAGCGCATGGAATGCTGGGAAAACTAGCCAGTTGGATACAGAGTTGGCTTGATGGCAGGAAGCAGAGGGTTTAGTGGAAGGATGCTTGTCAGACTGGAGGCTGGGTCCATAGCTGTTTGTTATCTATGATTTGGTTGAGAATGTACAAGCCATGATTAGTAAGTTTGCAGATGACACTAAAATAAGTGGGAGCATGATCAGTGAGGAAGATTATCAGAAATTGCAGCAGGACCTTAATCAGGTGGGCAAGTGGGCCGATAAATGGCAATTGAATTTAAAAAAGAAGCGTGAGGTCTTGCATTTTGGAACCTCAAATCAAGGTAGGAGTTCCATGGTGAATGGGAAGGTTTTAAGTGGTGCAGTGGGCAGAGAGACCTTGGTGTTCAGGTGCACGGTTCTCTGAGAGTGGAGTCACAGGTAGACAGGGCAGTGAAGAAGGCTTTTGGCACAATGGCCTTCATCAGGCAGGATATTGAGTATCGAAGTTGAGAATTTATATTGCAGTTACACAGGATTTTGGTAAGGACGCACGTGGAGTATTGTGTTCAGTTTTTGTGACCTTGTTTTAGAGAGAATGTTATGAAATTAGGAAGAGTGCAGAAGAAATTTATAAGGACATTGCCATGACCGAATGGTCTGAGTTATAGCGAGAGGTTGGACAAGCTAGGACCTTTTCTTTAGAGTGTAGGAGACAGAGGGGGGGAGCCTGATAGAGCTATATAAGATCATGAGGGGTATCGATAGGGTGAATGCTCTCAGACTTTTTCCAAGGTGTACAGAATCGAGGATTAGAGGGGATCAGTTTAAGGTTAGAGTGGAAGGAATAAAAGGAAACCTGAGCGGCCACGTCTTTACACAGAGGGCTGGTACGTGGATGAGCTGCCAGCAGATGTGGTTGAGGGGGGTACATTAATAACATTTCAAGAGCATTTGGATAAATATGTGGATAGGAAAGGACTAGAAGGATATGGGCCAACTGCAGGGAAATGGGTTTAGAATGGATGGACATTTACAAGGTGGAGTCGAACCCCTCGGTTAATTAAAACCAAACACTCAGAAAAGCTCGCCTCACCTCGTAATCTGTTAAAATATGAGTGACACAGATTTCCTACATTCCACTATTTAAAAATAGCAAGTTAGTTTCATAACTTTATTAGTGAACACTAAACAACAACTATTCACAACTCCAAGCCCCTCTTTTCTTAGCTACTTACTATCTGACTCCAACTCTGTAAAAATATGCTGTTCCAACAACGCACATGTTAAACATTACAATCTCAAGACCATCTTCAGTCTCCATCTTCCCCGCTTTGTTCACTCTTCAAGCTGCTGATCTCCCTGGGTCATTTTTCTTTACTGCAAGTAGGTTTGACATGCACATGTATCTTTGATAGAGAGTGTTTGAGATGGCTAGTTAGCACTCTTGCTCTGCAGCAGATACTCTGCTGTTGGATGGCAGTGGCTCTCCCTCTAGTGTTCAAAATGCTGGGTTTATATACTCCCCATGATATAGCTCCCATGATACGCCCCACAATAATTCTCAGAAATTGATTGCTTTTCAGTTGTTCAAACAATAATATTCAAATCCCGTTGGCTTCTGGTATCCTGAACTTTATTTAAATTCTTTGGTTGCCTTTGAATGGCTGTCAAACCAGCAACCAAAACCCAGGTATCCATTTCCCAGCTAATTGTGACATATGGAACAGCCTGACCTTCAGCTGGCATTTGTGGCTGTACTTTCTATTCAGCAAAACCCGTTCTGTCTTCAAGTGACCAGACAAGCTTTCGGCTTCATAACACCTCCCCCCTTCAGAAAAGAAAATGAACCATCAGAATGGAAAGATGTCATCATTCCTTTTCCTCTAATTCTTAATCCCATTATTATGAAACACAAAAATATTAATCTCAGTTATACCATTCATATTAATTCTGCACACCTATGTAATACTGGAATAAATCAAACCTTATCTAAAGTTTTTCCTATAAATCCGCGATAACACATCTGCTATCACATTTTAGGACCCACAGCATGTACATTTTATAAGTTTCAAGTCGGTAACATAAGACTTCAATGAAATACTCTCATATTCTGGTCTTTAAATATTCAAAAAAATGCAAGAGGTTTGTCGTTGTCCACAACCATCTCCGACAATTTGCTTTTCATATAAACATTAAAGTGTTGTCAGGCCAGTACGAAACTTAATCAGTATTTTTCAATAATGGAGATTTTTTTTAAATTCTGGTGGTTATTGAGTTTTTTCGACAAGTAGTCAATTGGCCATTCAATTCCATCATCATCTTTCTGTATCAATACATCTCCAAGCCCTATATCCCGAGCATCAAACACAACTTTCAAAGCGTTTCAAAATATTTGGTGCAGCTAAACCTGATACGGTGATTAATCGTGATTTAAAATTGTCAAATGCCTCCTGGTATTGTTCTGTCCACCACAATTTTGTGATCTTCTTTAATAAAACCATCAGCGCTGCCAATACGCTCCTGAAGTTTGGAACAAACTTCCGATAGAATCCACTCAGTTCCAAAAATCGAAGCATCTCTTTCTTTGTGTTCCATGGGGTCAACCTTCCATGTCCAATGTAATGTCCCAACAACGTCACCTCTGCCTTCACGAATTATGTTTTCTTTACGTTTATTATCAAGTTTGCTTCTTGTAATCTTTCAACATGCTCTGCCAACTGTAACATGTGAGCTTTCAATCACTTGCTAAAGGTCACGACATCATACGAATAAACTGCACAATTTGTTCATCTGGCCACAACTCTGTTCCTGAGTCTTAAATGTGGCTGGAGCATTATTCATTCACATGACATACTCGATAATGTTTTTACCATATCCGGTATCTTTATCAGATAGTTTAACTGACTCAACATTTTGTTTTTTAATTTGAAAGGGTCACTAAACCTGGCTTTGAAGGGATTTCCTACCACTGGTGGCAATACTAATAGGTCATCCCGAGTTTGTAGCTGCCAGCTGCTTCATTCCATGCTGTGCCCTCTTCAGGGACGGTTTAGCAAATCACCTACTCCATCTAATCTCTCCCTCACCTCACCTACATAATCCAACTGTGAGCTCTCCAACTTCGGTCTTGTCAATTTATATTTAACTAACTTCAAAGGACCTCTCAATTCATGTACGAATATTAACTCAAAGGAAGTAAACTGAGTAGATTTATATGGGACATCTCTAATGGCAAACAATATAATGGGGCACCTTTAAACCAATCATTTGGGTCATCCTGACAGTACGCACGATCTTCAGTGTCTGATGCTAACTTTCCAAGGGTCCCTGGGATTCAGGATGGGCCGCACCTGATAAGAAGTGTTGTATACCTAAGCTAGCCATGACTTCCTAAAACAGCTGAGCAGTGCAATGAGACCCTTGGTCTGACGGAAACTCTCTGGGTAGGCAACAGCGTGAAAAGAAAGCGACCAACCCCTCCAACTCCTTTTTGCCTTAACACTCCGTAATGGAATTGCTTCTGGAAATCTGATAGACACATCCCTTATGGACAGCAAATATTGGTTTCCACTTTTATTTTAGAAAGGGGAGCTACACAATTGATCATAACCCACGTGAAAGGTTCTTCGAATGCAGTAATTGCCAACAAAGGTGCTGGTTTTATTACTGCCTGTGACTTACCTACCATTTGGTATGTATGGCATGTACAACAAAAACTAACCACGTCCTTGTGAATTCCAGGCCACTAGAAATGCTTCTGTATCTTAGCCTGAGTCTTCTGTACACCTAGGTGACCGCCTGCAGTTAGTTCATGTGCTACCCGTAACACTGTATGCTATCGGTAACACAATCTGGTGCACTTCGACCTAGTTCCCTTCTGCAGTAACCTGTCGTTGTCTCCATTTTAATTTTAGGATTCTATCTTTAAATTAAGAATGTTCGATAATATATTCTGATTTCTTTTCTGTGTGTGTGCATGTGTATGTGTGTGTATATAAATCTGTTGTAAGTCTATTAGCCTTTCAGGACTAAACACCTCTACCTGACACTCTGCCTGTTCAGGTTTTGTTTCCTGCACCGTGACGTCAAACAGAGTGTCAGTTAACTACACATCAACTCCTTTGGCTTTTTCTTTCCCTTTTCCTTCCTGCTGTAACCTATGACGGTGGGATCTTGTTACTACACAGTCTGCAAAAAGTCCTGGGAACTTTTCTTTTAACTACCGAGTTTCCTAGTCTTCCTTTGACTTCTCTAACACAAGGCGTGTTTCTCCCACCTTGAATCCTGCTAAATCGTTCCCAAGAACAAACTATATTCCTGGAACTGACACTCTGTTGCTCACTGTCACTGTTACTTTCCCAACCTTGATTAGGCACTGCATCCCGATGTTACACAAGGGAATGCTTAATTTCTGTCCCCATTCCACAAATTATCACGCTGTTGAGTACCATGTCAAGAAGAGTGAAAGTACTTCCATCTCTTACGATTAGAGACCGAGAGAAAGTGAGGACTGGCAGACGCTGGGGTTCAGAGTTGGAAAGTGTGGGGCTGGAAAAGCACAGCAGGTCGGCAGCATCCAAGGGACAGGAGAGTTGACGTTTCAGGCACAAGTCCTTCATCAGGAAAGTGGGAGCTAAGTGAGGGGGAAGGGGGCTGAGAAATAAATAGGAGCGTGGTGGTGGAGCTGGGTGGGAGGTAGCTTGGAAGGCGATCGGTAGATGCAGGTGGGGTGTGATGGTGATAGGTCGGAGAGGAGGGTGAAGTGGATAGGTGGTAGGACAACTGGAACCATCAAACTATACAGCATCAACATCGGCTTCACCAATTTCCAAATCTCCCCTCCCCAACCTCATCCCAGATCCAACCGTTTCAAAATGTCTTCCTTCAACGCCCAGCACTGTGTGTCCCAGCTTACAGCAGTGAAAACACCTTTTTCCCTGTGTCCTTCTTAAACCAGCGGCACTGTAATTTTATGTGTTCCACTCGCTTCTAGTGAGAACACGTGAGGCCTTTCATCACCTTTCAACCCCCTTGGGCTTATTTTTTCACCTGTGGTAAACTATTGCCAGTGTGCTCTATTGTTCGCTTTGTAGTGTAGGATCGCTCCCTTCTCCTAATTTCTATCCCTCACAGGATGAAAATCCTCCCAGAAGCTAAATTTCATCTCATGCACCAACGCGTATTTACCTGCCATTTCTGCCATGCTTCTCACTTGTTGAAATTTCTGTTCATTCACATGAAGTCTTGTCCTCTCTGGAAGAGAGACTTTAAACTCTTCCAGCAGAATAATCTCCCATCGGGCCTCACAATCCTTAGCCATTTTTAAGGCCAGCACCCATCTATCAAAATGTCTGTGTTTCATTCTTTCAAATGCAACATAAGTTTGACTTGGTTCCATCTCTTTATTTCCTAATCTTTGTCTATATTCTTCTAGTACCAATGCATAAAGACTCAAAGTAGCTAGTTTGGCATTTGCATAATCTCTTGAACGCTCATCTGACAGCGCTGTATATGCCTCACTAGCTGTGTCCACCAGTTTAGTCTGAACTAGCATTACCCACAAGTTCACTGAACACACCATCTGCTGAGCCTTTTCTTTTCAAATGAAATAAAAACAGATTTTGACATTTTTCTCACCGAAATATGGCAATGTATTAACATAGCTGTATATGTCCTTCCATTCTCCCTTCATCTCCATCCTGTTAATTTAACTTTCTTTTCTAATTCCCAAATTCTGCATTTCAAGTTATCTTTCTTTGTTTTCCTCTCTTTCCCTTTCTCTTTCTTCTCTCTCTGTTTCCGTGTCTTTTTTCATCTTCTAACTCCAGTTGGCACGTATGCAATTTAAGTTTTTTCTAACTCTACTGCAGTTGCCTGTTTCTCTAACACATCCAAGTTCTTGACCGACTCCATTACAATTTCAAATTTTCTTTTGTCCCTGGTTAAACCAAATTCCAACCTATTTGCTAATTCTAAAAATATGTCCTTCTGTCTTTTTAATCTTCCTTGGAAAATTTGGGAACCTCTTCAGAAATGTTAAAAGCCATTTCTCTCACTTTTAATTTAACCAACCACAAGTTAACAAAATTAAATGAATTTTCCCACCGGTTTTATTTGAAGATCTAGGTCACTAATTGCCACGTGTTGGAATTTGCTGGAACCTTTTGTATCCCATTTCTGTTTAATACTGTCCAAATCCCATACGGCAAGGCCCCAAACTGTTGAGACATCAATATCGTTAATTGAAACCACACACCCAGAAAAGCTCACCTCACCTCGTAATCTGTTAAAAGTGAGTGAGAGACAACTCCCAAACTCCACTAATAAATGAAAAATGTCAATTTCTATGTATGCAAGTTAGCTCGCTGAGTTTGAAGGTTTGTTTTCAGACGTTTTGTCACTATGACTAGGTAACATCATCGGTTAGAGTGTCTGCTGAAGCGCTGGTGGTGTGTCCCGCCTCTATATTTATAGATCTTGATCTCTTAAGGTGGGTGATGTCATTTCTTGTTCTTGTTTTAGAAGAGAATGTAGGTAGCATCTAAATTGATGCGTCTATTGATAGACTTCTGGCTAGAATGCCATTCCTCGAAGAACGTCCTTGTGTGTCTTTGCATGTGTGTGTGTTGTCCCAATCAAAGTGGTGCCCTTCTTTGTCTGTATGTATGGAACATAGTGATAGTGGGTCGTGTCTTTTGGTGGCCAGTTGGTGTTCATGTATCCTGATAACACGACAATAGGACAATGTCAATGGCGGAAAAATGATTTTATATATACTGTTTAATCAATGTGTGTGTGCAGATAAGAAACATTTTTCATATGTGTACAACAGTCTAAATGAACAACGGAGGCACAGTTATCGGAAAATGATGCACATGATGTATAAAATTTATAAAACATTTTTTGATGCTCATCTAAAATGATATGTTCCCCTTCTCTCAATATTCCCTCATTTTCTCGAATTCTCGACTCTAATCTCACATTCTTATTAGGATGTGTATTATAAATTCTTGCTTCTGGTATCCCAACTTATTTCAGTTAATCCCCTTTCTACAAGGAATTCAATATATTCGCCTGCTGTGTTCTTTCCAAAGTTAGTGTCTGTCATATCAGTGGAGATAAAAATTCTGCCATCAGACCCAGCATTTGAACACATTGTTCTGTAGTAAATGCACTATACAAAGGACCACAGCACACATGCATTGCCAAAACATTGAGGGATATACATCTAAAACTTTCAATAATCAAATTTTCTCATTTTTCACATTTTCTCATCTATATCCTCGCTCTCGTTCTCTCTTTGTATCTAGTTTAAAAATGTACCAATTATTCTTCACATCCCTTCTCTCAAAACACCTTTTTTCGGTTTAAATCTATAGCTCTCTTCTTGATGTAATGTGATTATAATTGAGCAATGCAACTACAATGACATGTGGGAGGAGCTGGCCAGAGTTAATCGGTAGGGGAGCCGAGCAGGAAAGACCATGGAGCAGCAATGGTAGGAGTTTCTGGGGATAATTCGGAGGATATCAGAAATTCATCCCAAAGGAGATGAAACATGCTCATCGGAGGACAAGGCAGCCATGAATGATAAGGCATCAAACCAAAAGAGGAAACATACAATGTGGTGATGTTGATTGTGAATCCAGAGAGTTCATTGACTGAAATTGCATAAGGCTGGTATCACTGACACTGCAGAGCTCTTAATCATGGTCAGGAAGAGAAACAGAGGGAAAGACTTTCATTTTAAACATTGAAGATGGTATATATCAAAGAAAAAAAAACAGATTAATTAAAAAGTTGAATTAAAATTAGTTAATTGGTTTTGCAGCATGTGTCAGATTGGAAGCATGACCCGGGGACCGACTCTCAGCAGAATGAGAATATGAAAATGGAAGTATTTCCACATCAGAAACCAGAGTCGGTCACTGAGTGCAGGGCTGATGGGTGAATGGGCAGGGCTGATGGGTGAATGGGTCTCGATGTGAACTAAGGGACAGACAGCAGAATTGCATTGCAGATATTGCAGCTCAAAACTGCGTGTTCATGTAGTGCTGTACACCACAGCAGCAGGAGAAGCAGAACAGCATTCAACCACAACCTGTAACATTTTTGCCCAGGGGTCATCTCTTCAGTCTGCCATTACCATCAATACGACATATGTTTCAGCAATGACTGTGGGTGAACATATCAGGGCCAGAACCATGTGAACCTAAACGTGATGCTAACACATAAAAGCTACCGTACTTGATCAACAGATCTGGTCGAAGCTCTGCAGTCCTGCCACATTCAGTCATAAATGGTGATGGATTATTAAACAAATGACTGGAGGACAAGATTCCATAAATATCCCCATACTACATAACAGAACTGCCCTGTACACCACTGTAAAACAGGGCACGTTTAAGTCCAGACCAGGAAAGCACGGGAGATTCACTTCCTGAAAGTACATTGGGGAAGCAAATTGGTGTTTATTCTCTTCATTGGCTTCAAGGTCAATGTTTACTGACACCAGATTTTGCATCTTAATATTTTATCAATTGTTTTTAACTTCCACCAGCTGCCAGAGCATGAGCATAATCCAGTGACTTTTCCACAAAAACACCATCTGCACCATTCTCAGCCAGAAGTGTGGAGTTGATGATCCATCTCACCTTCGCCATGATGCACACAGAATCACAGATGCCAGTCTTCAACCAATTTGATTCACTGCACGTGACATGAAGAAACAGCTTAACACAGTAGATACAACAAAGGCAATGGGTCCTGACCCCCATTCCTGCAATGGGACTGAAGACTTGGGCTGCACAACAAGCCGTGTCCCTGGGGAAGCTGTTTCATTCCAGCTCCAACTCTGACATCTCTCTGGCAATGTGGAAAATTATTCAGCTATGTCTGGTCCCCTAAGAGGAGAATAATTACAATCTGGCCAATTACCACCCTCTCAGTCCAATCACAATAGTGACATTGGTGGGAGTTCTTTTTGACAGAGCTGTCAAGCAGCACAGAAATATCCTGCTCAGTGTGGTTTCAGATAGGTCTCCATGTGGAGATGGTGTTGTTGTGGAAAAGTCACTGGATTATGCACAAACGTGACTCCAGACGCACAGACATGTGATAAACTCTTCAATGGTCTCTGAATCGGCCAAAAAAGACACTCTATTGTATCAAACTGCTTCGACGTCTTGAAGGATAAACCTGGACAGAACTCCCAGCCCCAGTCGGTATCGGAAAAGGGAACAGTAAACACAGCCCTGTTGACCCTGCAGAGGCCTCCTTCCTAACTTGTGACAACATTTACCGAACTTTTTCACAGACTGCACAGAAACATCGGGAAATGACACATTGAGCCTTCCTCATTGTCGTTAATTTTCAAACATCTCCAAAGTGCACTTATCCCACACACTGAATATATCTGTTAATGTGGTTAACCTTGGGAAGCTATAAAATAGGAAATGCAGTATTTCCTTTGGTCCATCGAGTTTTCTACCCAATTCAATATCATGATGGCTGGCCCTTTATTTCCACACCGTTCTCCTGCTCTCCCGCCATCCGTTTACTGTCTCCAAATCCTTATTTATATTCAGTGTGTTGGCTTCCAGTTTCAACTGCATTGTCCAGGTTCACCAGTCTCTGAGTGCAGACATTTATTGTAATCTCAATGCAGAATGGCCTGCCTGTACCTAATACTGTGGCCTCTTGTTTTAGACACAAAAAGCCTGGGGAGTTATCATCCCTGCTTCCAATCTGTCTCACCCTGTCAGAGTATTATATATCTCACTGAGATCTCCACTCATTTTCCTAAACCCAATGGAATACAGGCCCAGTCGCCCCAAACACTACTCCCACAACAAGACTGTCATCCCAGAGATCAGTCTGGTTATCTTTCACTGCTCTCCCTTAATGTCAGATTTGCCCTTTATTAGGTAAGGAGACCAAAACTGCACACAATACTGCACAATGTTCGAGATGGGGTCCCAACAAGGCCCTGTAAAGCTGCAGTAAGACACCCCTACTCCTGGAATCAAATCACCCTGAAATGAAGGTCAGCACACCATTGATATTCCTAACTGCTTTCTGTTCCTGCAATATCACTTTTAGTAATTGGTGAACAGGGAGATCCAGATCCTTTGCAATGTTACAGCTCCCCACTTGATGGCTTTATATACACTGGTCAGCGTGCAAATTCCATTCCCAGTATTGACTTCTGGGTTCAGAACTCACTGTGCTGCAGGGACCTCGGAGGGCTGCTCAGAAGGAAACAACAAAAAGGAGCATACGTCCCTTTGTAGATCAACATGTTTCAAACAAACCCTTTTCAAACGATAGCCTGCGAATCTCTTGTTCCCAGCAAAGGGCACACCGTCACCTCTACCCACCTTGCTCTCCATCTGCCACGTATCTGCCTATTCACTCCACTTGTCTTAGTCACCTTGAAGCTTTTTTACAACCTCCTCACCCACTCACAATCCACCATCCTTTAGTTCTGTCCGCATGTTGGGATTTATTGTATTTGATTCCCGCAACCAAATGTTTAATGGGTATTGTGAAGAGCTGGAGCCCGAGCACCGATCCCTTTGATACCTCAGCAACATTCCTCTGTGAAAAAAATGTTGTTTTTCAATTCATTTATGTCGTGAATCTGGGTGTGACTGGTTGGGCCAGCAATTATTGCCTGTCCCTTGTTGCCCTTGAGAGGATGGTGATGAGCTGCCTTGTTGAACCGCTGCAGCCCACTGTGGATTCAGTGATAGTAACACCGTTGAATGCCAAGGAGCAGTGGTTAGATTGTATTTTAGTGGTGATGGTAACGGTCTGGCATTTGTGTGACCTGAATATTACTTGCCACCAGTCAGCCTGGATACTGTCCAGATCTTGTCGCATTTGGACATGGACTGCTTAAGTATCTGAGGTGACACAAATGTTGCTGAACATTGTACAATTATTGGCGAACATACCCACTTCTGACCTTATAATAAAGGAAAGGTCATTGAGGAAGCAGGCCTGAAGATGTTTGGGCCGAGGCCACTGCCCGAGGGACTCCCATAGACTTGTTCTGGAGCTGAGTTGACTGACCTTTATCAACCATAACCATCTTCCTACGTGTCAGGTATGATTCTAACCAGCGGGGAATTTTTCCCCTGGTACCCATTGATTCCAGTTTTGCTAACACCCCTTGATGCCACACTTGGTCGAAGGCAGTCTTGATTTTAAGGGCTGTCACTCTCATTACACCTCTGGGATTCAGCTCTTGTGTTCATGTTTGAACTAAGGTAATGAGGTCAGGAGCTGAGTGGCCCTGGTGGAGACCAAACTGAGCGCCGTTGACCAGGTTATTGCTGAGCAGTTGCTGCTTGAAAACACTGAATCCTTCCATCACTTTACTGATGACCGAGAGTAGACTGATGGGGTAGTAATTGGCCGAATTGGATTTGTTCTGCTTTTTATGTATAGGAGATACTTGGGTAATTTTCCACTTAATCGGGGAAATGTCGTTGTTGTAACGATATGGGAACAGCTTAGCTAGGGCAGTGACAAGTTCTACAGCACCAGTTTTCAGTACTATTGCCAGAATGTTGTCAGCATGTGTCTCCTTTGGAGTATCCGATGTCTCCTACCGTTTCTGGATATCGTGTGGAGTGAATCAAATTGGCTGATGACTGGCAACTGAATTGCTGTGGATCACTGAAGGAGGCCGAATTGGATCATCCACTCAGCATTTCTGACTGAAGATTGTTGCGAATGCATCAACTTTATCCTTTGCACTGAAGTGCTAGGCTATTCCATTATTAAGGATGGGGTTACTTGTAGAATCACCTCCTTCAATGACTTATTTAATTGTCCATAACGTTTCTCAACTAGAAGTGGAAAGACTGCAGAGCTTAGATCTGAACCGTTGCATGTGGGATCACTTAGCTCTGTCTATCAGTTACTGCTTATGCCAATTGGCACGTGAGTAGTCCTGGTTGGTGGCTTCACCAGGCTGACACCTCATTGTCAGGTATCTCTGGTGCTGCGCCTGCCCTCCTGCACTCTCCATTGATCCAAGATTGATCCTCTGGCTTGATGGTAATTGTTGTGAGGGAGGTATGCCAGGCCATGAGGTTGTACGGGAGTACAATTCTGCTGCTATTGCTGACCTACAGCACCTTTTGGAAACACAGACTTGAGCTGCTAGATCTGTTTAAGTCTGTCTTATTTACAACAGTGATATTGCCACTCAACATTATGGAGGTTATTCTCAATGTGAAGGTGTGACTTTGTCTCCACAATGACTGTGCAGTTGTCAATCTTACAAATACTGTCATGGGCAGATTCTTCTGCAACTGGCAGATTAGTAAGGATGTGGTCAAGTATGTATTTTCCTCTTGTTGGTTCCTTCACCAGCTGCCACAGACCCAGTCTCGCAGTTATATCCTTTTGGACCCGACCAGCTTGATCAGTAATGCTGCTGCCAAGTCACTCTTGTTTGTGGACATTAACGTCCCCCACTCAGCGTACATTTTGCGACCTTGTCACCCTCAGTGCTTCCTCCAAATATTGGTCAGCATGGAGGAGTACTGATTCATCAGTTGGGAGAGGCTGGTACGTGGTAATCAGCAGGAGGTTTTCTTTTCATAGAACATAGAACAATACAGCACAGAACAGGCCCTTCGGCCCACGATGTTGTGCCGAACATTTATCCTAGCTTAAGCACCCATCCATGTACCTATCCATTGCCGCTTAAAGGTCACCAATGATTCTGACTCTACTACTCCCACGGGCAGCGCATTCCATGCCCCCACCACTCTCTGGGTAAAGAATCCACCCCTGACATCCACCCTTCACCTTAAATTTATGTCCCCTTGTAACACTCTGTTGTACCCGGGGAAAAAGTCTCTAACTGTCTACTCTATCTATTCCTCTGATCATCTTATAAACCTCTATCAAGTCACCCCTCATCTTTCGCCATTCCAACGAGAAAAGGCCTAGCACTATAAACCTGTCCTCGTACGACCTATTCTCCATTCCAGGCAACATCCTGGTAAATCTCCTCTGCACCCTCTCCAAAGCTTCCACATCTTT
>NC_057717.1:29708378-29719785 GCF_004010195.1 Chiloscyllium plagiosum | reverse complement strand
ACTCATCACTTGTCCCGGTTCGTTACCGAGTACCAAATCCAATATGGTCTCCCCTCTGGTCGGACAATCTATATACTGCGTTAGAAAAGCTTCCTGGACACACTGCACAAACACCGCCCCATCCAATCTACTTGATCTAAAGAGCTTCCATGTGTAAACTAACGCCATGAGACATCATGGGATACGGAGTCACTGTTGAGGACTCCAAAAGCAATTCCCTTCCAACTGTGTCCCACTGTGCAGCCACTTCTGCTGTGTCTGTCCTGCTGATGAGACAGGAGATATCCGGGGAAGATGATGGGGTGTCTGGGACATAGTCATACTCACAGAATCATACCTTATGGACATTGTCAGGCTGTTGCTTGATGAGTCTGTTTATTTCTATTCACTGTTTCCTGCCAGCTGTCCCATTCTAAAACATGTCCATATATTCGCCCCAATCCACTAAGATTTAATTTTGCAAACTGGACTTGGAGATTTACTAATTTTTTTCTTAAAATCCAAATGTTTTACACCTATTGCTTCTCTTTCAATTGTCTCTCAGTCTGTTTCTCAAAAATAATTCCCATTTCATAAATCTATGTTAGTGTTTTCTATGATCATTACTTCAGCTCCATTAATTTCTCCTAAACCATTTGCTTACTATGTTCTATGTTCCATGTACTATATCGTTTTCCAAACCAGACTTGGTTTTCCTAGTATTGTTAGAAAGTTCTGTGAAGACAGAACTGAAGTTACTGTTTCATAGTTCTGCCATTTCCCTGTTTCCCATTCTCCATTCTCTGGTTTCAGATTGTGAGGAAGCTGCACTTGTTTTCTGATATTTCTCACATTGACATCATTTGACAAGCTATTACAGTTCACTCTTATAACCCTTATGAATGTACTCTTCAGAAACCCATCAATTCCTGCCTTAGGCTGCTCAATTATTGACCTTGTACAGCCATACACTCACAGGAGTATATATTCAGTACTGTCAGAAATACAGCACGATCTACAGTAGTCCCACTTTCCTACACCAGGCCCATAGCTGGGAATGTTATGACACTTCCAAGTGCTCGTGCATGCACTTTTCAAAGGTTGTGAGGAGATCCATGATAACTCTCCGCTCAGGAAGTTATTTCTTGACCTTAACGCCCCCTGGGTGAGAAAGAAACAACCTTTAAATTCTCACTAAGCTTCAAACCCTTCACTTTAAAAGTATGTTCCCTTGTTCTTGACCCTCTGACTAAAATAAACAGCTGCTGTCTATCCACCCTGTCTATGCCCCTCATAATCTTATCCTTCTGAATCACATCCCCCTCAGCCTTCTCTGTTTAAAATTTAAAGAAAAAGCGACCTTATCCAGCCTCCCTCCATAGCTGATATGCTCCATCCCTAGGAACCTCCTGGTGAATCTTCTGCACAACCTCCAGTACCATCACACCCTTCCTGTAATGTGGCTCCCTGAACTACACACAATATTCCATCTTGGCCTAACCGAAGCCCTGTATAGCTCTTATAATCTATGCCCCAATTAATGAATGCTACACCCAAGGTCCACTTTTTAACTAACCTATTATCTTGTCCAGTCGCATTCAGGGATGTGTGGAGAAGCACCCGCTGAGCTTCCTAGTGTGCTGCCATTCATTGAGTCCTCCCCTGTCTGTTTCCTTCTTCCAAACTGCATCGCCTCATATTTATCAGGTTTATATTCCATCTGCCAATGATCCATTCCATCTGTATCTTTCTGTAACATAAGACTTTCCTCCTCACTGCCAACCAACCGGGCAAACACAAACTTATTTATCACAACCTCCACCCCATCCCCTCCATTCACATCTGCACCATTTAGGAATACCACAAATAACAGGGACGCAGCACTGATCCCTGTGGTGCACCAGAGACCACTGGTCTCCAATCACACAAACAGCCTTCTCCACCACACTCTGTCTCCTGCCACTAAGACAAATTTCGTTGTAAATTTCCAAGGTATCCTTGATTCCATGAGATTTTACTTTATTGTTCACTTTCCCATGTGGAACTTTGTCAATGTCTTTGCTGCAAAACTAATTAAGAGACCTCCTCAAACTAATTCAATTTCATTAGATGTGACTTCCCTCTGCTGAAGTCATGATAATTATTCCTGACCAAGCCTTGCCACTCTGATTGGAATTCAATTTTCTCCTTCCCTATTTTCTCCAGTAGTTTCCATAACAGTGATCTAATACTTGCTTGTCTATAGTTCACTGGTCTATCTCTACCATCCTTACTGTAAAGTGGAATTGCATTAGCTGTTCTCCAGTCCTCTGGCACCTCCCCTATGGTCAGATTCAAATTCAATTTTTCATTCAGGGTCTTTGCTCCCTTGACTCCAACGGCAGCCTGCGATACAACTCATTCAGACCTGGCCAACAGTCCAAATTTCTACCAGCCTCAAATTCCTGGTCGCATTTTACATCAATCTGCTCAAGAGCTTCCCCATCCATCTTCTCGAATTCTGTCCCTGCCTCCTCCTTCTCCCAAGTAAAACAAATGTGTAGATCCCATGTCACAATCTCTCAATGCTCTCCAGCTTCACACACAGATTGGCCCCTTGATTTCTGATGGACACTAACTGTTCACTGATTATTCTGTTATTCGTGTTGTCCGTGCAGACTATCATGGGATTCTCCCTAATTGCGCCTGCTTGCAGATTTCCATGTCCCTCTGTTATTCAGTCCCCTCTATGTTTCTAAGATTCACTATGATCACCTCTCATTATCAGAAATTCGAGATCACAGTCTGAGTTTCCCAACCAACCAATCTTGCCATCTTAGGGAAGAATCTTGAGAATGCCTTTTGCAGTTCCTCTGTACTCAATATGTTCTTTTTTTAGATGGAGACTCCACAGCAGGATACAATACTCTCAGTTTGTCTCAGCAACACGCTATGCAAGTGGTGCACGACATCTTCTATATTCCAGTTACATTCACATGAATGTAAACCTAATTTGTACTTTCCCATTTGCATATGTTCTGCCCAATACCTTTCGATTTAACTTTTCTTATGATATTAGGATGTGAGTTCTTAAAAAATGCTCCTGAATATCGAACTATACGTTATCCATTGTTTCCTCATTGCTGATGTCTACAAGAATCATCTTCAAACTGTTCCAAAAAATTATTTGCTAGTTCTGGTTTTCCTTTCATCGATGCATTATCATGCTCCCTAGTTTTCCCATTACCTTCTATATATCCAGTAGCCTGTACTTTGTAATCGAGTCCAACAGACACCCGACTGCAGATGTCAAGTTACTGGTCTGTAGTTCACCATTCTCCATCTTCATCCCTACTTAAACTGGCGGATAATATTTCTAACCGTCCCTTATCCTGATTGGCTACCTGTCTTTCGGGAATGTGTCGGAAAATAATGTGAAAATCCGTAATGCAACCAATATGAAATTTTTGTATGAAGTAAACCTGGTCTGTCAGATTTATCAACACTCAATCCTTTTCAAATGCTACCTCATCGCTGATACGAATGATCTTAGACTTTAATTACACAAGTACCATGGTCACTTGGTATTTCTGGGAGAATTTCTGGATATTCTTCCATGAAGACAGACACAAAGAATCTGTTTCTTTTCCCTGTAATGTCTCTGTTCTTTACAATAAATTACCTTGTCCGCACACTCACTGTTCCACGTTTGATCTTGTTTTTATTTTTGTTTCATACATTCATAGAAGCTTTTTAGCAGTTTTTATGTTGTTTTTTTTGTTTGCGTACATTTTCTCTTTTTGATTTTTTTTCTCTGTTTCTTGGTCCTCCTTTGCTGGGCCCTACATTTCTCTAAATCCACTGGCTTACTGCGACACTTGACATTTTTCTAAGCTGCTTCTTTTGAGCTAATAGGTAGATGGGGGGGGGGGGGTGAAAGTGATAGGTCAGCGAGAAAGTCGGAGTGGATAGGTGGGAAGGAAAATGGACACATCGGGTCATTCTAGATGGCGGTGCTGAGTTGGACGATTGGATTGGGATAAGGTGGGATTTGGGGAAATGGGGAAACTGGTGAAATCCACATTGATCCCCTATGGTTGAAGGGACCCATGGGGGACGATGAAGCTTACTTCCTCCATTACTCAGCTGGTTAGGGTTTGGCGATGGAGGAGGCCCAGGACCTGCATGTCCTTTGTGGAGTGGTGAGGTTGGCCAGTGTGGCTGTACCAGAGATGGTCTAAGCCTCATCCCTGATGAAGAGCGAATGCCTGAAACGTCGATTCTCATGCCACTAATATGCTGCCTGACCAGCTGTGATTTTCCAGCAGCACATTCTTCGACTCTGACCTCCAACATCTGCAGTCCCCACTTTCTCCTCACACCTTCATGGCTGCATGACTCAGATTCATAATAGTTACTTCAAATAAAACAAAAACTGTTGCGTACACAAACATCAGAAAACCAATAGAGGCAGCACCCTGCTTCATTGTCGAGCAATGCAGCCTAACAACAACAGGGCCCCCTATTTGATTCCAGTCTCAGGTGACTGTCTGTGTGGCGATTGCAGATTCTCTCCGTTTCCTGATGGGTTTCCTCCAGGTACTCCGGTTCCCTCTCACAGTCCAAAGACGTGCAGGTCAGGTGAATTGGCCGTATTAAACTGCCCATAGCGGTAGGTGCATTAATCGGAGGGAAACCAGTCTCGGTGGATTACTCTTTGGAGAGTTGATGTGGACTTTTTGGCCCGAAGGGGCCTCTTTCCATACTGTAGGGAACCGAATCTCAAATTAAAAAGTTGAGGTCACTGTTCCCAAAAGGTACTTTACAGCAAAGTTTTTAATTAGCTCTTCTGATCATCCAACACTAATGCTTAAATAACCTGATATCGACCTCGGTGCTCGAAATAATGTTAATGCAAGCCATCTCACGCATACTCATGAAATCCATTTTTCGCAGCATGAGCATTCAGTTGGGTTAACACAGCTTAGATATAATTTAAACAGTACATTATTACTGCAGTACCCACAAACGTGTATATCCCATTTCCTGCTTTATAACACTTCCAGCATTTGTATTGCAGCTTTCACTTTAATATATAACTCCCATCAATGTTTGCTTCTCATTTGCTGTTTCTGAGCTCCACATTCTATGATTCAGTGAAGTTGGTTCTGGGGAGACTAATGGTAGATATTATCCGGCCACATCATTTATGATCTTCTCGAGCTTTATTCTGAGATTTTCTCCAGATCTCCCGTTATGCTGGTGGAGTAGAGAAGGACAATGATCTTTCAATAATGCTGTGTATTTCCCGCGACAGTTGAGACTGCTGTAACCTGGGTGGGGACATTAGACCAGGCTGGTAAAGCGCTGTTGCTGCTGTACAGGATCTTAGTGAGATCACATCTGGGGTAGTGTGAACAGAGTTAAAACTTTATTGCTGGAACAGCACAGCAGGTCAGGCAGCATCCAGGGAACAGGAGATTCGACGTTTCGGGCACAGGCCCTTCTTCAGGAATGAGCAGAGAGTGTTCAGCAGGAGAAGATAAAAGGTAGGGAGGAGGGACTTGGAGGAGGGGAGTTGGAAATGTGATAGGTGGAAAGAGGTCAAGGTGAGGGTGATAGGTCGGAGTAGGATGGAGGCGGAGAGGTCAACAAGAAGACTGCAGGTCAGGAAGGCGGTGCCAGGCGGGAGGGATTCGGCTGAGACAAGGGGGGGGGAGGGGGATGAAGAAACTGGTGAAGTCCAAGTTCATCCCCTGCGGTTGGAGGGTTCCCAGTCGGAAGATAAGACGCTCCTCCTCCGACCGTCGGGTTGTTGTGGTTTGGCGGTGGATGAGTCCAATGACCTGCATATCCTCGGTGGAGTGGGAGGAGGAGTTGAAATGCAAACACAACAGCGAATGCTGGAGATTGGAAACAAAACAGAAATTTCTGCAGAGACTCTGCTGATATGGTAGCATCTGTGAGAAGAAAGGACAGGAGTGGGAATTTGTGCTTGGAGTCCGAGGAGATAGGAGAGGTGCTAAATGAATATTTTTCATTAGTATTTACACTGGAAAGAGACAATGTTGTTGAGGAGAACACTGAGGTACAGGCTATTAGATGAGATGGGACTGAGGTTCGTAAGGAGGAGGTGTTAGCAATTCTGGAAAGTGTGAAAATAGATAAGTCCCCTGGGCCGGATGTGATTTATCCTCAGATTCTCTGGGAAGCCAGGAAGGAGATTGCAGAACATTTGGCTTTGATCTTTATGTCGTCATTGTCGACAGAAATTGTGCCAGAAGACTGGAAGATAGCAAATGTTGTCCCCTTGTTCAAGAAGGGGAGTAGAGACAACTTTGGTAATTATAGAGCAGTGAGCCTTACTTCAGTTGTGGGTAAAGTGCTGGAAAGAATTATAAGATATAGGATTTATTATTAACTAGAAAGGAACAATTTGATTAGGGATAGTCAACACAGTTTTGTGAAGGGCAGGTCGTGCCTCGCAAAGCTTATTGAGATGGTTGAGAAGATGAATGAGGGTATAGTGGTTGATGTGGTGTACATGGATTTCAGTAAAGCGTTTGATAAGGTTCCCCATGGTAAGCTGTTGCAGTAAATATGGAGGTATGGGATTGAGGGTGATTTAGTGGTATGAATCAGAAATTGGTTAGCTGAAAGAAGACAGAGAGTGGTGGTGGCAAATGTTCATCCTGGTGTTCAGTTATTAGTGGTATACCATAAGGATCTGTTTAGGGGCCACTGCTGTTTGTCATTTTTATACATGACCTGGATGATGGCGTAGAAGGATGGGTTAGTAAATTTACAAATGACTCTAAGGTCGGTCGAGCTGTGGACAGTGCTGAAGGATATTGCTGCTTACAGAGGGACATAGATAAGCTGCAGAGTTGGGCTGAAAGGTGGCAAATGGAGTTTAATGCAGAAAAGTGTGAGGTGATTCATTTTGGAAGAAGTAACAGTAATACAGAGTACTGGGGTAATGGTAAGGTTCTTGCAGTGTGGATGAGCAGAAAGATCTCCGTGTCCATGTACATAGATCCCTGAAAGTTGCCACCCAGGTTAATAGGATTGTTAAGAAGGCATATGAACCATGGGGTTATGTTGCAGCTGTAGGAAACTATGGTGTGGCCGCACTTGGAGTATTGCGTACAGTTCTGGTTACCACATTATAGGAAGGATGTGTAAGTTTTGGAAAAGATGCAGAGGAGATTTATGAGGATATTGTCTGGTATGGAAGGAAGGTCTTCTGAGGAAAGACTGAGTGACCTGAGGCTGTTTTCGTTAGAAGGAAGAGGTTGAGAGGTGACTTAATAGAGATGTGAAAGATGATCAGAGGATTAGATAGTGTTAGCAGAGAGAGACGTTTTCCTCGGATAGTGATGGCTAGCATGAGAGGACATAGCTTTAAATTGAGCGGTGATAGATATAGGACAGATGTCAGAGGGGTAGTTTCTTTACTCAGAGAGTAGTAATGGCGTGAAACTCCCTGCCTGCAACTGTAGTAGACTCACCGACTTTAATGTCTTTTTAAATGGCCATTGGATAAACATATGGATGATAATGCAACAATGCAGGTTAGTTCAGCTTCAGGCTGGTTTCACAGGTCAGCACAACATTGAGGGTCAGAGAGCCTGGACTGTGCTGTAATGTTCTGTGTTCTTTGAAAGCAAGATAATATTTCGAGTCTGGCGATTCTTCATCAGAACTGTTAACAGCTCAGGAAAGGTGGTAATATATTGAAGTGACGTTTGTGGGAAGGGGTTGGTCTTGCACAAGGTGACTTACTTGCCGATTTACTTCCTCCAACCTCAGTATCCAAGGCCTCAGGCACACCTTCCAGGTGAAGCAGCAGCTTACCTGCACTTCTCTCAACTCATTTATTTCATTCACTGCTCAGAATGTGGTCTCCTGTATATCGGGGGAGATGAAACACAGATTTGATGACCGCTTTGCTGAACACCTACACTCTGTCTGTAAAACATGACCCAGAGTTTCCCACTGCCTCCACTTCAACACACCACTGTGTTCCTACACCAACATTTCTGTCCCAGATCTGTTGCAGTGTTCCTTAACGCAAGTTCAAAGAACAACACTTCATTTTCCACTTGGGGATTCTGTTCCCTCTCTGCTCATTCCTGAAGAAGGGCCTGTGCCCGAAACGTCGAATCTCCTGTTCCCTGGATGCTGCCTGACCTGCTGTGCTGTTCCAGCAATAAAGTTTCAACTTTGATCTCCAGCATCTGCAGACCTCACTTTCTCCTTGAACAGAGTTAATCTCCTCACTGAGGAAAGAATATTGTTAAATTGGAAGCAGTTCTGAGATAGTTCCCTCAACTGATTTGTGTAATGAGGCTGTTAGTTTATAAGGAATGGATGATCAGGTTAATCCAATAGACATTGGACTTTACAAGAATGAAAGATGATCTTATTTCAGTGTAGATGACCAGAAGGAGTCAGCAACAGAAGCCAATTACACACATAGTGGAGAAATCCATGTCATTCTCCAGCCTGTTTCACAGAAACAACAGAAGGATATTCAGGCTTTCAACGCTGTTACACCAGAACAGGACGGGTCTATTTAGCGCTTGACGCCTGATATGCAGTTACAGGACGAGGCCAATCAGCCCCTCGAGCCTATACCACTAGACCCAGAGTAGACCATAACGGACCAGTTTCCTATTACACAACAACAGGATCAATCCATTCAGCCCTGTCAAAGTCTGTTACACAGGAATTGGAAGAGGCCACACAGTGACTGGCGATTGTTACACTGGGATAACAGGAGGCCATTCAACCCCACTGAGCCAGTTGCAAGTGAATCGGATAAGGATACAATCTATCTGAGATTTTTTTTATGAGAAAGGAGGAGGCAATTCAGACACGTGTCTGTTGTAAGGGAACAGGAGAAGACCAAACACTCCCTCGTTCCCATCTCAGGGATGCATGAGGAGACCGTTCACTTTTTCTCCAGCCTGTTATGGAGATTTATGAGAAGGGCCATCAGCCCCTCGAGCTGTTACATAGCAACAGGAAGATTCCATTATCCCCCAACCCTCTAGCTTTTCAACAGGTGGAGGTCATTCTGGCCTTGGAGACATCAGCATGGAACACCAGAAAGACATCAGTCTATCGAATTTGTGCACCAGCAGGATGATGAGTCCATTCAGCCACACATGGCTCTTACACAGCAATTGGAGCAGATCACTTAAAGCCTTGTGCCTGTTAAACAGGAATTCAAAGAAAAGGTAAAGGTTGTCGAAAGGGAAGAACTTATCATAATGGTATACGATAGAGAGTAAAGTTTAACGATAAACTACCGGACATTTTAAGAAAATTGTTGGAATCCATTGTTCAGGACATTTGCAAAGTTAACCCACACTCTGTCAGAGTCAACATAGTTTTCTGAAGGCGACATCGTTTTGGAATTGTTTGCTTTAGTTCTTCAAAGATGTCAAAAACAAGGTGGATAGTGGGAATCCTGGAGATGGAATATATTTGGTCTTCCAGAAGGGATTGGATGTGTCGCTTCTCCACAGAGTAATATCATGGGTTCCAGCATGGGTTTAGGAGTAATTTATTAGCTTGTATGGAGGATTGGTGAACCAACAAAATACAGTCAAATGGAATAAATGTGTCATTTTCTTTTGACAAATGTACCTTGTGGGGTGACACAGATTTCAGTCTTCATGCATTAACTATTTGTCATCAATATTATTATTCGGTTGACAGGATAGAAAATGCTATAACCAATTTTTCAGATGACACTAACATTGATGGGAAATTACTTCCGAATGAAGATGTAAGAGTTTTAAAAGTGAATCTGGATAGGTTGGATGAATGGGCTAACATTTGGCAATGGAAATTAAAGTAGATAACTATGAGATTATTCAATTTGGCCAGCGAAATAGAAAGGCAAATTATTATATAAATGGGGAGAAACTTCAAAGTGCTCAGGTGCAGAGGGGTCTATGTGTTCACGTGCACATCATAGAAAACCTGCATGCAGGTACAGCAAGTAATGGGAAAGTCAAGCGTAGGTTCAGTTTTTATTTGTGAAAGAATAGAGTAGGAATGTAAGGAATGTTGCTGTAGCTATGCAAGGCATTAGTGAGGCTGCAACTGGAGTAGAGTTTGGGTGCCCTGACTTGTGGAAGAATGCATTTGCATTGGAGGTAATTCAGAAGGGGTTCATTAGATTGATTCCAGAGATTAGGGGTTTGTCTTATGAACAGCAGTTCAAGTCTGTCGTCTCAAGTTTCTAATAATGAAAGGAGATCTCATTGAAATCTGTAAAATGCTAAAAGTAATTGACAGTGTAGATGTGGAGTGGATATTTTATCATGTGCAGCAATCTACAACAACAGACCAGAGTTTCAGGATGGCGAACGTCTGGAAAGTGGAACAGAGGCCGCGATGAGATCAGCCATGATTGTATTCAGTGGTGGAGCAGGCTGGAGCGGCTGAATTACTGACCAATGTTCCTTGTTCTTATTTAGTCCCTCGAATGTGTTACACAGGAATGGGGGGAGGTTATCAAACAGGAAGCAGGCACTCCGGATATATCAATTTGACAAAACGTCAGCAGTGGAGTCACACAGTGACGAGTGTTGGGTCCTCAACTATTGGCAATCTATATCAATGATCAGGAGGTTGGAACAGATGTACTGTAACTACATTTGGTGATGACTCTGTGATAAGGTAGACATTAAATTATCAAGAGCGGCAGGTGGAATATAATATGATATAACCTGTTATTACATTTACAGGAAGAATGGAAGGGAGTATGTTACTGAAATGGAGAGAGATTACAGGGCTTAGTGTTACTGTGTGCTGGGGCGTTCACTCAGACCCGTTCAGACATGGGAGGTTTTGCTCCATCTCCCTGATGGTCTGCTCTGTGACATTCCCAGGGGCCCACTTGCTCTCAGTACATACCGGATATTTTGATGTTGTTGGTTGGCAGTGGGGACAGTGTTTTGAAACGTGTAGCAAGGGGACGGCCTTTAAGATACATTCATTTCTTTCTACATGGAGACCGATGATGAAGAGATGATCTGACTGCTTCTAAATGAAGAGGCTGTGGTTGCTGCCAGGACAGTGGGTATTCACCAACATGATGTACTGTGCATGGGCGCACTGTAACATTAATGGAGTGAGATGTCATTCAGTTCCCTTCCATCTCCTCAATGACATGGGGACCCGCAGAGCCATGTACATCATTGGGAATCCCGCTTTACTGGGTAAACAAGGATACACTCGGCAGTTCTCTGCTAATGGAGAAAACATTGCATTAACCTCATCTTCCGTCTCTGAATGGTGACATTGGTGTCGGCATACTGGGAAATGGTGGATATGTCACCCAGTCCTGCCTGGAAAGTTCCGGATCATAAACGTTGATTGAAACAAACACCGTCCTCCCCTGGTGTGAAGCTGCAGGTCATGTTTTACG
>NC_057717.1:29706576-29707878 GCF_004010195.1 Chiloscyllium plagiosum | reverse complement strand
AAAATGTTAAAACTCAGGGCGCTTGAGGGTTACAAGGAAATCAAGAAAGACCTAAAAAGAGAGCTCAGAAAAGCCAGGAGGAGACATGAGAATTTGTTGGCGGATAGGATCAGGGTTAATCCTAAAGCTTTCCATAGGTATGTCAGGAATAAAAGAATGAAGAGAGTTAAATTAGAGCCAATCAAGGGTAATAGTGGGAAGTTGTGTGTGGATTCAAGGGAGATAGGGGAAGCGCTAAATCAATATTTTTCGACAGTGTTCACTATAGAAAATGAAAATGTTGTCTCGATACTTGCATCTAGACTAGAAGAGATTGAGGTTCACAAGGAAGAGGTATTAGAAATACTGCAGAGTGTGAAAAAAGACACGTCCGCTGGGCCGGATTGGGTCTATCCTCGGATCCTCTGGGCAGCAAGGGAAGAGATTGCCGAGCTTGTGGCATTGATCTAGAAATCATCATTGTCTACAGGAATCGTGCCTGAGGACTGGAGGATAGCAAATGTGGTTCCCTTGTTCAAAAAGGTTATTTGAGACAACTCTGGTAATTACATACCAGTGAGTCTCACTTCAGTTGTTGGTAAAGTGTTGGAAAAAGTTATAAGAGATAGGATTTATAACCATCCAGAAAAGAATAAACTGGTCAGGGACAGTCAGCACGGTTTTGTGAATGGTAGGTCGTGGCTAACGAATCTTACTGACTTTTTGACAAAGCGACCAAACAGGTAGATGAGAGTAAACTGATTGATATGGTGGAAATGGATTTCAGCAAGGCGTTCGTTAAGGATTCCCACAGTAGGCTATTGTACAAAATGCAGAGGAATCGGATTATAAGAGACTTAGCAGTTTGGATCAGTAATTGGCTGACTGAAAGAAAACAGAGGGTTG
Source organism: Chiloscyllium plagiosum (assembly GCF_004010195.1). Taxonomy (NCBI): domain Eukaryota; kingdom Metazoa; phylum Chordata; class Chondrichthyes; order Orectolobiformes; family Hemiscylliidae; genus Chiloscyllium; species Chiloscyllium plagiosum. The sequence continues at coordinate 29,706,993 of NC_057717.1, read as the reverse complement.
TCATTGATGGAACATGTTCATCTTGGTGTCCAGTTACTAGCGGCGTCCCGCAAGGGTCGGTGTTGGGTCCACTGCTGTTCGTCATTTTAATAAATGACCTGGATGAGGGCTTAGAAAGGTGCATTCGTAAATTTGTGGACGACACTAAGGTCGGTGGGTTTGTGGATAGTGATGAAGGATGTCGTAGTTTGTAGAGAGATAGGATGCAGAGCGCTGACAGGTGGCAAATGGAGTTTAATGTGGGCACGTGTGAGGTGATATACTTTGGACGGAGTAATCGGAATGCAAAGTACTGGGCTAATGGTAAGATTCTTGGGAGTGCAGATGAGCAGAGAGATCTCGGTGTTCATGTACACAGATCCCTGAAAGTTGCCACCCAGACTGACAGGGTTGTTAAGAAGGCATACAGTGTTTTGG
>NC_057717.1:29702258-29706413 GCF_004010195.1 Chiloscyllium plagiosum | reverse complement strand
CATTATAAGAAGGATGTAGAAGCTTTGGAAAGGGTGCAGAGGAGATTTACTAGGAAGTTGCCTGGTATGGAAGGAATGTCTTACAAGGAAAGGCTGAGGGCCTTGAGGCTGTTCTCGTTTGAGAGAAGATTGAGAGGTGACTTAATAGAGACATACAAGATAACCAGAGGGTAAGATAGGGTGGACAGGGAGAGCCGTTGTCCAAGTATGGGGCGGCAAACATGAGGGGACACAACTTTAAAGTTAGGGGAGATAGGTATAAGATAGATGTCAGAGGTAGTTTCTTTACTCAGAGAGTAGTAAGGGTATGGAATGCTTTACCTGCAACCGTGATAGATTCGCCAATTTAAGTGCATTTAAGCCGTCATTGGACAGGCATATAGACGTACATGGAATAGTGTAGATGGGATGGTCATCAGATTAACAGAACAGGGTAGCGCAACATCGAGGGACGAAGGGCCTGTACTGCGCTGTAATGTTCTATGTTCTATGTTCTATTTATGAATATCAGATACAAACTTTAATTTTCTACCTGTTCTACAGATCTGTTGCAGAGGAAGAATTGGGAATTCCAGTCTCTTGTTTTTCATATTTTGGTGAATTTACAGCGTGATGCAGTTGAGGTCTTTTTATGAGGAAGTCAGAAATAATATTTTGGACATGGAGCTGAATTCTGTTTTTACACTCCACCCCTCTGCATGTATTATTCGTAAGACTTGTATATCATTAATTTTGGAATAGGTTTTGGCACTGTGCACTGAGACAGTTAAATTTGATGTGGGCCTGCAGCTTATTCTGTAATAAATTTGCTGCAATAGTCAGAGCTGAAGATTTTTCTTTTCCTCTGCAGGATGGACACAGGCTCGTTCATTAAGTTTGTTTGAAAGAGCTGGAGGGATGAGGATAAATATAAAATTAATTTCTACATTAAAAACACACTATAGAAGATCAATTCACATTCTCATTTCTACGTTGGATTGGAAGCAAATTAAAAGAACAAGGACCCATCGTTCTGAATATTGTTTTTAAAAGTGACATCATGTTGCAATAATGCATTGCGGACAAAGAAAATGTTGTCTGCATTTGATGGAAATACAGAAATGCAGAGTGAATGTACAATTTGAACAAGAATCAAGTTTTAATAAAAAAGTATGAGAATTTTTTTCTTAATTTTCAAGCGAAACCAGATCCCAATTTTCCTGAACAGTGATGTTTGATTGTCCATCAATCTCACTTTTCCAACTATATGCTTTTCCTGCTACTGATGCGCCGTCTGGCACACATCATCCTCCCTTCCTACTCGTTCCTTACCCTTCTATTTTCCTTGCATTGACCATTCTGATACTACATACCCTTCCACTGACCATCTCCCTTTACACTTCTTGCACTGTATGTCACACCACTTCCGCTGACCCTCCATTTCCCTTTTTGCTCTCACACTAGATGCTGGAATCTGCTGACTTATGTGCTACTACTGGTCATCAGTGAATGATGAGTTTGTAATGATCAATGTCAATAACAACAGACAATAGGGTGTTTGCCACTGTGTGATGCACCGTGAACAGGATAGTTTTGTTCACTGTTGGTGCAGACTGGAGCTTCTTCCTGTCCGTCTGTCAGAATGTTTAACAAAACAGCCTAAACAGCCAAAACAGCCTAACTTCTGTCAGAATCGGAAGGCCAGGTATCAATTTTCTTTTGAATATTGTGAGGACCTTGTTCTAACAAACAGTGTGTGTCTTTTGCTCTTTATTCTTTCAAGTGATCTTCCCATGTAATTTGAGGTAAGATCAGAGTGACTTCCCTTTCAATCGAAGCACGACTTGTCTGAGGGTGGAATCAAGGACCTTGAGCAAAACTGTGATTAATGGGAATTAGAGAACATTCTGCAGTGGTAATGAGAACAATGGGGAAAGCAGTCTCTGCAAGTTATCTTCCAAGTTGCATGTCATATTGACGAGGAACTAATTTGCTCTTCCTTCACAAGTATTTGTTAAAAATCTTAGAATGTCCCTACAACAGTTCTGTGTGGATTTGCATTACATGTATTGAAGAGATTCATGTAGGCAGCTCTCTGGCGACTTTTCCAGAGCTACTGGTGACGACAAATAAACTCTGCCCTTGCTAGTGCCTTCCAAAACCCTGGATGAATATGTCCTGTTAAAGAAAAAAACCCAGGAAATTTTATGTTTGCACACTCTTATCTAAAGTTTCGGAAAAGTAAGACCTTGCTGGATGAGTATGATGCCAATGATATCAGAAGCATGACAAGACATTGATAACAATTGGAATCGTTAATTCAGTTAGTTATTTACAGATAATTGATTGTGTGATGTCAGTGCCACGGAGTTGAAAATTTTCGTTATGCGTAATAGTAGTCATTCTCATATTTTTAATTTTTTCATTCAGAAGCCATAATCAAATACTCGAGAGCCAACAGAAATGGCAGCTACACTACTCCCTTTCAGATCAGATGAATATCCACAGTCCAAAAGACTAAGTAAGTTGAAAGTGTTGTAAAACCTTAACAGGTTCTGAGTCGAGAGAAACAGATTTAAATTATTGAGTCGAATATGAGTTTTTCCCAATAGGGTAATATCAGGCTTAATGTTCTAACTCTGTTTCTCTCTCCAGATACTGGCTCATCTGCAGTGTTTTGCCACTGTTTTCTGTTTATATTACAGATTTGCATTTTCCCCAGTATTCCCTATCACAGTGATTCATTGGGGGGAGCAAGGTGGGAGTGGCATGGTGTATCATTGGTAGCACGACTGTCTCACAGTATCAGGGGCCTGGTTTGCTTCCATACTCAAGACTATTTGTATTGAGTTTTCACATTCTCCCCCATCTGCAAGTGTTTCCTCCAGGTGCGCCAGATTCCTCCCACAGTCTAAAGACTTTCAGTGGATTGACCATGCTAAATTGCCCATCTAACACAATTTTGAATAAATGCAAACACACAGGTACCACAGACCTGTGGGGAAGAGAATTCTAACTCAAACGGTCCTGAGAGAATTTGTCTTTATCCCTGTTCCTACCGAGGTTGGAGAGTCATTGTATCTTTTTCTCGTCCCACTCCTCCATAGGTCATGGCAAATTATCAGTGTAACCAAGTGTGTGATATGGCAAATGATAGCAGTCTCAGACTGTGTTAGGTACAGTGTTAGGAACATGTCAGACATGCTTCTTAAATTTGTAAAAATAATTGACCTAAAACAAAAGCAAAGTTACTCAAAAAACGATGGAAAGATAAATGACATATAGTTATGACATTTATGATACGTGTATCATTCTTTATTTTCCTATAAATCTGAGACACACACACATATGTCAGAAAGTAAACAGAAAAAAAATAAACTCTGCAGAATATTAGTTTGGAAGACTTTTGTCCAGATAATAGTTAATTTCATGGCAAAAAGAAAATTGAGGTGGTCTTAATTGTTATTCTGCCTCACAGATGCTGATGGCAATAGGGTTTCTTTCTGGAATACTTGGACTTGGCTGAATTCCCTTCTCTGCTGGCAGTGGGGAGATTCCAATGAATCCTTAAAAGGAACCTTCCATCAATGGGAAAGATGCCTGATAGATTTTCTGCTCTCTGTTAAAAAGGCATACGGTGTGTTAAGTTTCATTTGTCGAGCGATTAAGTTCGGGAGCCGCAATGTCATGTTGCAACTATACAAAACGCTGGTGCAACCACATTTGGAATACTGTGTACAGATCTGGTCCCCATATTACAGGAAGGATGTGGAATCATTGGAAAAGGTGCAGAGGAGATTTATCAGGATGTTGCCTGGTCTGGAGGGAAGGTCTTATGTGGATAGGTTGAGAGGGGGTTTGATAGAGGCAGTTTGAACTGGTCCTCACCCTGAACAACTTCTCTTTCCAATCCTCCCACTTCCTCCAAACGAAAGGAGTAGCCATGGGCACCCGCATGGGCTCCAGCTATGCCTGCCTCTTCGTAGGATATGTGGAACAATCCATCTTCCGCAACTACACTGGCCCCACCCCCCACCTTTTCCTCCGCTACATCGATGACTGTATCGGCGCCGCCTCGTGCTCCCACGAGGAGGTGGAACAGTTCATCCACTTCACCAACACCTTCCACCCCGACCTCAAATTCACCTGGACAGTCCCAGATTCCTCCCTCCCCTT
>NC_057717.1:29668878-29701901 GCF_004010195.1 Chiloscyllium plagiosum | reverse complement strand
TTCCATGTCCGCCACAGATTCACCTGCACCTCTACACATATCATCTATTGCATCCTCTGTACCCGATGTGGCCTCCTCTATATTGGGGAGACAGGTCGCCTACTTGCGGAGCGTTTCAGAGAACACCTCTGGGACACCCGGACCAACCAACCCAACCACCCTGTAGCTCAACATTTCAATTCCCCCTCCGACTCCACCAAGGATATGCAGGTCTTTGGATTCCTCCATCGTCAGACCACAGCGAAACGACGGTTGGAGGAAGAATGCCTCATCTTCCGGCTAGGAATCCTCCAACCACAAGGGATGAACTCGGATTTCACCAGTTTCCTCATTTCCCCTCCCCCCAGCCTGTCTCAGTCAAATCCATCAAATTCAGCACCGCCTCCCTAACCTGCAATCTTCTTCCCGACCTCTCCGCCCCCACCCCAATCTGTCCTATCACCCTCACCTTGTCCTTTTTCCACCTATCACATTTCCGACGCCCCTCCCCCAAGTCCCTTCTCCCTATCTTTTATCTTAGCCTGCTGGACAAACTTTCCTCATTCCTGAAGAAGGGCTAATGCCCGAAACGTCGATTCTCCTGTTCCCTGGATGCTGCCTGACCTGCTGCGCATCTCCAGCAACACATTTCCATCTTTGATAGAGGCATACAAGATGATCAGAGGATTAGATAGTGTAGACAGTGAAAGTCTTTTTCCTAGGATGATGAAGTCAGCTTGTACGAAGGGGCATAATTACAATTTTAGGGGTGATAGATTTAAGACAGACGTCAGAGGCATGTTCTTTACGCAGAGAGTGGAATGGAATGCCCTCCCTGCTAATGTAGTCAGCTCAGCCACATTAGGGAAATTTAAATCCTTAGATAAGCACATGGGTGATTTTGGGATAGTGTAGGGGGACAAGCTGAGAATAGTTCGCAGGTCGGAACAACATGGAGGGCCGAAGGGTCTGTTATGCGCTGTATTGTTACATGTTCTATGTTCTATATGTTATTGTCGAGATGAACAAGTAAAGTGATGGAGCAATGGCTGTGGCTGTTCAGACAAGTTACATTTTCTTCCTCTCTGAGCTGAAACCTGGACACCAACGTGAACCATGTAAGGCCTGGTTAAACATTCCCCTGATTGCAATCTCCATCCCTGTTACCTGCTCCATTTAGGAGTGATTTGTAATTTATGATTTGAAAGTATTCTTATATGTGGTTTCATAATTATTGTACAATGAATGCATGTTTTCAAAGTACTGTGCTAAAATGAATATATTGTTTTATTAAATTAAATCCTTAGGTTCATTCTCTCATTCTTCAGCTACGCCCAGAACACTCTCCTCAGGGCCCTTTATGGTTCAATGTGAACATCTCGTATTCTCAGGCCTGAAGTGCCCTGACCTTGTAGAGGCCATGAGGGGCATGAATATGATTATTTTTTAGGTCAGAGGAGTCCATACCAGCGGGCATAGATTTAAGGTGAGGGGGCAAGATTAAAAAGATACATGAAGGGGTAACTCTTTTATACAGAGGGTAGTGTGTGTACGGAATGAGATGGCAACGAAAGTGATGGAGGCTGGCACAATTACAACATTTAAGAGGCAATGGAGGGTATGTGAATAAAAACCGTTTAGAGGATTATGGGTCTAATGCTGGCAAAGATTACTACATCAGATTGGAATATCTGGTTGGTGAAAATAAGCTGGACTGAAGGGTCTGTTTCCCTGCTGTATGACACTATGATTCCATCAGTCCTCCATCTCGCAAAGAGTAAAGTGAAACATCAGTGAAAAGCTTCTAAAACCATTACGTAGTTTTCTTTCAGTTTAGGAGTTCATTACTAGACACAATACATCAGATGTAGTCTCAGCATTGTCATGTTCAAATGCAGTAATACATCCTAATCATTATACCCAATAGACTTTACATGAAATAGCAAGATTCGATACCCTTTTCTAATTATTGGCTAAATCTGCTGACTAGGTTTATATGGCTCATGTACTGGAATGAACTAATCCTTCTGTACCAATCAGGTCTGCAATTTTCTCCCCATTTAAGTATGTTATTGTTATTTTCTCTGTTCAACACAACACTGACTTCTCTTAACCCACATTATACTGTTTTCTGCCAAGGTTTTGATCACTAACCTCCCCTGTCTGTATCCCATTGCAGAGTCTCCATGTCCAGTTAAATGACTCTCTTGGTGAATGAGCTAACTGAGCTCCAAGCCAATCAGTCCTCTCATCCAAATCATTGGCATAGATTCTAAATAGTTGATAATCTCACACTGATCCCCGAGGAACTCCACACAGTTACAACTTTACAACCTGAACACCCCGAATGGTTATTCCCCGATAGTTAACTGGGTTTCCCCTGTTGTTGGGTAGCAGGCTAGAAAGGTTGGATGGCCTCATCCTACACTGTATAATGTACTTAGTGGGCTGAATGACTTCAATCTATTCATGTGTAAATCCTTAGAGGGCAGAATGGTCTCCTCCTGTCTCATTATAACGTTGCTAACTGGCTGAATGGGATCTTTCTTTACCTCTGTAACATTACAGAGTGCTTGAGAGAACAACACATGGGCTAGGAGCAGCAGTTGGCCATTCAGCCCCTTGAGCCTGCTGCACCATTCAGAATGTGTACTGTTGATGTGATTGTAACTAAACATCATTTTCATGTCTGTTCCCAATAAACATGGAGCCTCCAGGTCATCAAAGTTCTATGCAACTCAACCTTGAGTGTTTTCTGTAATCCAGTCTTCACTGCTCCCTAGGGATGAGAACACCACAGATTACACAATCCTAAAGAGAAGGGAACATCCCTATCTGAGTCTGAAATGGAAAGGTCTTTATTCTCAACATGTGTTCCCCTCAAACCAATCACCACTCGTTTGATATATAAGGAGTCGACAATTAGAAACAGATATCGACCACTCAGCCCCTCAAAACTGTCCACATTGCCATTAACTCTCCTAAACCAAATACTTATCAAACTCAGTTTCCACTGACCTCACGGAATGACAATTCCAGTAAAGATCATATAAGCAATGAACACTAGAACAGAATAAGGCCATTCAGCCCATATTTTCTGCCATGATATTTGACCATGGCTAAAATATTTCTGAACCCCATTCTCCTGCCTTCTCCGATTAACCAATGATAGCTTATTCATTAAAAAATGTATATGTCTCTGTATTAAAGATCGTGTGTGCCTGTATATGAGGTTATGTTTGTGTGGAAATGTCCATATCTACTTGCATATCTCTGTTAGCCTGTGTTATGTGTGTTAGTGTCAGTATCTCAGTTTGTGTGTACCTCTGTCTGCATCTCTGTGCAAAGTTGTTTTTGAACTTGGAATCAAAATCTTCCTCCTCCTCCTCTCTCTCCGTCTGTTTCTGTTGTTCATGGAGTTCATAGAATCGCTACAGTGTGGAAACAGGCCCTTCTACCCAACAGGTCCACACAGACCCTTCGAAGAGTAACCCCCACCCAGACCCGTTCAAATGCTATGCTATGCTTACCCATGACTAATGCCCCTAACATACACAGGCCTCGGCACCGTGGACAATTTAGCATGTCCAATTCACCTAACATCCACAACGTTGGACTGTGGGTGGAAACAGAAGAATCCGGTGGAAACCCAAGCAGACACTGTGAGAATGTGAAACTCCACACAGACAGTCGCCTGAAGGTGGACACGAGCCCGGGTGCCTGGTGCTGTGAGGCAGCAGTGCTCGCCTCAGAGTTTTGTGATTAGATTCACACAATACCTCCCTCTGCTGGACTACCCACACCACTGCATCGGTGCAACAGTTTTTAACTCTGAGAAGATAATAAATCCTTTGTTGTGAATCTGTCAAATTGCATGACCGTTTGATTTTTCAAATAACATGTTTGGAAGCACAGAGCAGTTTTGACTGATACTAAGCGATGTTGTTCCTGCGTCATTACCACCACTACTGGGCCTTTTTCAGGACTTCTCAATACTTTCTCACGTAACTTTAAAGCATTGCAAGTCACAGAAGGAGAAATAAATTCATCTAATCTCGTAATAAAATGGTTCACTCAGAGGTGAACATTATCATTCTGAAAGGCCGAAGTATATTTACAACCTTCCACCTACCAGCATTTTGTGTGTGTGTGTGTGTTGACGGTACTGTACGTTGGATGGTGCTGTGAGCTGCTGCCCTCTCTCCCTCCCAGATTGAATACTAGAAGTTTATCACCCTCTGTCATTGTCACTGCAGTAGGTTGTAGAGGCCAGCTGAGGGAGAGATTGTGTCCTTTGAAACACCACAAAGACTGTCAGACCTGCCCCCACGTATTGATACTCACAGAGGGAAATACAGGTACACAGGTACAGAGTGTTGGGGGGATAGATGGATATCGGACACTCCACTACCCGGTGTTGGGGAGATTTCACAGGGGTGTTTAATTTAGGGAAAGGGAAGGTGACACTTCTAGCCCTGAAATGGTTAACAACAGCCAAGCGAGCTGCTGCAGGCGACTGCATGACCACCTAGCTGGAGCTTGTAAGGGATATGCATAATGTTAATTCAATCTTGGAGCCTGTAAATACCAGCCAGTATCAATTGCCCCATCGAAACTCGGGATTAATAAAGAAACCGATCGGAATCTGTAACTGTTAGACAAGTGTGAATTGCTCTATCGGAACCTGTAACTGTTAAGTGTGAATGGCTCTATTTAAGCCTAAAGTTGATAAGTGTAATTGTCAATTTAGTTAAACTGAAACTATTGAAAATGGCTAGCCTGTCAGACGCATAGTAATTCCTTGAAACAATGAACTATTGAATACGGGATCGGACCCGCTCCCGGGGATGGCTGAGCCATTGTCAAGCACAGCAGGAGCTGGACAGGCACTTCGGTGCGACCAATAGGAGGACGGATCCCCAGCGCGCGCAGATGAATGGACCAATGGGGAAGGCGAACTGACCGGGGACTCCAGGCAGCGCGAAGTATAATTGTGTCAAGTTTTAACGAGAAGGCAGAACGCCTTCTCCAACGAATGCATGCTTGTAGATTCGTTGTACCAGTTAAGATTCTGTGAATAAACTGCTGTCTGCCTCTAACCATAGTTGCCAGTGTGAGTCTCTCCTTCCGAAAGAACACGCAAAGACGGGACCCCGCGGGTCCGTCTTAACATTTGGTGACCCCGACGCGGGAAGGAAAAGAGACAACGGCAAGTTGGCAATGTTGGCGGATCAGGGAGCAGACAACCTTCGGCCGAAGTTTTCTAAAGGTGGGGAAGCGCCTGTTAAATCTAAGGCTTCCAGTAGTTAGATTTTCTCTCAGTTATTTTCTTGTCTGCTCTCCGACCCTCACCAACCCAAAAAACCTGATCAATTTAACAGCAGCATCGCAGAGTCCTGACTGGTAAGCTTTTACTAACCTTTTAACTTAACTAGAGTGTTTACTTCACTAACGCATATCTGTTTTTACCTGAATCCCGAGCGCAGCTTTCGGAGCCGGAGCGCATATCTGTTTTAACCTGAATCCCTAGCGCAGCTTTCTGAGCCGGAGCGCATATCTGTTTTTACCTGAGTCCCTAGCGCAGCTTTCGGAGCCGGAGCGCATATCTGTTTTGCCCGATTTTGCAGATTGTTCTGCCTGACGATTACCTGACGTTACCTACCTAAGCGCTGACCATATTCGACTTCCTGGATCCATGTTACTGAGCACTTAAGACTGACGAATGTTTTGTTTGTATATTCGTTGTGACCACCGAACATACCCGGGCTGATAGAGGTCGGAGGTTTTCTCCTAAAGAGGGTTTAACCGTACAGACGTCTGCCTTAGACCGGTTGTTAAGAGCAGAGCTCTGCCACGCAAAGGTCAGGCTTTGAAAGACGTACTGTTCTTGAAGCGGTTCCCTTCAGGGTAGATCCGACATGGGGGACCTGAATTTCGGACCACCTAAGTTGACTCACCTCAGGACAGCACGTCCCGGAGTGCCCTGGTGGCACTGCAGTGATGGTGGGGACATGTCTATTCATAGTCAGTTACTGCTGGAAAGCGTAGCCCTGCATAAGGAAAATTTGGACCTGGTGATTGCCCAAGCACCAGAACAAAAGGGAATTATCCTGACAAGATTGAGGGAAATATTTAAAAAACCCACATTAATGATCAAGATTCTGGACGGTCTCTACAGGTCACCACATTATTCGGCTCTCCAAACAATTGTGCTAGGCAAGCCCCCCGCTGGGTGGGCACCCCCGAGTACTGATAGCTCCTGGGAATGGAAAACAAAAATGGTTGTGACCGTTACCCCTCAGTGGCGATACAGACCGGTTTGTTCCCCTAATGGCCCAACTGTTTCGGACGGTCTTACCCGGGAGCTAGACTATTTAGCCGCGACTGTTACTTTACCCACTGATGCATACACTGACGAGTCCACCCCAGTCCCGAAAACCCCCGACTCGCGGCCACCAACAGGAGAGATATTGGGGGAGATCAGGACCCAGTTAAGGGAGAATAATACTGCTATGGAACCACTTACCGATTTCACCTATTCACACACCAGTATTGGATGAGCAGGGTCCTGTCCCAGAATGTGAGCCTGAGTGGTCTCTGAGCCAAACCCCTGTGGATGTGCCCACCCCCTACACTTCTCCTGTGGCCGTGCCGACCCGAGGTGCCAACCACGAGGGAGGTCCGCCACCCCCTTACACCAGCCCACAGTCAGGTTCACCCGCTCCCCACTAAGCAACCCCACTACCCCATGGCAGAACGCTTCAATTCCACCTTCCACTCTGCTGAGGACATGCAGGTCCAGGGTTTCATCCATCACCACTCCCTTACCACCTCATCTTCGACCAGGGGACACTCCAACCCCATGGCATCAATGTGGATTTCACCAGTTTCCACATTTCCGCACCACCCACCTTATCACAATTCCAAACTTGCAGTGTAGCACCACCCTCATCACTAGTCCCAGCTTTTTATTGAAAGTGGGAATGGATGTTTTTAAGATTCCCTATAGAGTGGAAGCAGGCCCTTTGGCCCAACAAGTCCTTACCAAACCTACAAGGAGTAACCCATTTCTCTCTGACTATTGCACCTATAACTATATGTAATTTAACATGGCCACTTTACCTGGCCTGGACATCTTTGACTGTGGGAGAAAACCGGAAATCCTGGAGGAAACCCATGCAGAGATGTGGGAGAATGTGCAAACTTCACACAGAAAGTCGACTGAGGTTTGAATCCAAACTGGTCCCTGATACTGTGAGGCAGCAGTGCTCAAAACTGAGAAACCGTGCCCACCTGTCCATCTTCCCTCCCACCTATCTGCTCCAATCACCCCTCCGATGTATCACCATTGCCCATACCTCCATCCAACTTTCGCATTCTCAGTTACTTTTCCCCAGCCCCAACCCCTCCCATTTATCACTCCACCCGCATGGATCCCATTTTTATTGCTGATGACGAAATGTCGATTTTAAAGCTCCTTGGATGTTGCCTGAGCTGCTGTGCTTTTCCAGCTCCAGCCTCACGACTCTTACTTCCAGCATCTGTTGTCTTTGGTTTCGCCTTGAGAACGTCTCCACTCAGTGCCTGTCCAGGTTGCAGATGTATGGTGTCTGGGAGGTAGGCCAGATGTCATCACCATAAGTAATTTGTGTGGTGAGCTTCTGACACTCCATTTCCTCAGATCTGCTCTCTGGGGCAGGGTTCGACTGGAAATGTATTTGTAAAGCATGTTTGCTAGCGAGTCAATGATGTCTAATTTGGACAGCATTTGTTCTTACAGAGAGACTATTGATAGCCTGGTGGCTAGTTTCCACCCGGCCCAAGGTGGAGTCCAAATGATTTGTTGTGAAATAATGCTTGAATTGCTGCCTAAATCACGTGGTCGTGCTCTGGATACATTTCGGTGCAGGCCAGGATCTCAATAAGTGCCTCAGGCAGCTATGAGGTTCAGTACCACTCTGCCTGAATTCAGATCCTTTTAAATCTATTTTCAACGAAGCTTATGATTGCAAGGTGATGAGTTTATGGTCCGAAAAATAATCAGATATTTGCTATATTCCATGAATTGCGCAAAAATAAGATGTGAAGTATGATTATTCAACCAAACAATAATTGCATCATCTCTGAAAACAATGAGGTTGATGTTATATTTATGGAATAAAAATACAATCTCCTGTCAACATTTAATGACTCAAAAAATCACTTTTTATTTTAAATCGAACAAAGAATAAGCGATCTGACTATAGACGTGATTACAATTACATACTCATTGTCGGTACTCAAATAAATACATTGTCACACCAACATTTGGAAAGTGCTTGACGTCTGACCGATTACATATTTAGATTGAAAAAATAATTGAACAATCATATAGAAAAAGCGTTCTTATACATTTAAATAACAATCAGTTTAATTTCTCACTTAAATGTGCGGGCTTCAGTTATTTACCAACAATTGAGAAATGACAATAATGCTACATGCACTGTGAATATTAACTTCAATAAATGATTTGTGATATTACATTGTAGCGTACAATAATTTGAAATCTTGTACATTTTTCAAAGAATGAATGGCATTTAATGTGAAATTTGGTTAGTGATAAAAAATGATGAACACATTTCCGTATGAGAGAAAAGTCTAACATTTACAAAGTGCCAAAGCAAAGAAATATTTGTTTTAGTAATTGGGATTCAAGATTTAAAACATTTATGTGCTGAGTAATAATTAGACTTCATCATCAAGCTGACATTGCAATACTTGCATTTTAAATGGTTATGCTGCAGCAAATATGATCAGATATTTGTCAACATTTACATCAGGAAATAATCAGATACTGATGTTGACTTGTATCTGTGCATGATAGATGACGGACCTTCAATGGACAGAAGGAGGTTATTGGTCCACTGTGTATGCATCAGCTCCGAAAATGTCTCCCAAACTCATCTCATTTGCCACCCGGTCTTTGCATCCCTTTACATTCGTAACTTACAAATATGTATCCAATTCCTTTTTGAATCTTCATTCACACCTCTCCCAGGCAGAGCATTTGAAATTCGAACAAATGTCTCAATAAAGAAGTTTATCCTTATGTCACTTCTAGCACTTGTGCTGACAATCTTGAAACTAGTACTCCAAGACGCTGAAATGCCAACAAACAGTCACAGATTATTCGTATTTTAAGCTGTAATTTTTTCCATAATTTTGAGCTCTGCAATAAGTTCACAGCTTTGTCCGTTCTGCTTAATGTAGAGTAACCTGAATTGTTCGCATCCTACCTTTAACCAGTTTGTTCATTCTAGTTGTCATTCCGATTATTTATAAGGTTACTGGTGTACTTCTACACAGTAATGTGGTGTGTGTTTGTCTGTGTGCCTGTGTGTGTGTGTGTGTGTGTGTGTGTGTGTGTGTGTGTGTGCTCATGTGTGCAATGTCTGAATTACTCCCAGTGCCACGTGGAAAAGAGGTAATGATTAGGTAGGTGATATAGTTTAACATGTGGTTAAAGACCTAGTACAGGGGTGAAAGTTTCAACTTTTGGATCATTAGGTTCTCTTCCAGGCAAGTGAGAGCTTTCAAAAATGGACAGGTTGCATCTTAACTGGAGGAGCACCAACATCCTTGCGTGGAAGTTTGCTTGCGGAAATTGGGTGGATTTAAACTAATAAATTAGGAGGCTGGGAACCAAAGCAGCAGGTCAGAAACTGAGCAGAAAGTAGAGGTGAATAGGATAGCAGGCATGGCCAGTCTCATGACCATGATGAAGGATGCATCATGTCATTCAAAATGTGAGTTGGAGATTGGAATAAAAGATAGAGATGAGGCGCATAATTATGAGGATTAAACAAGTAAGATTGGACAGTGTGGGGGATGTGAGGGAGTGAAGTGCGTGAGGTCAGGAAGCTAGTGTTCAAAATGTATGAGAAGGGAAAGACAAACCAATAAAACGTACTTAAAAGCATTGTACCTAAAAGCAAAACGTATTTGGAAAAATATTGATGAGTTGACAATAGGTACAGAGATAAATGTGTATGACCTGGTGCATATTGCTGAAACATTGCTACAGGGAGATCAGGACTGGGCAGTGACATGTCCAAGGGCACTCACTATTCCGGAAGGTTAGACAAGGCGGAGCAAGAGGTAGAATTGATGTATTGGTTAAGTATGACATCAAGGCTGCACTAGGAAATTATGTTGGCACGAGGGAACGACACGTAAATCAGTCCAGGCATAAACAAAAAGCAAGAAAAGAATCCTCTTGGGAAGAGTAAAGTTCAGCCACTGTTCACCAGAAAAGGTAGCCTCGAAGAACAATTCGTAGACTGTATGAAGGATTGTTTTTTGAGAGAAACATATCATGGATTCAACCACAGAATGTTTTACTTCAGATTTGATATTATGTGACATGGAAGGATTGATGAATGATCTTGCATTTAAGGATCCTCTTGGACGCAGTGACCGCAACACGCTGTAGTTTCAAACTCAGATTGAAGGTCGAAGGACAAGAGTCACATATGATGGTTTTAGTGTTGAGCAATGATAGTTATATTGGGCTAAGGAAGGAGTTAGCTTGGGTGGACTGGCCAGGAAAAAAAAACTATCAAGGGCAGGACAGATAAAAAAAAAGGTAAAGACACAAGGAGATAGTAAATAACCTCTAAATTAAAGTATATTGGTGAGAGAAAGAGGAATCGAGTAATGGAGAAAAACATCCATGATTTGACATGGAAATCAATAATAATTTGAAGGAAAACTCTCGGGCAAATCATATTACACAAGTTAGTCACACTCTGGAGAACTGGGCAAGGCGGTTGCTTGGTGGTGTTATCGCTGAACTGTCAAGCGAGACACCCAGATAATGTTCTGATGCCTTGGATTTGAATTCTGCCATGGTAGATGGTGGAGCTTGAATTCAAACGTTCAATTAAGAGACTGATGATGATCGTGAATCGATTGTAAGGGAAACCTCATCTGGTTCCCTAATGTCCTTTAAAGAAGGAAACTTCCATCCTTATCATAGGTACATCACTCTCTGGCTGAAGACATTTCTACTTATCTCCGATATAAAAGGTATTCCCTGAACTATGAGATTATGCCTTTGGGTCGTTTCCCTGCGAACAATGGAAACATCTTTCTAACATTTATTCTGGACAGCCATTTAGTATTTTTAATGATTCAATTAGATTCCCTCATCCTTCTCAACTTCAGCGAGTTTAATCCCAGAGAACACATATGGTAGGCTTTTCAATTCAGAGGCCATTCCAGAGAACTTCCTCTAAACACGGTCAAGGGGCAGTATAACCTTCCTGAGATATGGGGCCCAAAAAAATCACACAATAATCCAAATGTGGTCTGATTAGAGCCTGACAGACTCTCAGAAGTACATCCATGCTTTTACATTCAAGTCCTCTAAAAATAAATGTCATCATTGTATTTGCCTTTGTGACCAGCCTTGCTACCTGAAATTATGATGGACAATAACAAATTACCATGGAGTTACAAAAGTGAACAATGATTAAAGCATGCTGAGAAATGGATCTTAGCCTTGAATAAACTCTTTGTGTTAATCCACATGCTGTAGAATCCAGGCAGGCTGCAGGTACCCACAGACGGTTTGAAAACAAACCAGACAGCTACAGACACTGCAATACAAACCTGGAGTTGAATTTGAATGGGACAATGGAATGCCTCCCTTGGGCCATCAATGTGCCAACCCTTGGTTAGGTCTGATTGATCAGAGTTATCCAACATGGTCATCCTGTTGACAGGCCCTCCATATTTTCCCAAAATGAGGTGAAGACTCTGAAGAACGAGAATCACCGCAAAACCCCACTTAGCGCAGTAAATCGAGAATAACCACCAAAGCAGAAGATATCTCCAGGTCCATCGTAAGAAGGAGAATTCAGCACCTAGAACCGGCAATGTTCTGTTGGGATGGTATACGATCATATGAAGTAAAGTTAAAGCATTAAGTAGTTTGTAGTGTGTTTCGTTACGTTATACTACAATTTATTGTTCTAATATTAATTGTGTCCAATAAACAGATGTTGATGTTTATGAGTCGACTCACAGTTCTTTTGGTAAATACAACATTTTAAAACACACTGTGTCGAGGTATAAAAGTTTCCTAGCAATTCTCTTTGCACTTCAGACTGGAGAATTTTCATGCATTTAGAAAATATTCCATGCCTGCATTCTTCTTACCAAAGTGCATTACCTCACACTTACCCACATTGTATCCATCTGCCACTTCATTGCCCACTCTCCTAACGTGTTTTATCCCTTCTGCAGCCTCTCCACTTCCGCAATGCTTCCAGTCTCTCTACCTATCTTTATATCATCTGAAACGTTAACCAGAATGCACTTAGAACATTCATCTAGATCATTAACTTACAAAGTAAAAACTCGTTGTCACAACACTGAGCCTTGTGGAACATCACATGTCACTGGCTACCATACTGACATGATCATTTCTATCCTCACTCGCTGTTTTCTGCCTTTTTAACCTTTGTTGTTTCTCAATTCCACCCACACAGATTCTACACTATCTGTCCATATTTCAGTGATGAGAACTGAGTGATGGGACTGCAAAACACTTATGCATTGGCGCTAATTTATAGCTAGGACATGGACTAAAACTATGATATTGCTGATTCCACTGAATTGTGGCGACAACATATGTCTTTGAAGAAATATTCTGTTTGCATTATGGAAGAATATAAATATATGAACCTGCTTGAGAGGGCACAGACAATTTCAAACGTTTGTATTCTTCCATAATACAGACAGAATATTTGGTCAAAGATAGAGGCTGTCGCCGCCTTCCAATGGAATTGACAATGTAATATTTTTACTTTAATTGTTTTAATTTGTATATGAAGAAGACGCGAGTTAATCAGGAGATATAAGTTGGTCAAATGAACAACAAATATTGGTGTATGGAGAATAGAATGGAAAATGTGTCTGTGTTCAAATATATTGGAAGTTCAATGGAAACGTATGAATTATTTAAATGAAGCGATTGGATTGGGGCACAGATGAATCAGGCACCTGGATCACACAAAAAAGGTTTTGTGCATTAAGGTGTTAGAGAGGCCAGACAAATGTTGAAACGTTTTTGAAACAGAATTCGTCCAGAAGTAGGAAGAATTTTCTAGTTTTACAGATTACTGGTGAGACCACATCGAAAGAGCTATGGCCATAATGACATGGACAGCAGTCCAGAGAAGATTCGCTCAACTGACTCCTGTGAAGAATTGTATTTGAGGAGGAAATATTGACCAGACTGACCCTGGATCTCCTGGAGTGTAGCTGGACAATATGTGATCTTGCTTAACCTCAGAATATTCCGAATAGTCTTTTTAAGTTGAATTCTGAAAGAATATTTCAGTTTGTATGGGATATTACAATAAGTGGATGGAAAGGGAACCTGAAAAATATCTTATTTAAAAAGATGTGTGTTGTTTCAGCACTCTCAAAGTGTTGTGTATTTGTGAAACTCTTTTCATAGAGAGTGATGAAGACGAGGACATTTAATATTCCTGAGCAGAGACAGGCAGACTCTTGACTAAGAATGACACACTAACGTTGTAAGGGCAAAGAAGGAACACTTACACCTGATGCTAGCTTCTACTTTTTGTTGTCTTCAGTTTCCAAAAAATTAGGAGATCATTCTCATAAACATGAAGACTTTTCCTTTCACATTGATGGGCACAACTTTCCAAATGTGTTTTTTTGTAAACAAGTAAAAAATGTCTTTGAAACTCTTTAAAAATTAGATAAAATCGAATCGATGTCTTAATAGTGCAGCTTCCTTTCAGTTGTTGTTGTGAGGTGAGTTTCGTTAGCAAAGCCACCGATCCCGTTGCCTAGGTTTAATTTGCACTCATAACGTGTTAGTGAACCCCAGTGGTCCTCGTGGTGCAGGAACACTAAGATTTTTGTTTCAGAGAGAGTTACAGATTTCTGAACAAGTGACAGTGAAGGGACAATGGTGCCTTCAAGTCAGGATGCAATGTGACCTTGGAGATTATATTCTTCACAAATTGATGCTCATAAGCTATGGAAATGGTGAGACTATTTTCTGTTTTCAAGAATTAAAGTGATAGAGTCTTATGGCAAACAAACAGGCCATTCAGCGCAACATGTCTACATCAACCAGAAAACACCAAACTATATTAATGAAAGCTACCTCAAGGCGCATGGCCGACTCCTCTCTGGCATTTTGTACCCATTCAGCTGCTGATTAAATGCTGCATTAACTTGTGGTTATTCGTGACCTGGGCTGTCAGTTGGTCTTTTGTTTCAGTGTATTCACGAAATGGTGTCTACAAATACATCACACTACTTCAAAGGCCGCAACAAGCTCATCACATCAATAAACACGGTTACATTGTTCAATTATTAGTAGTAAATTGGATTTTTCAAAAATTCATTAGGGATTTTAATAGAGCTAGTCCAACATTAATTGCCGTTGAGAAGTTCCAGTCCAGTTGGTGTTGGTACACCCAAAGTGGCTGTTGGGATGGAGTGCCAGCTGTGCATCTAGTGCCAGTTTAGCTGAGAGTAAATATTACTGATGGTGAAGATAGTTTTAAACAAGCTTCTGTACTGTGATGAACAGCTGGAAGTTGGTGGTGCTTCACAATATATCATGGAATCGTATAATAAAGAAGATGCCTATCAAATCGGGCACCATCAAGTGTTGATACAAGTGCTTTGCGAGTTTGTACGGTTTTCTTCCTCAACCACCCTCAGAGGCAATGCATTCCAGAAGCATATCACTCTCTAGGTTCAAAACAGATTTCACAAATCATCACTCAATCTCTTGTGTTTCACTTTAAACATGTATCCCCTTTAACCGTTTGACAAAGGGCAATAGCTGCTGTCTGTTCCCTCTGTCTATATCTCTCATGCTGTTATACACCTCTGTCAGGTTCACCCCATAACCTTCTCTGATCCAAAGTAAAGCAAAAGCAAATCTAGCCTCTCTCCATGGTTTGAGTACTTTCTTGTTTTGTTCCTTCTTTCAAAGTGCAGCATCTCACATATGGCAGTGTTAAGTTTTTCGGTCATTGATGTGGCCATTTGAACAATCCGTTTGTACCCTCCTGTAACCTAACTCTTTCGTTCTCACTGTGAGCCATAGGACAAATGTCGAAGGTCGTTTCTTTACTCAGCGAGCAGCAGGGGTGTGGAAAGCAGTGCCTGCAATTGTAGTAGACTCGCCAACTTTAAAACCATTTAAGTGATCATTGGATAGGCACATGGATGAAAAATGGAGTAGTGTAGTTTAGGTGAGCTTCAGATTGGTTTCATAGGTCGGCGCAACATCGAGTGCAGAATGGTCTGTACTGCGCTGTAATGTTCTATGTTGTCTCTGTGCACAACCCTGTCAAACTGTATATCCAGTGATTGAAATACTTGTGTAGCATACTATTCTTTCCATTTGAAATAGCCCTGTTTACATTCATCGAATGCATGTCGTGTGGAAACAGGTCCAAGGAAGAGTCTCCTGGCCAGACCCATTCGTCTACCCCTCCCCACCCGCCCCCGATATTGAGCTCTCACTAATGTGCCTAACCTACACATCGGTGAACACAATGAGATTAGCTTGGCCAATTCACCTAATCTGCTCCTCTTTGAACTGTGGGATGAAATACATTAAGACCTGGGGAGAATATGCAAACTCCACACAGACATTCGCTTGAAGTTGGAATCGAACCAGGCCCTAGCACGGTGAAAGTGTAGTGTTAATCCCTGACCCACAGAGCCACATCAGCAATCAGCATTCTATCACATTTTGATTGCTTTGCTTTGCATTTTATTCTGTCTGCCAAAAAGCGTGATGGTGTCTGGGGGATATCGTTGTCTTCCCCTCAAATCTCCACAACCACTGCTCCTATTCCTTTCTGTCTCCTAACTAATGTTATTTTCATTCTGTCTCTGGCTCATTAATCCAGGGGTTTTAATCAACAAGGTCTTTGTACATTCTGCTTTTTTTTTCTTTGGACTGAAGTCAAAAAAATGTAAGTCTCACAGTTTAAAGCGAATAAAACAGCATTAAGATGATTGTCGATTAAAACACCCTGAAGCGCATCGTGTGCTGACATTACAGCGTTGCCTTCAGATAGCAGTCAGAGTCATGTCTAGACCTATCCAAACTTTCTCTGTACGTCAACAGCAACTATGCCCAGGGACAATCTTTTGGTTGGCTGTTTTCTGGCGGAGGAGAGAACAACACAATAACAACAACTTGATTGTGTGATTTTTGGGGCTGCAAGCCATTGCAACATTGTACATGAACAGCACAGCAGAATCAACTAACCTGCAAAAAGAAAACATCCATCACTCCCACCCCGCCCTCACCTCGCCATTGACTTTGTAAGAGCAATTAGTGTCTGGACATGTGGCCAATTGCTAGACATGTCGACATCCAATCCAGTCCAGTTGTTAATGTGAGCTGCAAGTGCAGTAGCGAAAGGGTTCATTGGAACTGTTTGTTCAGTAACTGTGATTGATGTCAGCCTCGATGGATTCAACTGTGTCAACAGAGGCTTTCCCTCTCCTATTCGTAAGGGACTTCTTTCAGTGCCTTATCCCTTGTTAGCAGCAGATACGCCGCCTCCGAAACTAACGGAGTCAGCAGCAACAGAGACAGGGAAAGGATAGATCAGAATCTGAGAACAACAGAGTGGAAAGTTCCAGTAATGGATCATAACCTGAGAATATTAGACTGGAATGTTACAACAATGTACAGGAGTTTATCCGATGGTCTTTTATGGTTTTCCTGGTCTTGGTCAACGTTACCAGACCAAATATACGGTGTACTGATGATTATTCAGGCAGGTTATTATCCCATCCTCGCTATTGTTGGTGTTCCTGGTAAGTTCTTCCACAGCTATAATTTATTAATTACATAAACCATGTTCAACTTCATTGTGATTTTTTGTTATCTATATCTGGTAAAAACAGAAAATACTGTATTTAGTTTCGTTATAAATTCCACTCATTATCCACAAATTTCAAACACCTTTCTCAAAAACATCTGAAATAAAACTGTGAGCACCCTTTTTGCGTTGAACTTATGTATGTCATGGTATTGTCTCCATCACCAAACCTGCTCACTACCAGCTTCATAGTACCCTGAGAATCCACCATTGTGTCAGTGCTGTTGCTGAATACACCATTATCTATGCCTTAGTAAAGGTCAGATTTTACAGATGCAGTTCTCTTTTAGCCACTGCTCCAGTTACGAATAGATCGATAACAAACTTGTAATGTTCAAAGTTTGTGTGAAGATTTGTAGCTCGAGTGCTTGTTGTTGTGTTTCTGTTCGCCGAGCTGGAAGTTTTTGTTGCAAACGTTTCGTCCCCTGTCTGGGTGACATCCTCAGTGCTTGGGTGCCTCCTGTGAAGCGCTTCTGTGGTGTTTCCTCCGGTATTTATAGTGGCCTGTCCCTGCCGCTTCCGGTTGTCAGTTTCAGCTGTCCGCTGTAGTGGCCGGTATATTGGGTCCAGGTCGATGTGTTTGTTGATGGAGTTTGAGAATTCGATTGGGACAACACTACCATTATATGGCAAGCCAAACAAAGAACAGCCAGGGAATTCCTAGAAGCATGGCACTCAGCCACAAACTCCATCAACAAACACATCGACCTGGACCAAATATACCGGCCACTACAGCTGACAGCTGAAACTGACAACCGGAAGCGTCAGGGACAGGCAACTATAAATGCCGGAGGAAACACCACAGAAGCGCTTCACAGGAGGCTCCCAAGCACTGAGGATGTCACCTAGATAGGGGACGAAACGTTTGCAACAAAAACTTCCAGCTCGGCGAACAGAACCACAACAAAGTTGTAATGTCTCTAAAGTAAGTTCATGACAGGGACACTCTGTCAAAGTAGTGATGTCGCTGGATGGGTAAGTCAGATGCACAGATCAGAATACTAAAGATACTGTTTCAAATTCTGCCAGAGCTGATCGCAGAACTTAAATTCAATTGATAAGAATCTAAATACAAACAAATGCACAAACTGTAACCATAAAACGAGGAGCATTTTGTCTAAAAATCTACCTGTTTCACTGATATCCTTTGCTAAAGGCATCTAACATCGTTACCGGGTCTGGATTGAGAGTGAGTTCAGACCCACAACAATGTGCTTGGCTCTGTACTGCCTGTTGAAATGGTCACAATTAAGGGCAATTAGTGATGGTCATCAAATGCTGCCCTTGGCAGTGCTGATGACATTCCATGAAATACCAAAAATAAACAGTAAATCAAACAAAGAAAGCTGCTGAAGATCTGAAACAAAAAGACACAAAGTGCTGGGGAAACGGAACGGGTTTGGCAGTTTCTATTGAAAGAAAAACAGAGTTAACATTTTCAGTCCACTTTCCGGGTTTCCCATGAGAAGGTGTTGGTGAGCTGCCTGCTTGAATGAATGTAGCCCAAATGCTGTAGGCTGCCAGTGCTTAGATCTGTCTGCTTTCATTTCTTTGAGATCTTGTAGTGATATAACTGAATGGCTGGCTTGGCCATGTCTTGAAACGGGTAAAGGTGGATAAAGCCCCGGTCCTGACCAGGTGTACTCGAGAACTCTGTAGGAAGCTCGAGAAGATATTCCTGAGCCCCTTGCTGAGATATTTGTATAATCACTAGTCGCACCTGAGGTGCCGGAAGACTGGAGGTTGGCAAACGTGGTGCCACTGTTTAAGAAGGGCGGTAAAGACAAACCAGAGTAATATAGACAGGTGAGCCTGACCTCGGTGGTGGACAACATGTTGGAGAGAATCCTGAGGGATATGATGAACATGTATTTGGAATGGCAAGGACTGATTACGGATAGCCACCATGGCTTTTTGCGTGGAAAATCATGTCTCATAAACTTGATTGAGTTTTTTGAAGAAGTAACATAGAGAAGTGATGAGGGCAGAGCAGTCGATGTGATCTATTTGGACTTCAGTAAGGCGTTCAACAAGGTTCCCCATGGGAGACTCATTGGCAAGGTTAGATCTCTTGGAAAACAGGGGAACTAGCCATTTGGATACATAACTGGCTCAACTGTAGAAGAGAGAGGGTGGTGGTGGAGGGTTGTTTTTCAGACTGGAGGTCTGTGTCCAGTGGAGTGCCACAAGGATCTGTGCTGGGTCCATTACTTTTTGGCATTTACATAAATGATTTGGATGCGAGCATAAGAGGTATAGTTAGTAAGTTTGCAGATGACACCGAAATTGCAGGTGTAGTGGACAGAGAAGAGGGTCACTTCAGATTACAACAGGATCTGGACCAATTGAGCTAATTGGCTGAGAAGTGGCAGATGGAGTGTAATGCAGATAAATGCGAGGTGCTGCATTTTGGGAAAGCAAATCTTTGCAGAACCTATACACTTCATGGAAATGTCCTAGGAAGTGTTGCTGAACAAAGAGACTTTGGAGTGCAGGTTCATTGCTCCTT
Source organism: Chiloscyllium plagiosum (assembly GCF_004010195.1). Taxonomy (NCBI): domain Eukaryota; kingdom Metazoa; phylum Chordata; class Chondrichthyes; order Orectolobiformes; family Hemiscylliidae; genus Chiloscyllium; species Chiloscyllium plagiosum. Next base: position 29,682,467 of record NC_057717.1, on the reverse strand, counting down.
GAAAGTGGAGTTGCAGGTAGATACGATATTGAATAAGGCGGTTCGTATGCTTTCTTTTATTGTTCAGAGTATTGAGTGCAGGAGTTGGGAGGTCATGTTGCAGCTGCACAGTATATTGTTTAGACCACTGTTGGAATATTGCGTGTAATTCTGGTATCCTTCCTTTCGGAAAGATATTGTGAAACCTGAAAGGGTTCAGAAAAGTTTTACAAGGATGTTGCCAGGGTTGGAGGATTTCAGCTATAGGGCGAGGCTGAACAGGCTGGGGCTGTTTTTTTTTTAGATTAGATTAGATTACAGTGTGGAAACAGGCCCTTCGGCCCAACAAGTCCACACCGACCCACCGAAGCGAAACCCACCCATACCCCTACATTTACCCCTTACCTAACACTATGGGCAATTTAGTATGGCCAATTCACCTGACCCTGCACATCTTTGGACTGTGGGAGGAAACCGGAGCACCCGGAGGAAACCCACGCAGACACGGGGAGAACGTGCAAACTCCACACAGTCAGTCGCCTGAGGCGGGAATTGAACCCGGGTCTCTGGCGCTGTGAGGCGCAGTGCTAACCACTGTGCCACCGTGCCGCCGGAGGCTGAGAAGAGACCTTATAGAGTTGCATAAAATTATGAGCTGCATGGTTGCAGTAAATAGGCAAAATCAGTTCCATGGGGTTGGGAAGTCCAGAACTAGACTGCATAGGTTTAGGCTGAGAAGTGAAAGATATAAAAGAGACCCGAAAGGCAACTTTTCAAGGCGGGTACGTGTATGCAATGAGCTACCAGAGGAAGTGGTGCAGGTTGGTACAATTGCAACATATACGAGACATTTGGATGGGCATATGCTGGCAGGTGGGACTAGATTAGGTTGGGATATCTAGTCGGCCTGGATGGGTTGGACCAAAGGGTCTGTTTCCATGCTGTACATCTCTATGACTCTGACTCTCTCCCATGTTCCTCTCCATGTATTAAAGCTTTATGGATCAGCAAAAGCTGACATTCATCCTTAATTTAGACATACAACTGATATAGAACGTTCTTCTGAATGAGAAAAGCTACTACTCTACATTTTCAATTAAAGGATAAAAATAACACCCAGCCAAACACTCTCTTCTGTAACGTTAAATGTTCCTTATCGATTAAATGTCCTTTTTTGTTCTGGCACCAAGGCTACATCGACCCTTTCCTTTCGATGGCATGAAAGTATCAATTGCTTTAATGTTTCAGGTGCACCATTGAAATGATCTGTTAGCCATAGCCACCCGAAACAGCCCGTGACCCGCCTGTGAGGAAGGTCCCCTTTTATTGCGCACTGCGAGAAAGTGGTAAACAGTTCATATAAACGTGAAAATGCAACTGCAAAAACTACCAACTCAAAACTCCTAACAACTCCTTGTACAATGAACCAACATGTAACACAAATAAGAAGTGATTCTTCCTCCTACCCACTAATCCCCCTTGGCTCCTATTAGGTGAAGCTGCTCGCCAAACCCAGACAAAAAAAAACTTTAAAAAGTTACGTGTGTCTTACAACAAGAAAGTTAGAAGTGGGTACTCAACCCGTCCCATCCATATCCAAGGCAGTCCTGGTGAAAAAAATGTAAACCTCCATAACCACCCCCTCACCTCCCCCCGCACACTGCCCCCATTCCGTACTAAGAGAAACGAAAAGGAAATTATAGATAAAAGGATTAATGGGAGGGGAGGAAGAAAGGAGAAAAGAGAGAAAGAGAAATGAATGGGACCCCCACATATTTTAAAAAAAACAAAACCAGGTAAACGAGGCAAACCACAGCGGAAACAAAGAGAACATGATTGTCCATACCATTTGAGCCAGCCAATCTATCTTAAGGTGTCCAGGAAGTCCGTTGCATTTTCTAGTGAGTCAAAATTAAAACTGACCCTTCGCGGTTGAAACGTTATACTGTCGGGTATCTAACAGTATACTGAATATTCAATTCCCTCAGCCTCTTTTTTTACCCTATCAAAGACCTGCCTCGTGTGGACCATGGCCATAGAAAAGTCCTGGAAAAACATAATTCGTGATCCTTTGTATATAAGAGCCTGTGGATCCTTTCCCAGTGCTGGAGAACCATTTGTTTCTCTTAATAGTGCTGGAGTTGCACAAGGACCGGGCGGGGGTGCTGGTCTCACCCTTGGTTGTGCACTCTGACCTGGTGGGCCTGCTCGACCTGCACACGGCCCGTCTCTAATTCCAGCTTCAAAAAACTACCGAAACCATTGCTCCAAATACTGATGGGCTGGCCTTCTTCTTCCCGTCCCGCCAGCCCGATCAACCAGATATTCTTATGATGTCCTCGATTTTCAAAGTAGACCTGCTCCTCCACGCCCGGTATCCACCATCCCAAGGCCTGGACCCGACCTGCTGAGGATTACACTGCAGTTTCAGAGGACACCGTCCGCTGCTCATCCTCCATGACATGTGTCTGAGACGCTGGATCTCCTAGTCACGCTTCAGCAGCATGGCCGAGGTCGGTTCCAGCCTGGTCTGGGTCTCCTCCAACTCTGAATCAATCTTCTCTCGGAGTTTTACGTACTCCATGACCAAGCCCTGTTCTAATGATAAGTCCCCTGGCGGGTTCGCAGAGGCCGACGCCATGACCACGGGCGATTCCATTGCCGCATGGCAGTGCCTGCTAGTTGCTATTCACGTGGTCCTTTACCCTTAGTAATTTTCCTTTCTCACTTCAAGTGACATACAGCAATACAGGGGATCAGTATTTTTACCACAATGGGTAAGAAAGCGAAGGTGAATGCACACGTTGTCTGGGTTCTGCTGTAGAGCTGAGCAGGGCAAACCTACTGGGTCGCCAATATCTTGGCTCTCCCCCGGAAAAACATCACCTTTAATGACTTGTCTAAAATTGTTTGTTATAGACAGAGACAAAAGTTCAGACTGTGAGTAGTAAATAATATTAAACCAAAGTGGTTCAGGAGGGACATTTGGAAATGGAAAGATAAACGTGAAGTTGACCTTCATTTAAAGGGAACGGGAACATAAAAGTAAGGACGTTCTGCACAGGTTGCGTGGAGTGCGGATGAGATTATACCTGTGTTCTGTACTGTTTCAAAGAATAAGAGGTGATCTCAGGTAAACTTAAAAAATTCACACACAGGAGACTTACTAATTCAGGTGCTTGAAGAAGTGCAGCAGGCAACGTTAGAGAGCATTCCAATATACTCTACAAAAAACAGCAAGTAGAACAGAATAAACGGGGAATAATTAGAGCAAATTAGAAACCAAGGGGGCAATCAGTATGTGAAGCTGGAGAACATCGATGGATTATTGCATGAGGGCTTCATATCTGTTTCAGCCTGGAGACGGAGGACGCAGGTACAGAATTCGAGAAGATGCATTAAGAGCTCTCAACTAAGATGCAAGTTGGGATGATGTAAATCCACATGAGTTGTATCACAGAATAATGTTTCAGACAAGACAGGAAATGGTCTGACCAAATGTTTAAGTCAAATCTGACCATAAGGGAGTTTTCAGATGACTGGACAGCAGCTAATGTGGCCCCACATTACAGAAAATGTGGTAGAGATAGACCAGTGTCTTTTGGTGCACCACAGGGAGCAATGCAGTGTAAATTAATATTTATGGGATTCATAAATGATGTAGATGTGAATGTGGAGGAGTCGTGTGAGTGGAGAATTGGGGTGTGTCATAGTTAAGTTTGTGTTTGATACAAAGATTAGCCAGGCGGTTGGCAGTTAGGAGAAAGGCCTTATTTTACAGGAAGATCCAGATGGAATGTCAGATGGGTGGATCAATGGCAGATGGAATATAGCCCTGATAAATATGAGGTGATGCATTTTGGAAGAAGGAGCACACTAGGAATCTCAGAGGGTATTTATCCACACATCTCTGAATGTGATTGTACAGAGTAATAAGCTAACTAAGAAAGCACATGGGACTGTAGGCATTTTGTTTGTTCATCAAGGTGTACATAATATGATCTGAAAACGCCATTGGTTAGGCCATAGATAGAATGCTGTGTGAAGTTCTGGAAGCTACATTACAGGAAGAATGTGATTGCATTGGAGGGGGTAAAGATGAGATTCACTAGGATGTTTCCTGGGATGGAGCTCATCAGGAATGAAGAGAGATTGGATAAGCTCGGGTTGTTTACTTTGGAAAAGATAGGGCTGAAGGGGACGTGATACAGAAGGATAAAATTACAAGGGACATGGACAAGGTGGACAGACAGCAGTTGTTCCTTTTAGTTAAAAGGCCAAGAACAAGGGATAAGACATTTAAAGTGAAGGCTTTGAGGTTTAGAGATAATTTGACAATTGTTTTTAACCCAGAGAGTGTTGTGGTCTGGGATGCACTCCCTGAGAGGGGTGTTGTCGTGGGTTACCTCACAACCGTTAAGAAGTACATGGGCCAGCATCAGGTTCTAATAACATTCCCCCCTACAAGCTGCATGTAGGAATGTGGGAAGAATGTATATCGTACTGTATTTCTGATGGTGCAGAATATCTCCTTCTCTGATTGTATGATTGTGGAAGGGTAGTCACTGAGCAGCCTTAGGCAGAAATTGCTGGGTTCTGAAAACACGTATCAATAAAGGTTATACACCTCAACTGCAATAGCTTCCAAAAGTATGTTATTGTGAAAGTAAACAAAAAATAGCAGCTTATTACAATCTGAAACCAGAGAATGGAGAATGGAAAACAGGGAAATGGCGGAACTGTGAAGAAAGTGCTTCAGTTCTGTCTTCACAGAAGAAAACATCAACAAAACAAAAGAAAACTGCCCAGCACGACGAGGAAACCCAAGTCAGGTGAAAACAAGAATAGAATGAAATTAGCAAATACATGGTTTTGAAGTAAATATTGGGGTTGAAATTAATGAACTTAGACAGCGTCAGCATCAATTGATGAAATGGGAATCATAATTGAGATACTGACTGGTTAGTCAATTATGATGTGATGTATTTGAATTTTTGGAAAGTTTTTCCTTAAAGTCCCAAAACTAGTGTGCACATTACATCTTATGGAACTGGGGCTAACGTATGGACATGGCCTTAGCACGGCATAGCTGGCAGGAAACAATGAGTGGAATATCTCGATATCCATTTTGATTTTGCTCTCAAGTTTATTTTACAGGGTAAATACAAGACATTTCTGCATCAAACTGGCACCGTTTTAAATAATTTGAATACTGAATATTGAAAAAAATGAAACGTATAGCTAGATGAAAGTCCATGGTTCCTGAGTCAGCTCCTTACTATCGGTGACACCTGCATCCCCCATCACTGGACAACAGCTTCATCACCATCTACACCAGAGGCCACCAACATCGATGTTGATGATCCTCAGGCGCTATCTTTGTCGCTGGGTCAATACTGTTCCATCACTGCCTCGTCGCCCCCAGTGCCAGACCCTCCATTGTCAGTGACATGTCTCTTACTGTTGCGCCCACCTCGTCGAAGTTGCCATGATGCCCTTCGATCGTCTACTTCATCAACACAAACGCACCACCCAAACAACAATGAATTCCCCGATCCTCTCGTAACACCTTTTCCTACTGGGCCTACCTCACACACGTTGCCTCTGCTGATGTAGCAGTCATCAATTCCAGGTCCTGTGCGTGCTCTGGAAAAGTAAGCAGGGAAACACTCTCCTCTGCACTGGTCCCAGCTCAAGTTCCATACACTGGAGATCTCCCGAGGTCTGTGCCCTGAGTCGATTCAAAGTTTGCATGTTTGGGCTCTCGTTGCTGCTGATGCTGTCCAATCTACAAGGTCAGTAAGTTACAGAGAGAAAAGAGAGGGGGAGAAAATAAGGGAAAAAAGCAAGTCAGAGTGTACAAGCTTCAGCAAAGGAGAACTTGAACCAGAAACACCGGAATAAAAGAACCCTTTTATTGGAGACGAAGGCTCATGGTGTATCAAAGGGATTTGGGATTAGGCCCCAGCTATTCTTAACACACATCTATCATTTGCTTGAGTGAACCAAATGCAATATTTCCCAGCCTGCTGCTAAACCATGTTGGATTGTCAGTGGGTGAGGAGGATGTAGAAAAGCTCTAAATTGATTGAGATAAGAGGAGTGAACGTTTGGCAGATGTAGACCAATATGGTAGATGTGACGTTGTGAACTTCGTTGAATAAATAGAACAGCAGCCGACCATTTGAAAAGGGATTGGTTTTAAAATATTGATCTATAAAGGGACTTATGCTCCTTTATTTATTCCATCTGCGCAGCCTCCGAGGTCCATGCAGGGCAGTGAGTTCTGACTCCAGATTTCAATGCTGGGAATGGCATTGGCATGCTGACCAGTGTATATAGACGCAAGGAATGGCGTGCTGTAACATTGAAAATGATCTGGATCTCCCTGTATACCAGTCGCTGAAAGCAATATTGCAAGAACAGAAAGCAGTTAGTAAGATAAATAATGTGTTGACCTTCATTTCAGGGGGATTTGTGTCCAGGAGTAAGGTTGGCTTACTGCACCTGTACAGGGCCTTGGTGAGACCCCATCTCGAACATTGTATAGTATTGTGTGCAGTTTTGGTCTCCTTATCTAATAAAGGACAAAGCTGACATTGAGGAAGAACAGTGAAGGATGAGCAGACTGATCTCTGGGACGACGGGATTGTTGTGGAGGCAGATTGGGCCTGCATTGCATGACGTTTAGGAAAGTGTGCGGAGATCTCATGAAATATATAAAACTCTGACAGGGTGAGAGAGATTGGAAGTACGGATGATAATTCCCCTGGCTGAGATGTCTAAAACCACAGGCCACAGTATTCGGTGCAGACTGGCCACATGCATTGAGATGAGAATAAATGTCTACACTCAGAGACTGGAGAACCTAGGGAATTCTCTCCCACATCAGGTTGTGGAAACCAAGGCACTGATTATACACAAGGATTTCTAGACAGTAAAAGGGTGGCGAGAACAGGCTTACGGTTTGGAGATAAAGGATCAGCTGTCATTATATTGAATGGAGTAGAACACTCTACTACTGTAGTTTCTATTTTGTATATTTCTGATGGTTAATCACATTGCGGGATATGTATATTGCTTGGGAAAACTGCATTGAGGAGATTTCCTCCATGAGCTGGAATGGGGGAAGGCTCAGTGTGTTGATTGGCCTACACATTTCCCTATGTTTCTGTACAGTCGTTGGGAAAGCTCTGTCAATGTTGTCAGAAGCTGTCAGATGTTAAGAAGGAGGTCTCTGCAGGGACAACAGGTCTGTGTTTCCCATCCCCTTTTCCGATACTGAAGCTGGTCCGAGTGTTCTGTCCGGGTTTATCCTTGAAGACCTCAGAGCAGTTTGATGCTATTGAGTGTCTTCCTTGGTCAATTTAGAGACCATTGAAGAGTGTATCAGATGTCAGTGTGTTCGGAGTCAGTTTTATGCCAGACCAGGAAAGCACGGGAGATTCACTTCCTCAAAATACATTGCGGAAAGAAATTGGTATTTACAAATTTGCTTGAAGGTCACTACTACTTACCAGATTGTACAACTCGCTGTTTTATTAATTGTTTTATTTTTTTATTTATTTATTTTTTTCTCTTACAAAGTGCACGAATCTTTATTAATTGTTTTAAACTTCCACCAGCTGTCAGGGCATTGGCCTGGTCTGGATTAGTAATTAAGTGACATTTAGCACAACTGCACCATCTCTACATGGGAACCAATCAGAAAGCACAATGAGCAGGTTATTTCTGTGCTGCTTGACAGATCTGTCGGAAATGACTCCCTTTGGTTTGAATTTCGTGATGGGACCGAGGGGGTTAGTAAGTGGACAGATTGTAATTATTCCCCTCTCAGGGGACTGGACGTAGCTGAGTAATTTTCAGCATTGCCAGGGTGATGTCAGAGTTGGATCAGGAGTGAAACAGTTTCCTCAGGGACTGAAGTCTTGTTGTGCAGCACAAGTCTTCAGTCCCACTGCAGGAATGGTTTCAGGGCCCATTGCCTTTGTCGTATCTATTGTGTTTCTTCGTGTCACGTGCAGCTAATCGATTTGGTTAAAGATTAGCATCTGTGATTCTGTGGGTATCATGGCGAGGATGAGGTGGATCATCAACACCACGCTTCTGGCTGAGGATTGTGTAGATACTACATCCTTGTCTTTTACACAGATGTACACGGCTGTTCTGTTATTTTGGATGGGAATATTTCAGGAGTCCTCTTCGCCAGTATGTTGTTTAATGTTCCATCGACCTTTATCCCCGGATGTGGCAGCACTGCAGAGCTTAGATCTGATATGTTTGAATTGGGATCAATTCTCCCTCTCCATCAGATGTTCGTTCCTCTGTTTGGAGTGTAACCAATCCAGTGTGATAGCTTTAACGAGTTATCATCAAGTTTAGGTACACATGGTTCTGACTTTGGCATGTTCACACGTTGAAACTTTATTGCTGGAACAGCACAGCAGGTCAGGCAGCATCCAGGGAACAGGAGATTCGACGTTTCGGGCACAGGGGGGCACTCGTCACTTAACTATGGATTGGCTTGATGGTAATAGTAGACTGAGGGATTATCCTTGGGAAAAAGTTACAGAATATGATTGAAAAAAAAATCTGCTTCTGCTGCTGCTGTGATTTTTCAGCATCACATGTTAACCCAGTTTTATCTGTAATATCTGCGATTAAATTTTTCCAGTGACCCTTCTACAAAGCTCTCAATCTGTCCAGCAATTTTTGCATTTTTATGTCCAGTATTCATAATTATTTGCTGACTTGAACATTTGTGCTGTTCCTATTCATTTCTGGAGAAATTATGCAGGTCTGGCAGCATCTGCAGAGACAGAGAAACAGAGTTCGTGTTTCAAGTCTAGTGCGATGCTTCTTCAGAACTGAAAATGATTGAAAAGTGGGTTTTTGTTCCCTTGCCGGGGTGTGGGGGGGGGATGGATGACAGGGAAAAGAGGGTTTGGCAACGGACAAGCGGACATTTAGCAGTAGAGAACGAGAAGATGATGTAAGACGGGTTTAAATTAAGATATGAATGGGGGAAAGGGGTTCCTTCTCTTGAGTGCAAGATTCAGAAGACACAAAAGGACAAGGTCATAGGGAGTTCAGGAGGGAGAATATTAACTATGTGGTATTATGTAGATCTGGCCAAAAGTAAGTTTTCACTGTCGAGATCATCAACTACTTTAGAAAAAGGAATTCGGGTGTTTGACTACTTACTGACACTAGTAAAATTTTCATGCTGCCTTAGTATTATAACATAGAGAAAAGCAAATGACAATATGAAGTTTGGACTGTGTGTTGTATACCAGTCTCTTTTAGTATTGTTTCAAATTTTCGATGTTTATTTTTAAATACTTGATCTTGAAGTTAGTATCAGATGGAGTGAATGAGGTTGCTGGGTGACATTATAGAAATTAGAAAATCCTGGGAGGCATGGATAGTGTGAATAGCCAAGGTCTTTTCCATAGGGTGGGGGAGTTCAACCATAGCAGGCAGAGGCTTAAGGTTAAAGGGGAAGATTTAAAAGGGAAGAAGGAGCAATGCTTTTCACAGAGGGTGGTGTGGGTATGGAATGAGCTGCCAGAGGGAGATTAGCAGGAGCGTGTACAGCTGTAACATTTAACATTTGGGCAAACATATGATTGGGAAACATTTTGAGGCATATGGGCCAAATGCAAGCAGATGTGACTAAGTTCGTTTGGAAAAGCTGGCTAGCATGAACAATTAGAAAAACTTCACGCAGAGTCAGTGTGGTTTTGTGAACTGAAATTTATATATTGCCCTTTAAAATCATACAAAGTATTTCTGGAGATCCCTGAGAACGTAACAAGCGGACTTGATAAAGGGGAACTGGTGGACACGAGGCTTTCCAGAGATTTTCCACAAGGTATCACAAAATAAAGATTCTTACACAAGACAGACGCTCATAGTCTGACGGATAATGTATTAGCATGGGATGACGATTGGTTAACACATAGAAATCGGAGAGTCAGGATTAATGGATGGTTATGATAAAAGTGTATCTACTGGAGTACCACAGATATCAGTCCGTGGCATCAGTTATTGACACTCTATACTAATAGCCTGAAGAAGAGAGCGGAGTACAATATACATCTGAGATTGAGGATGACACTGAAAATCAAAAGGCAGCCTGTTATTCATGGAGAGGACTTCCAGAAAAGGAGCAGTACAATGGGATTGGAGTGTTCCTGTGTATGAAACATAACGTCAGCATGCTGATACAGCAAATAAACGGGTTGGTAGTTTAGGCGGGTTCCTGGGATGAAAGGGTTGTTTTATCGAGAACCTCTAAAATGGGGCGGCAATTACGCATTTTTGGTTGCAATGAATGAGGAGTAATACTGCTGAAAAATACAAGATACCGAGGGGGCTGACAAGTTCGATGTTGAGAACGTGTTTCCACTGCTGGGTGTGGTATTGAACTCAGGGACATAGATACCGAATATGGAATATCGATTTCAAACTGAGATGCAGAGTAATGTCTTCTCTCAGAAGGTAGTGAATTTCTGGAATTCTCAAAACCAGAGAGGTGTGCAGAAGTACAAGGAATCGGCATGAAAGAGGAGTTGAGCTCTGTAGTAGGTCAGCTATATTCATATTAAATGACAAGCCGAGCTTGAGGGGCTGAATGGCCTGCTCCTGTTCCTATTTCTTCCGTTCTCATGTTATGCTTTTTGAAAGGAACTGGATATTTTACTGGAAGTCATGCAGTGCGATGTTGCATTCAGGAGGAGAAAAGGACTTGTTTGAGTTAACCCTGAGTGGGGTAGAGGCTGTATTCACAATGAATCTGGGTCTGTAACATGACCCACATCTGGAGCAGAAGTTACAGAGAGGGGAAGCCTGTGCGTGGGGGTGGGGATGTGTGTCATTTCCTGACCCACCTGGATTTTCCAAGTACATTGACGAAACGGCATCTAACCATCGGAGTGGCCTCGATCTGCCCCTGTGTAGCAGATCTGAAGGGCTGAATGGAACATAGAACATAGGGCTGAGTGACACGAGTGAGCCATTCGACACTTTCACTCTACTCCCCCAGTAAATAAGATCGTGGCTCATCTTACTGTAGTCCCAGCTACACTTTTCTCTCCATGCACCATTATCCCTGATTCTCTTGTCTATGGACAATCAGACGAACAAACATGGATATAATATAAAGATTTAGCCATCACAAACTTCTGTGATGGAGACTTCCCACTGGAATGAAATCCCATTTTGTGAATTTCTCCTCATTCATGTTCTGATTGAGGTTCGACGGTGTCACTGTTTCCTTTCCTCGTTCACTCCTCCACGGCTCATAACAAATTTTAATTTTAACTAGGTTGGTGATATGACCAATGATAAAGGTCTCAGACTGTGTCAGGTTCAGTGAAAGGAACAAATCAGACAGATTTCTTTAGTCAGCCACAAGTAACTAATATAACTAAAGGAGGAGCATGTTGGATCTGTGATTATCACTGCTGCCTCGAATCACAAAGGAGCCGAGTTCAATTTCAACCTCGGGCGACCCACTATGTGGAGTTTAAACATTCTCTCCATGCCTGTGCTTTCCTGCAACAGTGCTCCAGTTTCCTCCAAAGTCCTAGGATGTGCAGCTGAGAGTGGGTTGGCCATGCGCGATTGCCTATCGTGCTCATGGATATGTGGGCTTGTCATGGGGAACGCAGGTTTCCATGTATAGGTTTGGGGACAGGGCTATGTGGGATGCAGTTCGGTGCGTCAGTGTGGACTCGATGAGCAGAATGTCCTGCTTCCACTCTGGAGAGGATCTATGACAATGACAACAAGTTTGGATTATTCAAACACCCAGTGGGTATCTACCTGTTCCACTGTCCTCGAGGTCTTGTATGTTTCAACAAGAACACCTCTCATTCCAAGAGTAACATGTTAAAGCCTCTATAATATACGCCGTTCATCCATGGAGTACATGAATTGAAACATCTCTGAACTGCTTCCAATGGAATTATGGCAAGGAGACAAAAACAATCTCACATCCCTGATGAGATTAGTTTTTGTTTTCTCGAATCATTTTGATTCTTTGGAACTCTCTTCCCCGCAGAGCATTAGATGCAGAAATATTGAATGATTTTGAAGCACAGACAGAAGGTTCATAAATAACAAAAGAGTCAAGAATTGTTCTGAAATGGGCAGGAATGCGCACTGTAGAGGAAATGCGGACAGCCGTACAAATGAAATGTTTTCAGAACATCCAGGAATATAATGCAAAATGAAATTATAACATAGATGACATTTTAAAATGTTAACATTGAGAGCCGTACTGATGATTATTCGGGCAGGTTACTACCCCATCCTCACTATTGTTGGTGTTCCTGGAAAGCCTATACCTGTCACTTCTATAAATAGTGGTGAACGTTATTGCTATTTCCGTTATTTATATTTGACAAATACATAAACTGTTATCCTCAGTTTCAGTCACAATCTCCGTTTCCATCAATTTCTGATTCCTCACTCATAAACATCTAAGAAGGAATAAGGCTGTTCAGACCCTGAAGTCTTTCTTTAGCCCTGAACTGTTATGTGTCTCTGTATTCTCTCAGCCTCAGTACTGTTGCTGAATTAGGTGTCATCTGTCCCCTTGTTAACTTCCGATTTTACGGCTCCAGTTCTCTTCTGACCACTCTTACAGATACAAATATCTTGACAATAACTTTGTTCTTATCGCTCCAGTTATTTCATAGTAGGGACACGAAATCAGAGTAATAATGTCACCGGAAGGGTAATTCAGAGGCACAAGTTATGACTTTAAAAGCATTATTTCATATCCTACCAGATCCAATGATAGAACTTAAATTCGAATGACAAAAATTGGAATGATACCTCATTTTACTTACAGCAACCGTAAGCCATCTTGATTTCTTTTATTATTTCACTGATAGCAGTTGGTAAAGAATCTAAGTGTGATTGCAGACCTACAACAATATGGTTGGCTCTATATTGTCTTGACAAATGGCCTCGCAGTCAAGAGAAAATATTAATGGACAACAAATGCTGCCCTTGCCAGTGATGCTGGCATCCCGGGAAACAACAACATTAAAGGTGAAATAAACCAAGGAAATGTGGATGATGGAGATCTGAAATAAAATCCCCCAGCTTCTGAAAATGTTGGAGGATCTCAGCGAGTATGGCGGCCTCTGCCAGGAGAAAAGCAGATAACGTTTCGAGTGTAGTGACTCTACATCAGAACTGAAAGCAACTGGCAAATAATATTTTTATATCCGGAATGGCTAGATGAGTGACGGGGGATTAGCTGAATGGATGGAGACATGTCCAGCGAGAGAGAGGAAGAGAGAGAGAGAGAGAGCGATAGGAAGAAATGAAAAGCAAACAAAGGGAATGATGATGAAGGAAAATAAAATGGCAGCTTATTCTTACATTTCCCTTTTCCTATATTCCTGAATATCATGCGAATTTAGGTGTGTCCCTATTTACATTGAGTTATATTCTCTCTATCTCTCTTCCCTGAGTATGCTGATCAACTCCATCGCAACACTGGTGCTCTCCTTATAGTTGCTGAGATACAGAGAAACGTAATTTTACATTGTCCCCTGCTTCTTTGGAGAGAGGAACTGTTACTGTGGGAC
>NC_057717.1:29651225-29668378 GCF_004010195.1 Chiloscyllium plagiosum | reverse complement strand
CTGTGTGCTCTCCACCTGTTGCCCCTGAGTAACAGGCTCCAATAGCTGTGTGCCCTCCATCTGCTGCTCCTGAGTAACAGCCTCCAATAGCTGTGTGCTCTCCACTTGCTGCCCCTGAGTAACCGGCTCCAATAGCTGTGTGCCCTCCTCCTGCTGCTACTGAAAAGCAGGCTCCAATAGCTGTGTGCTCTTCACCTGCTATCCCTGAGTAACAGGCTCCAATAGCTATATGCTCTCCATCTGCTGCCCCTGAGTAAGACTCTCCAATAGCTGCGTGCTCACCATTTGCTGCTCCTGAGTAACAGTCTCCAAGGCCTGTGTGCTGTCCTGATTTTCCTGAGTAACCGGCTCCAATAGTTGTGTGCTCTCCACCTGCTGCTCCTGAGTAACAGGCTCCAATAGCTGTGTACTCTCCACCTGCTGTCCCTGAGAACCAGACGCCAATAGCTGTGTGCTCTCCTCCTGCTGCTCCTGAGTTACAGGCTCCAATAGCTGTGTGCTCTCCACCTGCTGCTACTCAGTAACAGGCTCCAATAGCTGTGTACTCTTCTCCTGCTGCTCCTGAGTAACAGCCTCGAATCGCTGTGTGCTCTCCACCTGCTGTCCCTGAGTAACAAGCTCCAATAGCTGTATACTCTCCTTCCGCTGCTCCTGAGCAACAGGATCCAATAGCTGCGTACTCTCCTCCGGCTGATCCTGAATAACAGGCTCCAATAGCTGTGTGCTCTCCACATGCTGTCCCTGAGTAACAGTCTCCAATAGCTGTGTACTCTCCACCTGCTGCCCCTGAGTAAAAGACTCCAATAGCTGTGTGCCGTCACCTGCTGCTCATGAGTAACAGGCTCCAATAGCTGTGTACTCTCCTTCCGCTGCTCCTGAGCAACAGGATCCAATAGCTGCGTATTCTCCTCCGGCTGATCATGAGTAACAGGCTCCAATCGCTGTGTACTCTCCTCCTGCTGTCCCTGAGTAACAGCCTCCAATAGCTGTGTACTCTCCACCTGCTGCCCCTGAGTAAAAGGCTCCAATAGCTGTGTGCCGTCCACCTGCTGCTCCTGAGTAACAGGCTCCAATAGCTGTGTGCTCTCCACCTGCTGTCCTTGAGTAACAGGCTCCAATAGCTGTGTGCCCTCCACCTTTTGCTGCTGAGTAACAGGCTACAATAGCTGTGTACTCTCCACCTGCTTCTCCTGAGTAACCGGCTCCAATCGCTGAGTACTCTCCTCCTGCTGTCCCTGAGTAACAGGCTCCAATAGCTGTGTACTCTCCACCTGCTGCCCCTGAGTAACAGGCTCCAATAGCTGTGTGTTCTCCACGTACTGCTCCTGAGTAACAGGCTCCTTTTCCCAGTGTGCGCACCACTTGCTGCCGCTGAGTGACAGGCTCCAATACCTGTGTGCTTTCCACCTGTTGCCCCGAGTTACAGGCTCCAAAAGCTGTGTGCTCTCCACCTGCTGCTCCTGAGTAACAGGCTCCAATAGCTGTGTGCTCTCCACCTGCTGCCCCTGAGTAACAGGCTACAATAGCTGTGTGCTCTCCACCAGCGGCTCCTGAGTAACAGGCTCCTTATACCAGTGTGCGCACCACTTGCTGCCGCTGTGTGACAGGCTCCAATACCTGTGTGCTCTCGACCTGCTGCTCCCGAGTAACAGGCTCGAATACTTGTGTGCTCTCTACCGGTTGTCCCTGAGTAACAGGCCCCAGTAGCTGTGTGCTCCTCACTGCTGCCCCTGAGTAAGGGTCTCCAATAGCTGAGTGCTCTCCACCTGCTGCTCTTGAGGAACAGGCTCCAATGTCTGTGTGCTCTCCTTCTGCTTTTCCTGAGTAACCGGCACCAATAGCTGTGTGCTCTCCTCCTGCTGCTACTGAGTAACAGGCTCCAATAGCTGAGTATCCTCCTCCTGCTGCACCTGAGTAACAGGCTCGAATACCTGTGTACGCTCCACCTTCTGTCCCGAGAAACTGGCTCCAATAGCTGTGTACTCTCCTCCTGCTGCTCCTGAGTAACAGGCTCCAATAGCTGTGTACTCACCACCTGTTGTCCCAGAGTAACCGGCTCCAATAGCTGTGTACTCTCCTCCTGCTGATCCTGAGTAACAGGCTCCAATAGCTGTGTAGTCTCCACCTGCCGTCCTTGACTAACCGGCTCCAATAGCTGTGTACTCTCCTCCTGATGACCCTGAGTAACAGGCTCCAATAGCTCTGTACTCTCCACCTGCGGCCCCTGAGTAACAGGCTCCAATTGCTGTGTGCCCTCCACCTGCTGCCCCTGAGTAACAGGCACAAATAGCTGTGTGATCTCCACCTGCTGTCCCTGAGTAACAGGCACAAATAGCTGTGTGCTCTCCACCTGCTGTCCCTGAGTAACAGGCTCCAATAGCTGTGTACCCTCCACCTGCTGCTCCTGAGTAACAGGCTCCAATAGCTGTGTGCTCTCCACCTGCTGTCCCTGAGTAACAGGCTCCAATAGCTGTATACTTTCCACCTGCTGCCCCTGAGTAACTGTTCCAATAGCTGAGTATTCTCCACCTGCCGCCCCTGAGTAACAGGCTCCAATAGCTGTGTGCTCTCCACCTGCTGCTCCTGAGTAACAGGCTCCTTATGCTTGTGTGCGGTCCACTTGCTGCCGCTGAGTGACAGGCTCCAATACCTGTGTGCTCTCCACCTGCTGCTCCTGAGTAACAGGCTCCAATAGCTGTGCATCCTCCTCCTGCTGCTCCTGAGTAACAGGCTCCAATAGCTGTGTGCTCTCCACCTGCTATGCCTGAGTAACTGTCTCCAATAGCTGTGTGCTCTCCACCAGCGGCTCCTGAGTAACAGGCTCCAATAGCTGTGTGCTCTCCTCCTGCTGTCACTGAGTAACAGGCTCCAATACCTGTGGGCTCTCCACCTGCTGCTCGTGAGTAACAGGCTCCAATAGCTGTGCATCCTCCTCCTGCTGCTCCTGAGTAACAGGCTCCAATAGCTGTGTACTCTCCACCTGCTGTCCCTGAGGAACAGTCTCCAATAGCTGTGTGCTCTCCTCCTGCTACTCCTGAGTAACAGGCTCCAATAGCTGTGTACCCGCCTCCTGCTGCTCCTGAGTAACAGGCTCGAATAGCTGTGTACTCTCCACATGCTGTCCCTGAGTGACAGACTCCAATAGCTGTGTGCTCTCCACCAGCTGCCGCTGAGTAACAGGCGCCAATAGCTGTGTGCTCTCCACCTGCTGTGCCTGAGTAACTGGCTCCAATAGCTGTGTGCTCCCCACCTGCTGGACCTGAGAAACAGGCTCCAATGCCTGTGTGCTGTCCTCCTGCTTTGCCTGAGTAACATGCTCCAATAGCTGTGTGCCCTCCTGCTGCTGCTCCTGATTAAACGGCTCCAATAGCTGTGTACTCTCCACTTGCTGCTCCTGAGTAACAGGCTCCACTAGCTGTGTGCTCTCCTCCTGCTGTCCCTGAGTAACAGGTTCCAATAGCTGTGCACTCTCCAACTGCTGCTCCTGAGTAACAGGCTCGAAAAGCTGTGTGCCCTCCTCCTGCTGCTCCACAGTAACAGGCTCCAATAGCTGTGTTCCCTCCTCCTGCTGCTCCTGACTAACAGGATCCAATAGCTGTGTACTCTCCACCTGCTGTCCCTGAGGAACAGACTCCAATAGCTGCGTGCTCTCCTCCTGCTGCCGCTGAGTAACAGGCTCAAATAGCTGTGTACTCTCCACCTGCTGTCCATGAGTAACTGGCTTCAATAGCTGTGTACTCTACTCCTGCTGTCCCTGAGTGACAGCCTCCAATAGCTGTGTACTCTCCCCATGCTGCCCCTGATTAACAGGTTCCAATAGCTGTGTGTTCTCCACCTGCTGCTCCTGAGTAACAGGCTCCAAAAGCTGTGTGCTCTACACCTGCTACACCTGAGTAACAGGCTCCTTATGCCTGTGTGCGCTCCACTTGCTGCCGCTGAGTGACAGGCTCCAATACCTGTGTGTTCTCCACCTGCTGCCCCGAGTAACAGGCTCCAAAAGCTGTGTGCTCTCCACCTGAGTAACAGGCTGGAATAGCTGTGTGCTCTCCAACCTCTGTCGCTGAGTAACTGGCTCCAATACCTGTGCGCTCTCCTCCTGCTGCTCCTGAGTAACAGGCTCCAATAGCTGTGTAGCCTCCACCTGCTGTCCCTGAGTAACCGGCTCCAATACCTGTGTGCTCTCCTCCTGCTGTCCCTGACTAACAGGCTCCAACAGCGGTGTTCTCTCCACCTGCTGCCCCTGAGTAACAGGTTCCAATAGCTGTGTGTTCTCCACCTGCTGCTCCGGAGTAACAGGCTCCTTATGCCTGCGTGCGGTCCACTTGCTGCCGCTGAGTGACAGGCTCCAATAGCTGTGTACTCTCCACCTGCTGCCCCCAGTAACAGGCTCCAAAAGCTGTGTGCTCTCGACCTGCTGCTCCTGAGTAACAGGCTCCAATAGCTGTGTACTCTCCACCTGCTGTCCCTGAGGAACAGACTCGAATAGCTGTGTGCACTCCTCCTGCTGCTCCTGAGTAACAGGCTCCAATAGTTGTGTGCTCTCCACCTGCCGCTCCTGAGTAACAGGCTCCAATGCCTGTGTACCCTCCTCCTGCTGCTCCTGAGTAACAGGCTCCAATAGCTGTGTACTCTCCACCTGCTGTCCCTGAGGAACAGACTCCAAGAGCTGTGTGCTCTCCTCCTGCTGCTCCTGAGTAACAAGCTCCAATAGCTGTGTGCTCTCCACCTGCTGTGCCTGAGTAACAGGCTCCAATAGCTGTGTGATCTCCTCCTGCTTTCCCTGAGTACCAGGCTCCAATAGCTGTGTACTCTCCTCCTGCTGGTCCTGAGTAACAGGCTCGAATAGCTGTGCACTCTCCACCTGCTGTCCCTGAGTATCAGACTCCATTAGATGTGTGCTCTCCACCAGCTGCAGCTGAGTTACAGGCTCCAATAGCTGTGCACCCTCCACCTGCTGTGTCTGAGTAATTGGCTCCAATACCTGTGTGCTCTCCACCTGCTGGAACTGAGTAACAGGCTCCAATGCTTGTGTGCCGTCCTCCTGCTTTCCCTGAGTAACAGGCGCCAATAGCTGTGTGCCGTCCTACTGCTGCTCCTGATTACCCGGCTCCAATAGCTGTGCGTTCTCCAACTGCTGACGCAGAGTAACAGGCTCAAATAGCTGTGTACTCTCCACCTGCTGCTCCTGAGTAACAGGCTCCAATACCTGTGTACTCTCCACCTGCTGCTCCTGAGTAACAGGCTCGAATAGCTGTGTGCCCTCCTCCTGCTGCTCCTGAGTAACTGGCTCCAATAGCTGTGTACCATTCTCCTGCTGCTCCTGAGTAACAGGCTCGAATAGCTGTGTGCCCTACACCTGCTGCCCCTGAGTAACAGGCTCCAATAGCTGTGTGCTCTCCACCAGCTGCCGCTGAGTAACAGGCTCCAATGCTTGTGTGCTCCCCTTCTGCTTCTCCTGAGTAACAGGTTCCAATAGCTGTGTGCCCTCCTGCTGCCGCTCCTGATTAACCGGTTCCAATATCTGTGTGTTCTCCACCTGCTGCCGCTGAGTAACAGGCTCAAATAGCTGTGTGCCCTCCACCTGCTGCACCTGAGTAACAGGCTCCAAATGCCTTTGTGCTGTCCTCCTGCTTTTCCTGAGTAACCGGCTTCCAATAGCTGTGTGCTCTCCACCTGCTGTTACTGAGTAACAGGCTCCAATAGCTGTGTGCCCTCCTCCTGCTGCTCCTGTGTAACAGGCTCCAATACCTGTGTGTTCCCCAACTGCTGCTCCTATGTTACAGGCTCCAGTAGCTGTGTGCTCTCCACCTGCTGCTCCTGAGTAACAGGCTCCAATGCCTGTGTGCTCTCCTTCTGCTTCTCCTGAGTAACCGGCTCCAATAGCTTTCTGCTGTCCTCCTGTTGCTCCTGAGTAACAGGCTCCAATAGCTGTGTGCCCTCCTGCTGCTTCTCCTGAGTAACCGGCTCCAATAGCTGTGTACTCTCCTCCTGCTGCTCATGAGTAACAGTCTCCAATAGCTATGTGCTCTCCACCTGCTGCCCCTCGGTAACAGGCTCCAATAGCTGTCTGCCCTCCTCCTGCTGTCTCTGAGTAATAGGCTCCAATAGCTGTGTGCTCTCCACCTGCTGGTCCTGAGTAACAGGCTCCAATAGCTGTGTGCCATCCTCCTGCTGCTCCTGAGTAACCGGCTCCAATAGCTGTGTTCTCTCCACTTGCTGTCCCTGAGTAACAGACTCCAATAGCTGTGTGCTCTCCACTTGCTGCTCCTGATTAGCAGGCTCCAATAGCTGTGTACTCTCCACCTGCTGCTCCTGAGTAATAGGCTCCAATAACTGTGTGCTCTCCACCTGCTGTCCCTGAGTAACAGGCTCCAATGCCTGTATGCTCTCCTCCTGCTGCTCCTGAGTAACAGGCTCCAATACCTGTGTGTTATATAACTGCTGCTTCTGTGTTACTGGCTCCAATTGCTGTGTTCTCTCCACCTGCTCCCATTGGATAACAGGCTCCAATATCTGTGTGGTCTCCACCTGCTGCTCCTGAGTAAAATGCTCCAATAGGTGTGTGCTCTCCATCTGCTGCTCCTGAGTAACAGGCTCCAATAGCTGTGTGCTCTCCTGCTGCTCTTCAGTAATGTAACTGAAGGATTGAATGGCCTTTTTACATTCCATTTAGTTCGTATTGACGGAAAACGTTTTTGCTGTTTCTGTAAAATCCCGTCAAAATCAGAATGTTGCATTTGTATTTTAGTTATCAGTAATTGAGCAATCATGCTGACTGACTCTGCTTTTGTTATATAGGTCTGAGAAGGTGAACGAGTAACAGGTTCGAGAGGCTGATCAGTTCCTCCTGTCCCTCTGTAACAGTCCAAAAGGCGTATGTCTTCCTATGCCTCTATAGCAGGCACGTGTTAACGGAATTGTTTCTCCCTTTCCTGAGCAGCAATTTCAATGCGCTGAATGATGCCTCGAGGTTATTAAATGGTTTGATGCCAGGGCGTTTCAATCTTCGAGCAGCAATATTCAAGGTATCTAGAAACTTCCCTACCAGGCATTTTATGCATCTGGTCTGTTATTCTATCCCTGTCTCCTTTTATAAACAGGGAGGAACATATACAACCGTGCAATGTTTCAGCAATACCCCTACGTACAAGGAAGAAAGATTAAAACAATTGAAAGATTTATGATCTATCCCTCGGCAACCATCATCCACTCAATCCAGACTGAGTAAATGTTCCCTTTTATTGGGAAGTGTAAAATGATGTAAGGAACTGGTTAACTGAACCTGTTCGTTTGGTGATTGTGATTAATGTCAGTCTCCGTAGATTGTCCTTATCCCACTGGAGCGTTTACATATTTTAATGATAAAATGGGCACCGATCAATGTGTTATCCCATCGTATGAGTGGGTGTATCACCGACAGCACTAACAGGGATCAGCAGCTACAGAGACAGGGGAATGGGAAATCTGAATCTGAGAACATTAGACTGGAATGTAACAACAATGGGCAGGAGTTTATCCTATTCTGTATGGATTCTTTCTACATACAACTTGTTGGCATTACCATGGCTGATCGAATATGCACTTGACATTATTCAATATTTTTATTACCCTATCCTGGCTATTGTTGGTGTACCTGGTAAGTTTCACTGTCCATTTATTATTTGCATTAATCATGTGTCACTGTAGTATTGTTCTTTTCATTTACTCTACTTTGTAATCATTCACTCTCCAAACCACCACGAACAACTTTCCTTCTTTCGTTCGGGCACTATGCCTTGTCGGTTGATCTACTCAGTTTCAGCTATGGAACACAATTCATTGTATCACAGTCCTATTTAAATATTGAAAGCTTGGAGTTCACTGTCTTGTGTTCTGGTTACAAACACCATTTAGTTCCTCTGACTTCATCCCATCCATGGCCAGTATCTGAGGCTGAAACAGACGAATCACATCTCTGGTGATCCCTTTGGCCATGAGTTGATTCCTGACCCATTTCTTAACCATTCCTACTTGTAATGATTAACATCTCCAGAATATACTTCACTGCTTTATTCTATCTGCTATTTGAACCCTGAGCTATGAAATGTAGTCTTAATGATCCCAATAAATCTGCTGCTGACACTCCCAAATTCAAACCTGCAAATCTGAGTCGATATTCCATGGCTCGGTTCTCACCTCACGCCAAAATCCCATCATTTCTGTGAGGATCCATTTATATTGTTGCTGGGTCTGGCAATGCCTTTAATTTAATATTTTGAAGCACATCGTTTCCTCTGTCTGTGGGACAATCCTCAGTGTCTCTATATTGATTACCCAAGCCCTTGTCAGACGTTCTCATTTAAACTGATTTCCTCCATGTGTGTTCTCTCTCAAACAACAATTTTCATATTTATCGCCACCAAAACACACACATACGCACACACATACACACGCACACACATGCACACACACACGCACACTCTCTCTCTTCTCTCTCTCTCTTGCCTTATATTGATGAAGTAGAGATACAGTGCCATATATTTGTGGGAGCCCATTTACTTTCACTCATTGCATGGGTTGCAAATCTTCCCGTCTAAAGCCTTTCTGTTGTGCAAGTACAGTAGCAATATACTTTGGTTTGCAATGGTCCCCATGCTGGGCAGGTAGTCCAGTTTATGGAGTACTCCACTAGCATGGCCAGCACAGCTCTCCATTCTGGCTAGTACCTTGTCACAGCTTATGGTGTCTGGGTTGGTTCTTTGAGGCAGATTCAGATTTTGATGTAACGAAGCATTTCAACTGATCTGCCAATGTTTTGATTTGATGTTCCCATTTTTGTGATTGGACCGACCATTGTCTCACTTTTCCAGTTATTCTCACTTCCCTTCCTCCTTATCTATATTTTCACAACATGTTATCAGTTAATTAATTGTTTGTTTTTCTGTATCATTCCCTAGTGTTTTATTTTTGGCTTCTGAGTGTGTCGAATGCTGGCATTGTGAAGCTCTGAAACAATGAAATAGTGTGTATTGGGCTGTTGTTCACTTCCTGGTGTGTCCCATGTGTTTATCCATGTTGGACCGGGGGCTCCAGTAGCTTTGAGAGAAGTGCGTGTCCACTGAACGCCTGTGTTTGTATCTCTCAGCTGGCCGTGCAGTCAGTAACACGGAGAATCCCTCGACTATCATTATAAAGGACCAGGCATCTAACTTATAAGTGAGGAGCTTCTGACTGTCTCCTGTTATTGAAACCTTAGTGGATGGGCTGGGGATGGTTTGCTGGAGGTCGTGCTGTGAGTTGCCTCTCACATTCAGAGAGACCTGATGATTTGGTGACCCAAATCTGGATGGAGCATTGCGACTGTAGTTGCAGCATCTGGGTCTGTAACATGAACAACAAAAAATGAGCAGAGATTCAGAGAAGGAAAACTGTGAAACCACGGAGTGAGTGTGTGTGGAAAGTGGTCTGCCAAATCTGGCTGTGTCGAAACGGAGGTACATACCCACTCTCGCTCTCCCCCGACATACACCCATGCACCTCTCCCTCTCCTCCCCGTGCACACTCACACTCTCCTCACTCATACTAATAAATCAAATTTTGTCAAAAATATACAATTTGTATACGGTCAGTCAATGCGGTATTTTATAAACTCATACTTTGCAAATAAATTCAGTCTGACCCCAGGAGAAGACAAAGACAGACTCGAAACAAGACCTCACGCCTCAAGAACATATTCTGTCCGGAGGGGTCCCTTCCTTTACATCGTTAGTACCTTAAGATATCTCCAGGCAGTGATTTGAAATAAATTCTCAGGTTTGCATATTAATAAATCAAAACCCGCACCTCCATTCTAACTGATAAAAGATTTAGGAGATATCTTCGATGTGTTAAATTCATGTGCATGAGTTGTACAACCCTTTGATCTTTTTCCTTATAAATTATATGCCTAAGGTCTTCTGCTCTCACTAACACCTGATGAGGGACCAAAGCTTGTGTTTTTCAAAATAAAACTATTGGACTATAACCTGGTATCTTGCCATTTCTAACGTTGTCCAACCCAGTCCAAAGCAGCACCTCCATATCATGGCTTTTATTTGTTATGGCCTCTCCAAAAAAATACATTTTCCTTATCCCATTTGCTTTTGTTTTGCATATTAATCTTTTTTGATGAAAGTTATGCAATGCCTTCTGGAAGTCCGGAACTAAGACATCTATAGGATCCCCTTCATCCACCATGTTTGTCAGATTTTTTTTTTAGAACTTAAGTCAAAAAAATCAAACCTGATTTATCCTTCAGTAAATCATGTTGACTGCGATGGATTTTGGTTTGATTTGAACATTTCCTGTTATTGCTTCCTTAATTACTGATTCTAACAATTTGTCTTCAATTCCCAATAGTTTGTTCATCCCTTTTCATTCCCTAGTGAAGTTGGCTATTCGAAGTTCTTCCCTTTCTATAACCTCGACATTTCCTTTCAATTCACTAGATTGTAAATGATCTGCTACAATATCTGTGTATGAGGCATGAGTGGCTGAATGGACTCATTATGTTCCTGCTTTATACACTTGATGGGCTGACTGTCCTCCTGGTGTTCCTACATTATAGTCTCGATGGGCTGAATATCCTCCCCGTGTTCCTACATTATCTTCTCGATGGCTTGCATGTCTTGCTCCTGTTCCTGACCAAGCCGCTCAAGGTCTCAATATCCTCCTTCTGTTGCTCAGTGACAGGTTTAGGGACTTACGGAATCTCCCTGCTGTTAAGTCACATTTCTAGGGCTGAATTGCGCAGGCATGTTGTGTTGCCCACACTGGGTAGCTCAGTGGTTAGCACTGCTGCCTCACAGCATCAGAGATCCAGGTTCAATTTCAGTCTCGAGTCACTGTCTCACATTCTCCTTGTGCCCGCAAGGGTTTCTATCGGGTACTCTAGTTTCCTCCCAGTGCCAGGATGTGCAGGTAAGGTGCATTTGTCAAAGAAAATGCCAGGTTACAGAGATTGGGTTAGGGGGCAGGGGGATATCGTGGGATTTAAATGTGGTGGTCTTCGGAGGGTTAGTGTGCTGTCGTTGGGCCAAATGGCCTGCTTCCACATTGTAGGATTTCTACGTTTAACACCGTCATTGCACAAATCATTTGAAAGAATAATCTCTGAGTTAATTTCAATTTCCCCAGTGAGGAGATTAATTCTGTATACACTACTCCAGATGTGATCTCGCTGAGATCCTGTACATTAGCAGCAACACTTCACCAGCCTACTGTAAGGTTCCAATCCAGGTTAGAGCAGTCTCAGCTGTTTGGGGGAATACACAGTATTGTTGAAAGATCATTGTCCTTCTCTACTTCACCGGCATATCGGGAGATCTGGTGAAAATATCATAATGACACTTGAGAGAAATGACAAAGATATGGTGAGATGACATCAATTTTGAGATATGCCTCACTGCACATCTCGCCTGAATCTGCCATTCATCTCCCCAGAGCCCATGTCACTCAGATTCCACAGAATCTGGTAAGGTGGAGCTCAGAAACAGCAAGTCGAAGCAAACATTGATGCGATTTGTATCTCAAAGACAAAATTGTGATACAAATGTTGTTTATTTTACAAAATAGGAAATTACATATCCAAGTTTTGTGGTTACTACAATAAAAATGGACAGCTTCAAGTTATATCTGAACAGTGTTAACCCAAGTGAATTATAATGCTGGGGAAATGGACTTCATGAGGGTGTGTGAGATGGGTTGCTTTAACAGTATTTTGAGCACCGAGCTAGAGTACAGACTGTTTTGAAATTGGTGGTGTGTGATCAGAAGGTAGTACTTATTGTAGAGAACAGGAAAATGACAGATAAACTAACCAGTTACTTCGTACCTGTCTTCATGGATTAATTCCAAAGTGATCATGGGACTTGTGTAACTAAACGCTAAAATCATCCATATCAGTGAGGAGGTAGTATTTGAAAACATAGATAGATTGAGGATTGATGAGTCTGACAGACCAGATCGAATTCATACTGAAATTTCAGAGAAAGCAGCAGTGCACAGATTAATTGCAATGAGGATCATTGTATTTTTCCATGTCCAATTTGGAAGATAATGAATGAATTCCAAGGATTTAAGAAGGGAAGAGGAGGGAGAGTGGAGACATACAGACCAGCTAACCTGTTATCCACAGTAGGGAGTCTGTTGAAATTTATCATAAAGAATCTGATATTGGACTCTTAGAGAACAATAGCAAACGTCAAGAGAATGATTCTAGATTTCTGAAAGGGTAGTCAAAATTTGCCAACTTTTTGCTTGAAGATAATCCTTGTGAATGTAAACAATGGAAAACCAGTGAATATGGTATAGTTGGACACTCAGGAGGATTTTCAAGAACTCATGCAGTAAGTTAACAGAGAGAGAAAAAAACAAAGTGTGCTTGGAGAAACATACGCAAATTGAGCAAGGTAAAATTTAGGTTTGGTTTTGTTTAAAGAGAATCAGTATATAGGCGGTCCACAGATGCTGTCTGACTCACTCTTATCTACCACGTGTGGGTGTCAATACAGATTGAAGCTTCTACAGTAATTTGTTCCGAATAGAAGTAAAGACATTCTGCACAAGTTACACAGTGTTGGTGAGACTGTACCTGGAGTATTGTATACAGATCTGATGTCCTGATCTAATTAAAATTTCTGACAGAACAGAGCCTATGCTCCTGTGATTGCATGGTGTGAACATGAATTGGTGGGTTTCTGAAGAGATTATTAACAAGAGTTATAAGAGTGAACTATCAAAGGAAAAGGTAAGAGAAAACAAGTGCAGCTTTAAGGTGGAACCGTTGATGAACACTGGCTAGCTTTCAATGCAATTTTTCCAAGTACTCAGCAACAGTATATAACAGGGAAATGGAAGGACTGAAGGAAAATGTTAATCAGTAATCAAGGAATAAATAGTAATGCATCTCGATAGGAATCGTCCCATTGGGCTTACACAGCATCCGTTCGTGAAAAGCAAGTCATGCTTAACTAATTTACTGGAAATCTATGAAGCCATTATGACCACGCAGACCCAGTAGTTGCGGTGTACCGAGATTTACAAAAGGCATTCGACACAGTGCCGCCAAAAAAGCTGCTGCATAAGGTAAAGATGTGTGGCATTACGGTAATACAATAACATGGATAGAGGATTGGTTAACTAACAATAAGCAATAAGTGGAATACATGAGTGTTTGTTGTCTGGTTTCTGATCATTGACGAGTGGTGTGCCTCAGAGATCAGTGCTAGGACCACAATTATTCACAACTTACATCGACAATTTGTATTTGGACAACACGCACAATGTTTCAAATATTGCAGATAATACTAAAATGAGTGTCAGAGCAAAGTGTGCAGAGGAATGTTAAGCTTTACGCAGGAACTTAAATAATTTAAGTGAGTGGGCAAAGGTCTGGCAGATGGAGTACAATTGTAATAAATGTGAAGTCATCGATTTTGGTAGGAATACCAGTGAAAAGGACTATTACTTGCATGCTAAAACAAATGCAGCATATTTCTGTGCAGAGGGAATTGGGTGTCCTTGTGCATGAATCACAGAAGTTGGTCCACAGGTGCAACAGATAATTAATGAGGCAAATACAATGCTAAAGGGATTGAGTTTAAAAGCAGGGAGGTTATGTTGCAGTGTACAAGGTGCTGGTGAGACCACACCTGGAGTATTGTGTGCAGTTTTGGTCTCTTCACATGAGAAATCATGTCCTGGCACTGCGGTGGATACAGAGGAGGTTCACTAGATTGGTTCTGCAGTTGAAGGTGTTCACTTATGAGGAGAGACGGAGTAGACTGGAATTATATATTGATTGGAATTTGAAAGAATAAGGGAGGATATGATAAAAACATATATAATTATGAAGGAAATAGATCAGATAGAAATAGAGGGGACGTTTCCAGTAGTAGGTGAAACTAGGACAAGAGGGCAAAGTCTCAAAATTCGGTAAAGCAGATTCAGGACTTAATTCAGAAGGAACGTCTTGATTAAGAAGTTTGTGAATCGGTGGAATTCCCTGCTGAGGGAAATAGTTGAAGCTTTGTCATTGAATGCGTTTGAAGCTCAGATAGATAATGTTTTGAGCAGTAAAGGAACTAATGGTTATGGTCAGCGGCCGGGCAAGTAGAGCTGAGGCCATGAAATGATCAGCCATGTTCTTATTAATTTTCCTAGTTCTTATGAAATGGGTCAACATGAAATGTGAATCACATTTGAGAAACTGACTCGTCTATACATACGTGAAGCAATGGATGCAGTGCATTTGGATTTTCAGAAAGATTTTGATAAAGACTCTGGCCATGTTTGCAAAGTCAAATGTTACAGGGTTGGGGCTAAAATATGAACATGGTTTTAGAATCGGAGAGCTGACAGGAAACAGTGAACAGGTATAGAACATTCTGTTTAGAAGTGCAAGGATCTTTGGGTGTCGCAGGGATCGATGCTTTGGCTCCAGCTATTCCCAATATATCACAAACATTTGGTTGAGAGAATCAAATGCAGTATAACCCAGTCTGTTGACGGCACTAAATGATGTCGGCTGGTGAGTAGGCGAGGAGTATATTTAAAAAAAGCTCCAAAGTGATTGAGACAAGTCCCGTGAATGGGCAAATACGTGGCAGCTGAAGAGCAATGGGGGTGGATGTAACGGTGTGTATTTTGGTGGAAACAATAGAACCGCAACCTATAATTTGAAAATGGATTGGGCGAAATATTTTGATCTTTAAAGGGATTTATGACTTTTTGGTTTCTTCTGCGCAGACCTCCATGGTCAGTTCAGGGCAGTGAGTTCTGATGCCAGAAGTCAATACTGGGAATGATATTGGCACACTAACCAGCGTACACAGACACAACAAGTAGGTAGCTGCAGCATTGAAAAGTTCGGATCTCCCTGTACAACAGTCATGAACGCAATATTGCAGAAACACAAAACAGGTAGGAAGGTAAAGGCTGTGTTGACCATCATTTGAGGGGGATTTGAACACAGGAGTAAGGGTGTCTTACTGCAACTCTACAGGCCCCTGGGGAGACGCCCATCTCGAACATTTTGCAGTATTGCGTGCAATGTTGGTCTGCTTACTTAATAAAGGACAAACCTGACATTGAGGGAGAGCAGTGAAGGATGATCAGACTGATCTCCGGGATGACACACTTGTTCAGGGAGCAGAGATTGGGGCGACTGGACCTGTATTTCTTGGGCTTTAAGAAAATGAGTGGAGATCTCAATGAAATATCTAAAACACTGACAGGACGAGACAGATTGGAAGCAAGGATGATAATTCCCCTTGCTGTGTTGTCT
This sequence comes from Chiloscyllium plagiosum, assembly GCF_004010195.1. Taxonomy (NCBI): domain Eukaryota; kingdom Metazoa; phylum Chordata; class Chondrichthyes; order Orectolobiformes; family Hemiscylliidae; genus Chiloscyllium; species Chiloscyllium plagiosum. The sequence continues at coordinate 29,653,074 of NC_057717.1, read as the reverse complement.
AAAACAAGAGGTCACAGTATTAGGTACAGGCTGGCCGCTCTGTACTGAGATGAGAGTGGTGCCCTCAGAGAGTGGTGACCCTGGGAAATTCTCTATCGCATCAGGATGTGGAAGCCAAAACACGGGATATAAATAAGGATTTCTGACACTAAAGGGATCAGGAGACAGCTGGGATACGGCTGTCACAAGCTCAAATATAAGGAAGGACGTCTCTGCGGGGTCAACAGGACTGTGTTTCCCATTCCCTTTTCCGATACTGAGGCTGCAGCTGGGTGTTCTGTCGGTTTTACGCTTCCAAACCTCGGAGCACATCAGTATAATTTAGTGTCTTGCTTGACCTGTTTAGAGACCATTGTACAGTTTATCACATGTCTGTGTGTCTGGAGTCAGGCCAGGAAAGCATACAATTCACCAGAACAGAATTCACATCCATAAAGTACATTGGGGAAGCAAATCGAAGTTTATAATCGACATTGATTTCAGGGTCACTGTTACTGACACCAGATTTCAAATCTCGATATTTAATTAGTTGTTTTGAACTTCCACCATCTACCAGAGCATTAGCCTGGTCTGGATTAGTAATTCAGTGCAATTTCCACAACAGCATCACTTCCACATGGGGACCTATTGGAAACCACACTGAGCAGATTATTTCTGTGCTGCTTGACAGGTCTGCCAAAAAGAACTCGCACCATTTGACGGTCGTGATGGCACTGAGGGGGTGATAATTGGTCAGATTGTAATTATTTCCCCCTTAGAGGACTGGACACTGCTGAGCAATTTTCCACATTGCCAGGGAGATGTCAGAGTTGGAGCTGGAATGAAACAGCTTCCCTCGGGACACGGACTGTTGTGCAGGACAGTCTTAAATCCCATTGCAGGAATGGCGTCAGGGCCCTTTGCCTTTCTCGTATCGATTGTGTTCAGCTGTTTCTTCATGCCACGTGCAGTAAATTAAATTAATTGAAGACTGGCATGTGTGATACTTTTGGCATCATGATGAAGGTGAGGTGGATCATCCACTCAACACTTCTCGCTGAGGATGGTGCAGATACTGCATCCTTGCCTTTTATATTAGTGTACAGGACTGTTCCATTATTTAGGATGGTAATATTTGTAAAGCCCTCACCGACAGTGAGCTGTTTCATGGTCCATCGGCATTTATGACTGAATGTGGCAGGACTGTTGGTCAGTTGGCCACGGGTGAATTGCACCCTGTCTATCAGATGTCAGTTCTACTGTTTGGAATGCAAGCAATCAGTTGTAGTAGGTTCAGCGGGTTGCCACCAGGTTTAGGCACACATGGTTCTGAAACTGGCATGTTCACTCATACAGCAGTGAAACATAGATTGGCTTGTTGGTGGTCATGGCAGTCTGATGGATTATCCCAGGTGAGAGCTGAAAAGTGGCTTGCTGGAAAAGCGCAGCAGGTCAGGCATCATCAAAGGAGCAGGACAATCGACATTTCGGTCATATGCCGTTCTTCAGGATTGAGGGAGTTGTGCCAAGCAGGTTAAGATAAGAGGTAGAGAGGAGGGACTTGGGGGAGGGGCGTTGGGAACGCGATAGGTGCAAGGAGGTTAGGGTGAGGGTGATTGGCCGGAGAAGGGGTCGTGGCGGAGAGGTCGGGAAGAAGATTGCAGGTCAAGAAGGCGATGCTGAGTCCGAGCGTTGGGACTAAGACAAGGTGTGGGAGGGGAAATGAGGAAGCTGAAGAAATCTGAGTTCATCCCTTGTGGTTGGAGGGTTCCCAGGCAGAAGATGAGGCGCTCTTCTTCCAGGCGTCATGTTGCCATGATCTGGCGATGGAGGAGGCCAAGGACCTGCATGTCCTTGGCGGAGTGGGAGG
>NC_057717.1:29645925-29649208 GCF_004010195.1 Chiloscyllium plagiosum | reverse complement strand
GGTGTCCAAGTGGATGGGGTGTGTTGGAGGCGAGAGAAGGGGTCATTAGAGGGTTGGCGAGAATCCTGGTAGAAGAAGTAGGCGTGGAGGCGAAGGCGCTGGAAGAATTGTTCGATGGTTCGCCGCGTGTTGAACTGATTAAAGTGCAGGGGGATGAGAGTGAGGCCTCTGCTGAGGATTATCCCAGGCAAAAAGTTACAGATTGTAGTTGAATACAATTCTGCTCCTGCTGCTGCTGGGTTCAACAGCACCACATCAATGTCAGGAATTTTCTGTTTAAGAAAGTTCAGGAAGTTAGATTATTGAAAGCATTTACAGAGGATATTTGACTTGGAAATGAATTGAGGAGAATGAAGAATTGATGATAAAAGATGAGTTATAAAGTCATCGACCCTGAGAGTCATGAAATATGCAAACATATCCTTCCAATAATTCACACGGAATCAACCAACACCTTTAAGTTTGGGAACTAAGACGATCAGCGAGCTGTACTCGGCCGGGCTTGGTTTGATGATGTTCTCCTTCAGCATGGCCTCCATATCCTTTTGGGCCTGTCTGGATTTCAGAGGATTAAGCTGATATGGGTTTTGTTTTATCAGAACAGTATTCCCTACGTCTACTTCGTGTAAAATAACATTAGTCCTCCTCATGTGATTCTTGCATATGTGCATAGTGCAATAACAAACTTTTCAGTTGCGTTTTATGCACCTGAGACAGATAGTTTATGAATCTGTCCCAATGCTCAAGGAATTCTTCATTTCTAACATATTTTGAGGCATATCAAAATCCACAACATTTGGATTTCATTTCTCACTGTGTCAGTCAGTTATTAACACCTGTTTCTCCAGTTCTCTCTCTCCTCTACTTTTCATGAGGGGACTACACACTCATTTATAAACCACATGAAGGGGTATTCGAATCTGGGAATTGGCTATAGAAATGCTACTTTCATTAGTGTCTGTGGTCAACCTCTCATTTGGTATATATGACACAGATGCCAAAAGTTAACCACATCTTTGCGCATTGCAGTTTAATAACATTTTTTTGTCCCTTAGCCTGTGTCTTTCTACACGAGATGACCTCCCACTGGTAGGTCATGTGCTACCCTAACGCTTCCCTTCTCTATGTTCGCGGCAAAACAATCGGGTGCACTTCGGCACATTCCTCCTCTGCAGTAACTTGCCATGGTCTCCATTTCCGTCTTAGGATTCTATCTTTCAGATAATAACCCTCAGAATATCTTTGCCTTCTTTTCAGAGTACGCATCCAAATATATATCTTTTATCGTCTTGTCTGTCTGTTGCAAGTCCCTTCGCCTTACATGATTAAAAACTTCTGTCTGACCCACTGCCTGTTCAAGTTTTCTCTGCATCATTACGTCAAACAGGGTGTCCGCCAACTGAACCTCAACTCCTTTATCTTTGTCTTTAGTTTGTGTGCTTCAAGCTGTGACTTACGACAATGGGATCTGGTTACTGTGCATTCTGGGAAAATACCAGTATGTTTCTGTTTTAACTTCTCAGGTCTTCCTTAGGCTTTTCCACAACAGCAGTGTTGCTTCCAACTTGGATCCTGCTCACACTCTTTCGTCACTCGCACTGTTTCCTTTAATACTTCCACTAGTGCCACTGACTTAGCTTCTTTTACGACATCTTTTCCCACAGTGCCTTTCTTAACGATCAGCACTGTGACCTTATGTATCCCAACTTATGGCAGTGATATAACTTTTCCTAGTGCCCTTCTGAATCCACTGGCACTGTCATTTTCCGTGTCCCAATCTATTACAGTGAAAACACCTGAGGCCTTTCACCTTATGCCCACCCTCTTGGGCATCTTCTTTAACCTATGGTAAACTCTTATCCTCTACTCTTCCTTTTATAGTGTAGCATCTCCAGTACTCCCAAATTCGATCCCTCGCAGGATGAAATTTTCGTTGGAAGTTTGTCTAATGCAGCAAAATGTATTCATCTGCTAATTCTCATGCCCTTCTCAATTCCTGAACTTTCCGCTCCTCAATGTGAATTCTTATTATCTCTGGAAGTGAATTTTTCAACATCTTCAGCAGAACAATCTCCATTACAGCCTGAAATTCATCTTTAAAGCAAGCATCCATCTATCAAAATGCCTATGTTTAATTGTTTCAAACTCAACAAAAGTCTGACCTGTTTACTTCTTAATGTTTTTGAACTGCTGTCTACATGTATCTGGTACCAATTCGTGAGCAATTAAAATAGCTTGTTTGACATCTTCAGGGTCTCCTGATCCCACTGAGCAGGAGAATCGACGTTTCGGGCATGAGTCCTTCTTCAGGAATGAGCAGGCTAAGATAAAAGCTAGGGAGGATGGACTTGGGGGAGGGGCGTTGGAAATGCGATAGGTGCAAAGACTATCAAATCGGCAGACAAAGGAGGCGTGGTAGTAGTTTGGCGCACCGACCTTTGCATCGCTGAGGCTAAACGCCAGCTCGTGGACACCTCCTCCTACTGCCCCCGTGACCATGACCCCACCTCCCACCACCAAACCATCATCTCCCAGACCATCAATAACCTCATCACCTTAGGAGATCTCCCATCCACGGCCTCCAACCTCATAGTCCCACAACCATGTACCACTTGTTTCTACCTCCTGCCCAAAATCTACAAACCTTACTGCCCCGGCCGACCCATTGTCTCAGCCTGCTCCTGCACTACCGAACTAATCTCTGCATACCTCGACACGGTCCTGTCCCCTTAGTCCAAGAGCTCCCTCCATACGTTCGGGACACCACCCACGCCCTCCACCTCCTCCATGATTTTCGCTTCCCCGGTCCACAACGCCTTATCTTCACCATGGACATCCAGTACCTGTACACCTCCATCCCGCATCACGTTTGACTCAAAGCCTCCGCTTCTTTCTTTCCCGCCATACCAACCAGTACCCTTCCACTGATACCCTCCTTCGACTGACTGAACTGGTCCTCACTCTGAACAACTTCTCTTTCCAATTCTCCCATTTCCTCCAAACCAAAGGAGTAGCCATGGGCAGCCGCATGGGCCCCAGCTATGCCTGCCTCTTCGTAGGATATGTGGAACAGTCCATCTTCCACTGCGACACTGGCACCACAGCCCACCTTTTCCTCCGCTACATCGATGACTGTATCGGCGCTGCCTCCTGCTCCCACGAGGAGGTTAAACAGTTCATCCACTTTACCAACACCTTCCACCCCGACCTCAAATTCATCTCGACGGTCTCAGACTCTTCCCTCCCCTTCCTAGACCTCTCCATTTCTATCTCGGGCGACCGA
>NC_057717.1:29608754-29644799 GCF_004010195.1 Chiloscyllium plagiosum | reverse complement strand
CTCTTTGCTCAGATTCAAACTTCTCCTTCCCTCTTCCGCTCTCTCTCTTCTCTCTTGCGTTCTGTTTCTTCCCTCTCTCTTTCTCTCTTCCTTTGTTTATCTTTAAACTTCATTTTCCTCAATTATAATTTAAATCTTTTCTCACTCGACTGCACTTGTCTGTTTCTCTGACACACTTTAACGTTTGAGTAAATCCCTGACATTTTCAGCTTTACTTTAGTCCTTGGTTAAACGCAAATCTATGTTCTTTGCTAATTATAAAGGCTTGGCCTTTATTTTTCTTTCTAAACTTTCTTGGAAAAATTGAGAACCATCTTCAAACACCTCTTAATTTTGTTAAGAACCATTTCTCTCACTTTTAATTTAACCAACCACAAGACTTCGAATTTGAAAAAGTTGTCTTACTGACGTTTTATTTGAAGATCTCGGACACGAAAGTGCAAATGTTTTAATATACTGTGCTTTTTCTCATATCTCAAATCTATTCAAATCTACCCAAAACAAGATCTGTCTAAATCTGTTCAAATCGCGGATGAAAGCCCCCAAACTGTTACAACACAGGTTAACCGTTCCCCTAATTTAAACCAGCCACACAGAAAGATTCACCTCATGCCGTAATATCTTAAGTGTCGACAGGCTAAGATCCATTTACAGAGCCCTATTTAAAGTAAAATTAACATTTTGGTTATTTAAGTCCAACAGAGAATAATAAAGTAAACAACTGTTTAGAATTCCCTTGGGTTAAACGTATCTTCAACCTCTCACTTTACAATACTGGTCTGATGAAACAAAAACTCCGATAAAGGTATACCAAAAATATAATCATGTTTCAAAACCAGTCAGATTTGTGGATTCTCCTTTGTAGATTTTCTCTGTAGATTTTACTCACGGTCGGCTTTGATGTTCTGCTGTGCAAACTTCTTATAGACAGGTGCCTCAGGGATCTCTTCAACTCGCCGTCTATCTTTGTGGATGTTTTTCGCAGTTCTCCCCCTAAATATTCAAAATGTCCAGTTTTATACCACAAAGCATCGGATCATTTCATTGATATTGATGTCATCAAATACATTATATTTCAATCTCGATTTGATTTCAGTGTGTTGGTGCATAATTTAAACTGCCTGGCTGAATTTGAATTTGTTCTTGTTCCATTGTAACTCAGCATCACCATTGTTTTCACAGTCAAATGTTACATTTTAACTTCTTTCAGAACATTTTGTGCCAGCTTCTTGTCTCCCTTAACGTTGAAGTATAACACTACACCGCCATAACAATATCTTTTTTCTGCCCTGCATAGCTTTTCATAAATTTGATCAACTTGGTAAGTTCACATAAAAATATTTTCTGTTTCCAAAAAAGACCCATTTTCTCTCATCTTTCCTTTACTTATTTCCTTCTTTCCAGTTGTCATTCCAATTACTTACAGTGTTACTGGCATTCTTCGACAAACTATTACATTGTGTGCGTCTCTGTCAGTTTGTTTTGTGAATAATCATCTTTAATTGGACTAAGTCGAAAGAATGAGATGTAATCGCATACCTATATGAAGGAGTAAAAGTGCACCGTTTCCAAGTTTTCAGACATTAAAGAAGATTGTAAAAAAATAAATCTCCTTTATTCATGGATTGGGAAAGTGAACAAGTGACGTTCATGGACCAAACAGAAGTAATTTACTAAACCTTTACTCGGGTCATCGAACGACCAAATATTTAATTTTCTCCTGAGAGTTTAAATTCAGCTTTGTTTCAAGTCTGAGTTGCATACGATTTTTTATTAATATAAAATCATCATCGGTGACAAACCAGAAGTTGTTGGAAATGCTCAGTAGTTTTGGCAGTATCTGTTATGAGAAAGCAGATTTAACATAGCGTAGTGGAATGGGTCTGGGTTGTTTACTTTTTTTGCAAATAGTGTTCAGCGACATGCCGGTTAGGTACATTGGTCATGGGTAACTGCAGAGAAATAGAGTAGGGGAATGAGTCAGGGTGAGTTACTCTTCGGAGGGTCAGCATGGACGTGCTGTGTGAAATGGCCTGCTTCCCCGATGTAGGGATTCTATAATTCTATGATTTCTTCATAAAAAGGGCGGTCGGTGCCAGGATCAAGAATGTCTCCGAGAATGCTCAGGGCACAGTGAATTGGTAGGGGAAACAGCCAACGGTCGTCGTTCACATTGATATTAATGACATCGGTAAGAAGAATGAAAGGTTGAAAGGTCCGGCAAAGAAAGTTCCGGGACTTAGAAGTGAGTATAAACGCAGGACCTCCAGGGCTGTATTCTTGGGATTACTCCCCGTGCACCTGGAAGTGAGACAAGGAAGAGGAATATAGTCGAGTCGAGTTAAAGAACTGGTCTGGGAGTAGGGTTTCTGGTTTCTGGATGATTCGGATTGCTTCCAGGTCAGGTGGTAACTCGACAAAAGTGAAAGTGTGCACCTTAACTGGAGGGGCCCCAACAACCTGAATGGGAGGTGTGATCATGCAATTCAGGTAGATTTAAACTAATAATACAGGAGGCGGGGAACCAAAGCAGCAGGTCAGAAACTCAAAAGAAAGTAGAGGGTGGTCGAATAAACAGGCAGGACCAGTACAATAACCATGCAGAGGGAAAGAATCATAACAATTTAAATATATGAGTGGAAAGTTGGTGTAAATGATAGGCTCACTATTGGGGATCAGTAAATAAGGATAGAGAGCCTGTGCACAAAAGTACTAAAAAAGAAAGACACATGAATTATACTTATGTAAAAAACTTTTAACTAAAAGCGTGCCGTATTTGGAATAAAATGAATGAGCTAACAGCTTAAACAGAGATAAATAGATATGGCATGGGTGGAATTACTGAAACGTGCTTATGGAAGGTCAGAATTGGGTGTTAAATGCCCACGGGTGCACAGTATTCAGACAAGGAGGAACAGTTGATGGAGAGTCTGTATAGGTCAAGGGTAATGTCAAGTCTGTATTAAGAAATGATATTAATACGTGGGACACAAATGATGAATCAGTCCAGTTCGAAATAAAACATATTTAAAGAAACCCATTGGTAGGAGCATTTCTAGCCCACAAACTCCCATCCCGGCAAACTACTTTCAAAGTAGGGAATAGCATGAACCAGGGAACAATGATGGCTTGAGACAAGGGCGCATGAGTGATTATAGGTAATTTGAACATGCATATAGTCTGGATTAATCAATTTGCAAGGGGAGACACAAAGAATGATTCATCGGATGTATGAGGGATTACTTTTTCGATTAACATGTCATGGAACCAACCAGAGAACTGGCTTGGCATTATGTAGTAAGGAAGGAGTGATAAATCATATTGTCTTAAGGATCATCTTAGAAAGAGTGGCACAGCATGCTGGAGGTTTACATTCAGTTTGAAACAGTGAAGTCAGTCACATACGAGAGGTTTAGTTTTGGGCAATGATAACTTTCCTGGCCTGAGGAAGGGATTGTCCCAAGTGGACTTGGCAAAAATGTTAAAGGGCAGGACAGTTGATGAACATTGTTAATTACGTCAGGCATAATCAAAACCCCTCAATTGAAGTGTAATCCTTTGTGGAAAAGGAATTGTAAAAAGATGTAAAGTGACCCATAGCTTAACAAGAAAGTCAACAATAATATGACAGTGATGGCCTGGTGGTACTATCGCCGACTGCTGATCCAGGTAATGTTCTGGGGACTCGGGTTCAACTGCTGTCACTGTAGATGGGGGCATTTAAATTCAATATGAACCTGAAATTAAGAGTCTATTGATGAACATGAAAACATTGCTCATTGTAGGAAATAGTCATATGTTTCACGAGAGTCCTTTAGGGATGGAAACCATCATTCTTACTTGGTCACACCTAAGTATGACTTCAAACCCACACAAAATTGGTTGCTTCTTAACTGCCCTCTCGGGATGCACAATGAGTGCTGTCTAACCCAGCGACGCTCTCATCTCATGAACGAATGAAAGAAAAACGCTTTAGATGCCACCAAACGGTTACTAAAAACAATGTTAAACAACAGAGAACATACAACAGTACAGCACAGAACAGGCCCTATAGCCCACGATGTCGTGCCGACCATTGATCCTCGTGTATGCACCTTCAAATTTCTGGGACCATATGCATGTCCAGTAGTCTCTTAAATGACCCCAATGACCTTGCTTCCACAACTGCTGCTGGCAGCGTATTCCATGCTCTCACAACTCTCTGTGTAAAGAACCCGCCTCTGACATCCCCTCTATATTTTCCTCCAACCAGCTTAAAACTATGACCCCTCGTGTTTGCCATTTCTGCTCTGTGAAATACTCTCTGGCTATCGACTCTATCTATGCCTCTCATTATCTTGTATTCCTCAAAATGGTTATGAAGCAAAATGACTAGAAAGCGTAAGAATTGATAAATAACATTTCTCCCAGAAGACAAAAAGTAAAAGAATGTTAAAATTAAATATTGGGTCTGAGAGGATGAAAACAGCGAGATAATAATGGTAAACTCAGAAATGGCAGAGGCAAAACCAACACTTCCTGTTTTCACATGTTTTTAAAGGTTTATTTATTAACCCTGCAAAACTTTGTTTATGTTTAGAAACAATGAAACGTTTTTTTTTAATAATAAGGAGTTGTGCCTTCATTCCGGAGAGTCCTGACTGTTTTCAGCTCAGGAGAAGACTTTTCTTCTAGGAATATATTGAAGATGAATATTTATATTGAGTTAATTAGCCAAAGAGTTGATTATATTTCATTTTTATATGTTTGATATGTTTTTTTCTTCCATTTTAACATTATTATCTATAGGTAATGAAAGGTAACATATTGTTGTAAAAAAATCCTGTTCACACACACACACACACACACACACACACACACACACACACACACACACACACACACACACACACACACACGTATATAAGGTGTTGTGAAAAACCCTGCTTCTAGGCATAATGTTATTTCGGCCACAGAGAGGTTGGCGAGAAGATTTAGAAAAAAAGTACTACCCAGAAAAGCTGGCAGATAAATGGTGATTGTCAGGAAAGATAAGAAGGTATTTCAATGTCTCCGGCGACTATTCCTCTATCAAAACGATTTTCACTTTTTGGAACTTTGAAGGACGTAGTCTTTCTGAGCAAAATGGAAGAGCAGTCAGTTATTGGATTGTTGGAACGATTTTTATATTAGGCAGCGTTAGAGACGATGTGGTAGAATTATTGTTACAGTGGGCTTTTCAGTCAGAAGTATTAGCAGGAGATTCTGTGGCAGTGAGCAGGAGTTTAGGATGGTTTGTGCTAGGCTTAAGAATGACTCTAAACGTTTGAAGTACATTGTTAAAGGTGAGACTGAGCAGTCATAGGTCGTTGTACATATTGATAGGAATGACATTTTTAGGGAAAAGATTAAAGCAGTACAGGGTGAATTTATGAGGTGAAGTAGATTAAAAATAAAACTTTAGGAGCAGTAATTTGTGGTTTACTGCCAATGCCAGCCCCAACCGGTGGAGGAACGAAAGGTTAAAGGAGAAAAATCAATGGCTGAAGAGATGGGTTGTTGTTGAGGGATTTAGATTTTTGGGAAATTGGAATTTGTTTTGGAATAGAAAACACATGTCAAAAAGGATTCGTATAATCTAAACCAACATCTTAGCAGGGCTATTTGCTCACTCTATATAGGGAGAAATTATATTGGTAGAGAAGGCAAGAGGGTTATTCTAATTGTCTGTGTTAATGGACGGATGGATGGAGAAGTTTTGAATGTCAGTAGAGCACGTCCATTAGAAACGAAAGATGAGAGAGTCAGAGTATGCAGTAATTCTGAAGCACTAAATTGCAGATATGCCAATGTAAGGGGTCTCATGGGGAAGGAGAAAGTGAGGTCTGCAGATGCTGAAGATCAGAGCTGGAAATGTGTTGCTGGAAAAGCGCAGCAGGTCAGGCAGCATCCAGGGAACAGGCGAATCGACGTTTCGGGCATAAGCCCGAAATCCTGTTCCCTGGATGCTGCCTGACCTGCTGCGCTTTTCCAGCAACACGTCTCATGGGGAAGGTTGATGAACTCAGGGCATGTTTAAGAAGGTAGGATTGGGATTTCACATTTATTACTGAAAGTTGGTGGAGTGCTGTTCAAGTCGAAAGTATGGTGCTGGAAAAGCACAGCAGGTCAGGCAGCACCCGAGGAGCAGGAAAATCGATGCTTCGGTCAAAAACCCCTCATCAGGAAAGGGCTGATGAAGGCCTTTTGCCCAAAACGTTAATTTCCCTGCTACTCGGGTGCTGCCTGATCTGCTGTGTTTTTCCATCACCACACTCCCGACTCTAATCTCCACATCTGTAGTCCTCACTTTCGCTTGAGAGATGTTCAAGACTGTCAATTCAATGTTCCAGGTGGCAAGTGTCATTGAATGGATAGAAAATGTGGGATCCGGTGGGTGGAGAGGGGGAGGCCTGCCGTTTTAGGTTAAGGGATAAATTATTGGTGCAGTTGGAGAGAAGTTATTTCTCACAAAAGCATCAGGTAAAATACATGGGTAGTGTTAAAAATAAGAAAGCAAAGATCACTTTGAAGAAATTGCACAATATGCTCCTTTGTGACAAATCGTCCAATGAAAATATATTGATAGAAATTAAAAATAAGAAAAGAAATAGTACGTTGATGTTATTGCACCATATGCTCTCCACCAGTAAGAAAGAAATTGAGAAACAGACATGTAGGGAGATCTCGGATATATGTAAGCTTAATAAGGTTGTATTAATGGGGATTTTAATTTTCTAAAAATATGATTGGAGCTAGCATAGTGTTAAAGGGTTGAATCACGAAGAATTTTCAAATGTGCCCAATAAAATTTGCTTCATCAGTACGTGGACCATCCTAATAGAGAAGGAGCAAAACGAGACCTGGTTTTGTGAAAGAGGCAGGGCAAGCGACTGAAGTAAACATGGGGGAATACTTTTGGGTCTTGCAATTATAACTATTAGCGGAAAATAATATGTCTTCCATTAATATTATCTTTTTCCTTGGATTACCATAAATGTACCATTAATGGCATTGGAAAAGGACTATCCAAGTTTGATGGGAGTAGACTTTTAGCAGGTAAAATAATGTCTGACAAGAGGGAGGCAGTCAACAGTCTGACGATGTGAGTTGAGAGGCATTAAGTTCCTGTTAGAGTGAAGGGTCGAGCTGGTAAGATTAAGGAACCATGGATGACTAAAGCTATTGTGGTTCCACTCAAGAATAAAACAAAGTCTTACTTTAGATCCAGACTACTTTATTGAATTGAACCTCTTAATCAATATCAAGAGTGTGGGGCACCATTTTGAGAGAAATAAGGAAGACTTTGTTTCTTCTGTAAGTTCTGAAAATAAACGCACAAATCTCAGCAAGACATTTTAGAGACTTTGATTTTGATTTAAAAGACATTTTAGGGACAACTACACTTAATATGATATTGTCTGCGTGTTCTATGACTAAGCTTGTCTCTCCAGGCGCTGAACTTTTTCAATACATTTCTCAGAATAATAGCAGCAAGGATGGTGGTCACGCTGCCCATCATCTCTGTACCAGCTCGGAATGAGCTGTATTCTCACTTTTACTCTGCTGCAACTCGCTGTAACCCCACACATTATCTGTGTCTGTTTCCAATTCTGAATATCCTGTCAAGATATAAACAGCCTTAACAACCTGTATAATATGTGATTTAATAGTCTATATATAAAATATATTTCCTTATATCACATTAAAAATTGTCCTAATCTATCCACATAGTCGTTTGGCATTCCAAGTACCTCAGGTCATCTGTTCCCTTGCATTACATTCCATTTGTCAGAAAAAGTGATGGTTGAATACTCATGACTGGGAGATAGTACTGTACTCCTTTCTGTCTCATAGCCAATATCATATTCATTCCTTCCCTTAGTCGTCAAATCATAACTTTTGATGAACAAGATTATTTTACATTTTTATGAACAGGCCCGGCTCCTCAAAACATTTTAAGCAGGTCACCCAGACTGTAGATTTGCTAATTGTTGAAGGTAAGTGTATAGTGGATATCCCCAGAGTGAATTAGCTGGTCAGACTGCCGAGTTTTAAACAAACAGAATTTATTTAAAACATTCAGTAATGAAACACAACGAACCGAATATAGAATACCCGAATAACTCATCCGATCCGAACCTGACAGGCTTTCCTGACTTAATGATGCGGTTCCAAATTGCTTTCAACATTCCAAATAAAGAAATCATTTGGCACAAAGAGTAAAAATTACACAAACCAAGCTTGCAGGTTACGAATTCAAGAGGACAGAAGAACGGGGAGTCCGCCCAGTTTCAACAGTGAGCCTAACATAAATAACCTTCGAACTGACTGAACTGCGCAGGTAGAGAGCTCCCCTCCCCTCCCCTTGATTATGCCAGTTCTTTTTTAAGACTTGAAAGCCTTCTTCTTGCGGTTTTATCAGTTTGGTATAAACCAAAGGACCCCAATGAGCCGTTCAAAATTGAGACATGTTGGAACCTTGGGTCGGTTAGAACCTCTCTGAAAACAAAATCAAGCACAACATAATTAACGGACCATATAAAACTGAATCATTGACATCCAAAGATGTCTTCAGTTCTCAAAATCACCAGAAATACTGGTTATTACACTAAAGCACACATGTGCATTCACTTAGTATAAAAATGCAAACCTGCAGAACTGCATCCAAATTCAGTGTGTGATACACCTACCACTGAATGTGTCGATCTGTCATTCAAGTTCCGACAATGCTTTGGTAATCATGTTTTCAAGACATACCACATGCACAACTTTCAAATTGTGTGGCTAAAACTATAGGCTAGAGCTAAACAGACTCGCATTTTTGTCCTTAAGTTTCTCCAAAAGCTTCAATGGCTTGTGATCAGTACTTAGAGTTGTCTCGGATGTGTTGTTGGTAATATAAAAACTGAAATGTTGTCGTGCCAACACGAAGTTCAAAGTCTCTTTCTGAGCTATTGAATATTTCTACCAATAAACGTTTAACTTGCTGGATAAATACCAATGAGTCTTTCTATCTTCTCGTCGTTTTCCTGCATCGCTCGCATTTATAGCCACCTCGAAAGGCTCTGCTTAATCAGATCTAACTGATACCGGACACTGGTTAACACATTTTGCGTGCTGTCAAATGCCTTTTCACAGTGTGTTGCCCGACGTTTCTTGCCTTTCTTGAGCATTTCAGTGAGTGGAGCAGCCATACTGCTAAAATTAGGCACAAACTTTCGATAAATTCCACTCAATCGCAGGAAGCATAGTACAGCTCCTTTTGTCGACTGTGTGGGAAATACCCCAAATTCCTAAATTCCTACACTTTTACATCTCACGGCACCATTGATTTGGGCTTTGCTAACTTGTCTTTTCGCTCGGTTTACCACCAAGCCTGCCTTCCAAAATACATTAAACAAGTCTGATAAATGGTTCCATGACTGACTAAAATTCGCCAGGTCATCAATGCACAGCACATTTTGGATAATCTGGCAAATTATTGGTTAGTCTCTGGAATGTGGCTGCCACGTTTTTCATGCCAAATATAAATTGCTTGCCCCACCTTGCCCCCCGCCCACTGCAGCCTTCCAACTGAGGAATTGGATATGCATCTTCATTTTTAAATAGTATTGACTTTGCGATAATCCACACATAACTGTTGGGTACCATCTGTCTTCAGTACCGTGACTTTGGGTGAGTTCCAGTCAGTGTAACTCAGGTCGATTATGTCATCTTGGAGCACGTGTTCAATCCCCTTCTGAAACTGAGCTAACTTCAGAGGATTATGTCTATAAGGATGCTGCTTAATCGGAACAGCATGTCCTTTCTCTGCATTATGCACAATTAGATAGTATTTCCCATTTAATTTCCGCATATCTCCCCATATAATACTAATAACTCTTTCAGGTCATTTCGTTTTTTTTCCTCAGGGAGGTTACTCAATAATGTATCCCAATTTTAGACAACTTCCTCCTTGTCCACTTTAATTTGAGGAATGTCCAATTCTGAATCCTCTGAACTTGGGTCTTCCTTCTGTACTGTACTCATTGACACCTTCTTCTGTTCCTCTCTTTCCCTGTCGAAATACCTTTTGAGCATATTCACATGACATACTCTGTGATATTTCTTTCTGTCTGGAGTCCCTACCAAGTAGTTACCCTCACTCAATATTCTTTCTCATTTGATAAATTTCACCTGTCCTTGCTTTTCAAGATTCACCCATCAGTGGAAGTAGCATTCATACTTTATCCCCGATAGCAAAACTGCAAAATTTTGATTTCTTGTCCACTTCCTGTTTAGGTGCATTCTGCAATTTAGGTGCATCTAGCCAACTTCCCAGCGCTTTTTATTCGTTCTGCAAAATTTGAGACATAGTCCAATAGTGTGGCCTTTTAATTCTGATTTACTCATTACTCCTTAATCAATTTTAACGGTCCTAGCTCTTAATAACGTAATTAAAATGGACAGAATTTGGTCGATTCATTTTGTGCATCTCTGATCACTAAAAACACAAATGGAATTCTCTTACCCCAATCAGCTGGATAATCCTTACCATAAGCATTCAATATGATCGTTAATGTTTGATGCCACCTTTCTCGTGCTCTCTGCGATTTAGATGGTTCACAGTAGATTTGAATTGCTTTATTTCAGAGCATCCCTTAACTTCCTTGGATGTGAATTTGGAACTTTGATCGCACTGTATCTCTATTGGTAGTCCGTCAGTGGTTAAAAAAAGAGTATTTCCTCAACAATCCTTTTCGCTGTTATGTTGCATAATTTCGTAGATACATCCATCATTCCTAACAAATACTGATTCTCACTTTATTTTTGTTTGATGTAGGGGACTTAGCCAATCAAGTAAACTCTTGTAAAGGGTTCCTCAACTGCAGTAATAGTTACTAAAAATGCAGGTTTTATTAACACCTGTGGTTTTCCAATTACCTGACGTCTGGCAAAATTCAACAACATGCTGGTGCAATGCAGGCCAGTAAAAATGCCTTTTATTTCAGACTGTGTTTTCCTCACTCCTAAATGAACTCCACGTGGTAATTCATGCTTCACTTGCTGCACCTCCTTTCTGTACCCCATTTGCAATTCAATTTGATGAATTTCTGAACATTGTTCATTTCCTCAAAATCTGTGATAGTTTCCATTTCCTCATGCAGACACCATTTTTAAGGTAATAACACTCAGGGATACATTCAGAATCCCTAACGTCTATGCCCTTTTGATACAACTACTCCCCAGATCCCTAAGCGTACCTTCAGCCTTCATTTCCATCCTTTTAAGCTGACTTTACATTCTAAATGTCTATCTCTGAAACTCAAACGCGCTCTCTTTTTCTTTTTCTCCTGCTAAACATATGTTTTTTTTTTCTCTCTTTCCTGGATTAAACCTATTCGTCCTCTTTCTTTTTCTTCTAATTTTAGTTGCAACCCAAACTGCTTCATTTCTGCTTCCAACACAAGCTGCTTTATTTGCGATGGAAGTTTAATCATCTGTACAGATCCCGATGGAGTTTCCAGCAAGTTTGAATGCAGAGCTACTGCTGCAATCATCTCATCTTTCCTCATATTAGGAGGCAGCTTCAACTGCAGCTTGTCTACAAATTCCTGCGGCTTGGATTTACTTGCATTTTGTAAAATCCCCAATGTCAAATCTTCCACCTCCAAAACATCCTTGGTTCCTGCAAAAGCCATTGCTATCTGAAGCTCTGTTTATCAAGCCAAATCAACACACAAAATAAGAGACACTAACAACTGCCACTCGCTGCCTAAATCCTGCAAAAGGCCCCCAATCTGTTATGGACGAGGCCCGATCCCTCAAAAATGTTTAAGCAAGTAGCCCAGACCGTAACTTTTTATTTGTTAAAGGTAAGTGTGTAGTGGATATTCGCAGAGTGAATTAGCTGGTCAGACTGCAGTATTTTAAGCAAACAGTATTTATTTCCCAAATTACAGAATGAATCGCATGAACTGAAGGGAGAATAGCTGAATAACGTATCCTACCCAACGGACAGGCTATCCCGACTTAAGGATGCTGTAATAAAATTCTTGCAACATCGCAATGAACAAACCCCTTAGCACAAACAGTAAATCTGACACAAAATGCTTGCAGGCTCTGAGGCCAGAAGTGCAAAAGGAGGGGGTGAGCATCCAATTTCAACAGTGACCCTGACTCAACTAGCCCCAAAACTGAACAGAACTGCCCAGCTACAGAGCTGGACACATCCTTTGATTATGCAGGGTGTGTTTAAAAAAGAATTGAAAGCGTTCTGCCTGATGCATTATCTGTTATGTATAAACGAAAGGGCGCCAATAAACCTTTTAAAAATTAGACATATTGAAAACTTGGGTCATTTAGAACGTCCCTGAAAATAAAGATCAAGAACAACATACCCCTGTAAAGGGACCAGATTCGTGACAATTTGTGACATTTGGCTTTGAAGTGAATTCAAAAAATGACAGTGGTTTTGAGTTTATATAAAACAGTGCTGAAGGGCATTGTGTATAGAAGATACAAGATTGGCTTATTAGAGCAATGAGAGGAATGTCCGGACAGATTTACACTTCCTGTGTATGGTCAGGGCAAATATGCCCACTGTAAATCTATTGGCTGGCGCCTGTTCTAGTGGAGGAGACATCAGTACGGTAACTACATCTAGGTTGTTTGTTTTGGGGGTGATGGTGATGGGAGGTTCAGGTGGTTATAACATTGCAAACGGACAACACATCAGAATCATCTAACTTGTGATAGGAAAATATCTTCATTGTCCCTCATCACTAACGTCACGACAGCAATTGGTGGTGGGAGATGTGACCAACAGCCAGTGATGCCAACATTTCAATCCAGTCCAGTTCGTATTGTGAACGGAAGGTACCACACTGAAAGGAGTCAACTGGATCTGTTTTTTCAGTGACTGTGATTGAGGCGAGCCTCCATGGATTTTAACTGTGACACTGGATGTGGCACCCCTCTTCTAATAGTAATGAGCTTCATGCAATGCTTTATCCAATTGTAGCAGCAGATGCATCACTTCCAACACTAACAGGAATCAGCAGCTGCAGAGACAGCGAGAGGAGAGATAAAAATCTGAAAATAGTCTGGAATGTTCCATTAATGGATCAGATTTTAAGAACTTTAGACTGAAATGCTCCAACAATGGACAGGAGTTTATCCTGGTGTCATGCCTATTTTTCCTGGCCTGGGTTCACATTATCACATCGGATACATGGGTGCACTGATGATTATTCATGCGGGCTACTATCCCATGCTCGCTATTGTTGGTGTTCCTGGGTAAGTCTCTTCATCTCTATCCATTTGTTAATCCATAAATCATGGCGAACCCCATTGCTATTTCTGTTATCTATATTTAGCAAAGACAGAATCCATTGTCTTCAGTTTCAAATGCAAATTCCATTCATTACCACAAACGTCTGAACTGCCCAACAAGCTCGTCCTCACAAACATCTGACAACAAGACTGTTCACAATCCCGAAGTACCTTTTGGACCTGAATTGATTTATTTCTCGGTATTCTCTCTATCACTAAACCTACCCACTGCCAGCTCCATAATATCAGTAGTCCCCACCTTGACGTCAGTGCGGGTGCTAAATAAACCATTATTCATGCCTTGATAAAATTCAGACTTTCTGGTTCAAGTTCTCTTCCAAGCATACTTTCCGTTACAAATATGTCCATCACAACCTTGTTCTTGTCTCTAAAGTAAATTCATGACAGGGATAGTGTGTCAGAGAAGTGATGTCGGTGGATATGTAACTCTGAGGCCCAGGTTACTGCACAAAATACGCTGTTTTAAATCTTACCTCAGATATGTCAGAACTTAAATTCAAATGACAGGAATTGGAAATAAACGATAATTTCACTACTATTACAAAAACAGCAGCAGCATTTTGTCAATACGTTTATCTATATCACTGATATCCTTTGGTAAAGAAATCTAGCATTATTACCGGACTGTCTTAAGACTGACATCAGATCCACAACAATGTGATTGGCTCTATACTGTGTCAAAGAATGACCTCACAGTAAAGACCATTTAATGAGGTCAATATATGTTGCTCTTACCAACGATGCAGACATCCCATGTCATAATAATATTGAAGTTTAAATAAAACAAAGAATGATGCAAGAGATCAGAAACAAAAAAAAACGAACGAGAAGCTGCCGCAGCAACAGATCAGATTTGGCACCCTTGGGACGAGGGCAAAATAGAACTGACATTTCGAATCTGCTGATCTACCATCATAACTGAACACAGCTTGAAAATATTGTGATTGATGTTGGTGACAGGGGTGTCTATGATGAAGGGGAAAGGAGTGAGTTGAATAGACAGAGAAACGAGAGATAAAAGAAAATAAGCAAACAAAGGGATTGAAGATGATCAGCTGGAATGGAAATTAAAAAACGAGGTTAATCTTATTTATTTTTTTTCCTGTTCCCATTTACTGAAAATCATGCCCATGTAGGGTATAAATCAAAGTTCCTGTTTAAAGTGAGTTATGTCTCTTTTTCTGTCTTCCCTAAGTGTGATCATCCTCCTTTATTCATTAATGGGATGCTTGGCCAGTATTTAATTCCCTTTCCTCATTGCCCTTGAGAAGTGTGGTGAGCTGCCTTCCTGACCCACTGCTGTCTGCGAGCTGTAAGCAGTCAGTGCTTCGTTCCATTCGGTTTCACTTCTTTGATGTTTTTAGTGAGTAATATAACTGAGCGGCTGGTTTGGCTATTTCAAAGGGCAATGCAGAGTCAAATGCATTGCGGGAGTTACATGTCAGTCCGACCAGCTGAAGGTGGTAAATTTCATTCCCTGAAGAACATTAGTGTCATGTAGGATTTTCTGATAATTGGCAATCGTTTCATAGCTTCATTTGATTTTATTGAATTCAAATGCCACCTTTTATCATGGTGGGATTCGAATCCAGAGTGGGATCAGCACCCGGGTCCCCGGATTAATAAACTGGAGATACTACTGTTAGGACATCGCCTTCCTGACATCTCTGGCCATCTCAAATGGCAATCGTGGTGTTGCTGTTTGTTTGGCTGTACTTGAAACACAGCTGTTCGCAAGGCAAAAGAATGATTTGGTAAAACATACCATCCTTCTTAATTTTGAACTAATTAGAACGTTAAAGAATCAGAAGGGCCATTGGCGAAAATGAGCTGTGTTTCTTGGTTAGGAGTCACAAACAGAGTTCATACCAGGCAGCAAGTCATCAACACAGTAAATTGTATACTGTCCTTCATTGCAAAACGATTCAAGAATTGGAGTGAAATACTTTCCTGCCGTGCTAGATTGTTGTTCAGAAGGTACTTGGGGCACTGTGTACAGATTATCTCTCCATTATAAGGAACGATCACCTTGCCACAGAGAGCCAGTGTAAAGGAGTTTCACCAGATGAATCCGTGTGGTTATTGTATCATGAGAAGACTGCGAAGGAAATAATCTGTATCACTACAAAAGAAAAAAAAGCGATTGCATTAAAACTTGAGGGTAGTAGACCAACACGCATTATTTTCAAAACAAAACATTGGTAGTGTTCAATAAAGTATGTATTTTCCCATAGGCAAATATTTTACTTAGATTGGATTACTTACAGTGTGGAAACAGACCCTTCGGCCCAACAAGTCCACATCGACCCACCCAAGCGTAACCCACCAAAACCGCATCCTCCGACATTTACCCAGCACTCCGGGCAATTTAGTAGGACCTATTCACCTAACTTGCACGTTTTTGGATTGGTGGAGGAAACCGGAGCACACCCACGGAGAAGGTGTGCAAACTCCAAACAGAGAGTTGCCGGAGGTGGGAATTGAACGTGGGCCTCATGCGCTGTGAGACAGCAGCGCTAGCCACTGCGTCATCGTGCCGCCCACATGCGCCGACTATATAGGGAGAAAACGATTAGAAGCATGTGGGAAAAGTGTAGGGAAATGAGGTGAGCATGGATGGAGATTTGGGTCAGCATGGACCAGTTTGGGCTGAACGGCTTGTCTCCGTTCTGTCAGACTCTACGATTCTATGATATTATAACTACCTGAGTGGGACCTTATGTCGGTTAAGCGAGAGCTCCAGGCTTTGAATGAACTGTCACTGTCTCAATGCGCAGTTGGTGTATGACCCTGCACTGAATGTTTTGTTTTCACAAACCTGTCAGCAGCCACACTCTGAGAGAGTTCGCCATGCCCAGCAACGTCTGACCTCCATACAGGACACTAACCTGCCTTCTGGGAGATGCCTCCTTGAGACCTGGCACAAACTGTCCGCAGTCCCTCCTCACTATTAGCAAACCATGGTATCGTTAACATAATGCGTGTCTCACCATGAGCAATGGAGCCAGGAGGAACAACATGGTCCAGTCTATCTGTGCAGTCTATGCTTCATTGGTTTGTCATGTTGGAGCATCAGTGACATCCTACTTTGTATTACAGTCTGGAGGGGCTGAATAGTTTCTTCTCTTTATGCGTTAGTATTTCGAGGGCTGAAGATCTTCCTTCTGGTCCCAGGGAAAGAAGGTTCACGGACATTATTGGGCGACCTTTGGTTCCTGCTTACCAGCTGATGTACTGACTGAGCTCATTGTCTTCCTGTGTAATAGCAGGCAGGCATGGGCATGGAAGAACACAGCAAGTTAGACAACATTGAGTTCTCCAATTTCAAATAACCTGCCTTCCAATCCCCCAACTCCATTCCCACCTCCTTCTCCTACCTTCCATTCTAGCTACCATTCTTTCAGATTCAACTGGATTCAGTTCTCCCATCGTACAACCCAGTAGTACCCCTTTACCTGTGTTCATCTATCCTCACCTCACCACCCTGCTCCTCCTCCCTCGTCCTGCCTCTTTATCTGTAGCTCCCTTACCCCACCCCAGTCCTGAAGAATATTTATCCCCAAGCAGTTAACTTCTCCACCTCCTGATACTTCCTTGCTTGTTGCGTTCTTCCAGCCTTCTGCCTGTCTACTTTGCATTTCAATATTTGCAGATTTCTTTTAATCCCTTCCAGTGTAATAGGCTGGAGAAAGTGAATGGGACAGTGTCTGTTCTTATCCAATAGCTTTGATGGGCTGAATGGCTCTCTCAAATTTCTGTGAAACCAGCTTAAGATGCTGCATGATCTTCGTTTTTTTTAACGACAGAAATGTATAGGGTCTGGTCGCACCGTTGCATGAATGTTCCGGACAGTTTAACTGCATGAGCTTGAATGTTGTCCAGGTTTTGAAACTTTAGCACCTGAGGAGGTGACACATTGTTCTGAACATTGTGTTATCTTCACTGAACATCTTCACTGAAGGTATGACGGAGGGAAAGACATTGATGAACGAGTGCACTTGTTTGTGCCGAGAAAGTTTCCCTGAGGATCAGACACAGAGATCTGGATGATCCAGCCAAATTGGAATTTACAAGTGATTCCCATTAAGTTCAATTTTGTTCAGTCTCCTTGACACCTTGCTCAGTCAAATACCGCCGTGTTGTCAGGGCCAGGCAATCTGACGCTGTGTTCATATTTATTGTTCATTTCAATAAGTCACGGAATATGGGGTGGAGAGTGTTTCCTTCTCTCAGAGGGTAGTGATTGTTGGGGACTCTATCCCAAACAGTTAGGGGGAGCTACATCATTAAAATGTTGGGGGCACGGCGTGGTATTAATGAAAATTGACACATCAGAGAGTTGAGTGCTACAAATAATTGGGCATGAAAGAGAAATTGTGGTCGAGAGCAGATCAGCCCTTACTGTAAGGAAGGGCAGGTTTGCGGGGCCATGCAGCATCGTCCAGTCACTTGGTGGTCTCTTCCATTTCCTTTGTTACTAACTTGAAGTAGCTGAATAGACTGCATGATCTACTCTGGGTACAGTTTTACAGGCTCGAGTGGCTGACTGGCCTCCTCCTGTTACTGTGTATGTGTGTCCAAGACCTGAAAAGCAACATCCTGTTCTGGTGTAACTGAAATCCATATAGATTAAATCTACTGCCCTTGGAGAAAGTAAGCACTGCAGATGTTGGAGATCAGTTAATATTCAATGATAACGTAGCCAGGAAAGTTGACTCGGCCTGGCGGGTAGGTGTTGATTTGGACATTGCTGATGATGGGTGATGCCCGAAACGTCGATTTCCCTGCCTCCCCGATGCTGCCTGACCTGCTGTGCTTTTACAGCACGACACGTTTCGACATTTACCGGCCAGACCTAGTTGAAGATGAGAGTTATCCATCTTCAAACATTCCAGTACATTCAAAACCTCACCAACTGTGATATGGACTATCCCTAAGATAACACCACTAACTTCCCCAAATTCCCAAGTATTCATGTCTTTCTCCACTGGAAACACAGAGGAGAACTATTTGTTCCAGACATCGCCCATCTCTTATGGTTCCACACATGCATGTCCACTTTGGTCTTTGAGGGTCCTATTCTTTCTGCAGTTAATGTTTTTTACCTTTAATATTTAAAATGAACCTCTTTGGATTCACCCTTATCTTCTCAGTCAAGGCCCTTTATCGCCCTACTGATTTCCTTCTTCACTGAACTCCAGTATCCCCTGTGTACCTCCAGTGATTCCCCTGATCCCGCCTGCCTGGACTTGAGCCATACGTCCACATTTTTTTCTGGTCAAAGCCTCATTATCTCCTATCATTCAAGGTTCCCCATTCCTGTCAACTTTGCTTTCACCGTCACAGGAACATATAGATCGAAATTCTAGGTGTCTCACTTTTAAAGGCTTCCACTTGGCAGAGGTCCCTTTGCCTGCAAACAAACTAATCCAATCAACCCTGCAAGCTCCTGTACAATTCCGTCAAAATTCACCTTGCCTCAATTTAGAATTTGAATCTGAGGACCAGTTTTTTTTCCTTCTCCGTAACTATTTTAAAATTAATAGAACTATGGTCACAGGTCTCAAACTGCGAATCCACAGTCACCTCACTCACCTGTCCTGCACTATTTCCTAAGAATAGGCCAAATTTTGCCTCTTCAAGATTAGGACCCTCTACATACTTCGTGAGGAAACTTTCCTGATGCACTTATCATGAATGAATGTGTATTCATGATAAGTGCATCAGGAATGTGTCTGTGCACGGATAGCGGATCTGAACAGAAAACGGCGACGTCATTCATGTAGAGGGAGGCCTTAACCTGTAGGCCCCTGCTGACAGGAACAGTCACCCATCTCAGGCTCGCATCTTTCCTGATGGACTCCGCAAACTGCTCTATGCAGCACACAAACAAGACAGGAGAGAGAGGGGCGCCTTGCCTGACTCCAGATCTTACTGGGAAGCTATCTGATTCCTACCCATTGATTGAAACTGCACTGACAATGTTGGAAAAGAGCAGTCTGATCCAATTGTACATTCCCTCCCCAAAGCCCATTTTGGAGAGAATATCTCTCATACACGTATGCAATATCCTGTCAAAGGCTTTCTCCTGGTCCAGTCTGATGAGGCAGGTGTTAAACCTCCTGTCCTGCACATAGGCGATCGTATCCCTGAGGATTGCGAGACTCTCGGCGATCTTCCTGCCTGGTACAGCACAGGTTTGGTCAGCATGAATCACTGATCCCAGAGCAGACCTGACCCGGTTGGCGCCGAACTTTGACAAGATTTTGTAATCCGCATTCAATAGAGAGATCGGTCTCCAATTTCTGATTTCTTTCCTCTCCCCCTTCCGCTTGTAGATGAGGGTGATGATGTTTTTCCTCATGGGTTCTCATATAGTACCTGCCAGAAACATACTGACATACACCTTCAGCAGGTCCTGGCCAATCAAGTCCCACAGAGCAGAATAGAGCTCACCGGTAAGCCGTCACTTCGAGGAGTTTTATTCTTTTCAAAGGACTCGAGTTCCTTGGTCAGCTCATCCAGAGATAACGGCTGTTTCAGCCTCTCCCGTGTTCTGTCGTCAAAGACCTCCGTGATAGAGAACAGGAACGACTGGGAGGCCGTGCTGTCGGTTGGATTCGAGTCATACAGACTGGTATAGAAGGATTTGCCGATCCTCACGGAGTCAGCCTGAAATGCCGTTAGTGATCGTTTTTATTCTTTGTGCACCTCCTGGAAGAAGAAAATTGAGCACTTCTCCATGGAGCGAACCCTGGACTGGAAGATTATCTTAGTGACCTCCGTTGTAAGGAGCGAGTCTTGCTGGCCCTCCACCTCCAGATTGTTCATGACATTGACCTCCATCGTCTGCAGCAGGAGCAGGTTCTGCATACTTTCCTGGAGTTGGGACAGTCTTGCCCGCCTCTCTCTCGCATCCTGAACACCTTTGAGGATGAAGAACCTCTTGATGATCCCTTTTACTGTTTCCCACCAGTCTGCTGGAGATTCAAAGAGGGGCTTCATGTTTCTCCAACCTGCGTAGTTCCTCTTGAGCTCCTCAATGTTTACTGGGGTCAACATATTTGTGTTCAGCTTCCACGTTCCCTTACCAGACAGCTTCTCGTCCTGTAAGTGACAGTCGGCCAGCAGGAAGCAGTGGTCAGAGAAGAACACCGGCTTGAGTTCGGTGGATCTGACGGAGAATGTTCGGGACTCAAACAAGTAATCTATCCTTGAGCACATCGACCCGTCTGCCCGTGAAAATGTATATATATACTGTGCTCAGTCTGCAGGGGTGCTAAAGACGTCATGCAGCTTGGCATCTTTTACCGTTTCCATCAGGGGTGTGGAGGTGGCGTCCAGTTTACTGCCACCCCTTCCCCTCTTCCCACTCCCGCTCCCCGGCCGCCGGATCATCCCTCTGCATCAATGATACAGTTCAAGTCTTCTGTCATAATGACCGACCTGGACGTAGCCAGCAAAGTTGAAGCTGTTACAGGACGGCCAACCGTTCACTCTTACCCACTGGGGCGTACACATTGATCCGTCTCTGGGTAGCATTCTTGTACATGACGTCGGTGACGAGAAGGATCTGCCTAACACCTTGTTAACCTCGGAGATGGTGAAGTCGCCTCCTCGTAACAGGATACCCAGGCCAGCGGCGCGGTTATCGTTGCCCCCCCGACAAAACCGACGGCCCATGGTCCAACAACTCTACCATTTCCTGTAGCTAGTGAGGTACGGTATCCCACACTCTTGCAAGACATCGGCTTTAACATTGGCTAAGAAGGCCAACGTAGAAACACATCGCATAGCAGATTTAATGCTATGCACATGAATGCTGGAAATTTTAATACCCATTTTAACAGTTTATGAGGTTACCAGTGTCCATTTGCCGTTGGTCCTGCCTCTCTGTAGTAGCTGTCTGCATCCCTGTGGTGTAAGCGAACTGCTGGACCCTTTCAGGTCTGTGGTTGCTGTCCGACTCTTCGCTGAGGACATTTCCCCGCTCTGGTGTCATCAGACTGGGACCAGGGTCCACACAGTCCAGATCTCTGTCTGACCGCGTGGCTGTCAGAGGATCGCTGCTCCCAGTTACCTGAGGCTGTGGGGCGGTGTGTATACCTCCTGGTTCTCACTGGGTGGGGGTTGGTCTTTACCAGTCCCCAAAGAGGGTTCATCTTTTCCTGTTTGGGGGGGGGGAGGGGTGTGCTGCCCTCATTTCTAACCACGGCGCTTTGTCTCTTCTGGTGACGACTCTCCTTATACCCGCCCTCACCATCCGAAGAGCTGCCCATATCCTCCTCTTGCAGGTGTCGTTTCCCCTTTGCTGGGTGTTTTTGGGGACCTGGAGGGTGTTCCACTTCCTTTTTTTTACAGGAATCCACTACTCGCCCCCTTTGCTTCCCTCCTTTTCCATTACCTCTGTCTGACTTGTAGGAGCTTGGATTGACTGCTGCACCTCCCCGCTGGCTGCGGCCTGCTCCGCTCCAGCCTGTCTTTCCTTCTGGTTTGCACAAGACACCGTTCCCTTGCTGGTTTGTGGTGCTTTGCTGATCTTTTGCCGTCCACCTCCGGCCATCGGTGCGTACGTGGCGGCCGCTCATCTTGGGCAGGCCTTGTATGTTCTGCCACTCGGCACAATTACAATTCTTGTCCTCTTTGCATTCCTTGGTTGGCGACCCTCCTGCTTGCAGTTTCGACAGATAGTCACCTTACAGTCTGCCGCCATTTTACCTGACCTTCTGCAGGTGTGGCACACTTTCGGCTGCCATGCGTACATCATGTAACCTCGTCTCCCTCTGATTGCAAGCTGGAGTGTGGGTGAAGGATGTTCCCACTGGCATCGACCCTCAGGGTTACGCTGACCTGCTGCTTGCTGTTCAAGATCCCGAACTGGTTGATCACATCAGTGCTTTCTCCCTCGACCTGGATATATTATCTCAGGAAGGTCAGGACATCAGCTGCTGGGACGGAGGGGTTGTACATATGAATTGTAACAATCCTACTCCTCTGTGCAGGAAGCACATGCAATGGGACCACCGACCAGATGGAGAACAGAGCCCCCCTCCTTCCTTCTCTTTAAACACCTTCAGGAGCTGCTCGCAATGCTTCACGCTCCCGAAGGTCACATCGAAATAGCCTGCCCAAGGGAAATCCTGCAGGCTGTACACGTTTGCTGCGTCAAACCCGCAGCACTCGAGCAGAATCTTCTTGAGGGACATAGTCCGATCGACCGGTGTACATTCCTCCACCTTCTTTACAGTATCCCTGACTGTGCTGCGAATGCCCTGGCCTGGGCTGTGAGCGGTTGCTGAAGCTATTGCTCCTAGGTTGTCAGGTCCCTGATATGGTGTTAGGCTGAAACCAGCATGAGGATCCACCAAGAGCAGGTCAGCACAACCAAATAGTCCTCCAATCACAATCCAGCGATGATCTCAACTAGCTCTGACGATTCGCAGCTCGACTCCCATTCTAATAAGAACAGACACTTGATCCTAGACTCGTCTTGAGGAGAGCCACCTTATTGATCATGTCATCTCCCCTGCCAGGGAAGGACGGAAACCAGTGATGGAATATTTAGGCCTTAGAAACTCCTTGACACCAGGTTCATGCGTGCCTATGGAAGATGTGTTGCTGACGTCTTCCCTCTGGTAGTGTTGACTGCGCTGATGCAAATCTTCACTCTGACAGCCAATTGGCATTGCCGCATTCCTCTGGTCTTTGCTGTCGTTCGAATAAGAACAGATATCACCCTTGTTTAAAAATCTGTCCGTCTCAGCCTTGAAGATATTTAGTGTTCTAGCCAAAACAGCCTTCACAATTTTGCACAATGGTTTCACTCCCGTTGATGTGAGACTTCGTGATCTTTAGTCCCATGGACTTTTTTCTAGCACTCTGCATGGAAGATGAAATTTCATTAGATTTTGTCCTGTTCAATCACACCTCCTTTGTGGCTAGAGGCAAAACAAATAAAAAACACAACATTTTAAAGCCTGTAAACCCCTCCCTCATCTTCCACATTAGTCTAATTTGCAGTTCATCCGGATCCAGGGATTAGCCCACTTTTAGTCCTGCATCAACTTCCAATTCTTCCTCAGCATCTGTGTCAATCTGCTCAAAGACACACTGTCAGAATCTGAAAGTGAATCCAGGAACTGCTTCTCCAATGCAAAGACCGATGTGTTGTATGTTTTTAACATATTCTCTGGCTCTGTGCACAGGTTGCTTCTTCAGTCCCTAATGCACCCCATTCTTTATCTTGTTACCCTCTTACCCTTAATACACCTATAAAATGTCGTTGAATTCTTGCAAATATTGCCAGCTAATGTTTTTATCATTCCCATTTTTGCTCTTCTACTTACTTTCTTGAGTTTATCCCTATACATTCACTAATCTTCTGGGACCTCCATTGACCTGTTTTAAGCATATCTATAATTTGTAATTCCATTCTGAATATTTGTAGACATTCAAGGTTCTCCTGTCTTGTTTTCCTAAATTTCATTTTCAGTGTAACACGTTGTGGTGACACCCACCCCCACGCTCTTCTGCTACAGTTTCACCCAGAAGTAACTTTACTATGGCCAGATCATGAATTATTTTTAATACAATCTGCCTCAGCAGTCCAAAATTCTTTCATTTTTCAGAGCTTTTTCTTTTGACTTTTCCTTAACAAGCTAAAAATGCATAATTAACAGTCACTGATGCTACAATGCTTTCCCAATCCTGCCTGCAATAACTAACTGGCTTCGTTCCCCACAGTGCTGCACAGCACGACACCGCCTATTGTTGTATATGCTCCATGTTGATATAAGAATCTGTCTGGATTAAATTTCAAGACATCTTTCCCGCCTTAAAAAGTTATCACTGCCCTAATGAATACTTGGAAATGAAATGCCTGAATATAATGATCCTATTGTTATATATACACACCTCAGTATATTGGTTTTATATCTGCTCCTGTATTCTCTTTTATGTGGGGTTCTACAATATATCCCCAGCAGTGTGTCTGTCATGGTTTTTAATCCTAAACTCTACACGCAAAGCGTCATTAGAAGATCCTTCCAAGGTGTCGTCCCTCCTTCCTGCAGTCATTGACTCCATAATTAACAATGCAATCCCACCTCCTCTTTATCCCCTCTCCTGCCCTGCCTCTCGTTCTTGTACCCCAGAATATTGAGTTCTCAGCCCTGACCTTCTTCAGACACGTCTCTGTGATGGCAAAAATGTAGCACTTCCACGTGTCAGCTTATTCCATTATCACATCTATCTATCTGATAATATTCCCAGCATTAAGGTAAAGAACATCAGCCTGGAATTTTACACGTGGAATACTCTGTAACTCGGAGTTCATCAGTCGTTTACAGTTTGTTATCAAGCTGCATGATCCATGAAAGAAACTGTAACTCTCGAACTGTGGAATTGTAATTTCTTTTTTAATTAATGTACTCATCAAATGCAACATTCTAGTACTGAGCAGTCAGCTCCACATACAATGAATCCCTGGTGATTAATTCCCTGTTCAGTGTGCAGAAGAGTCAGCCCTCAATAATGGAGAAATGAGGGCTGCAGTTGTTGGAGATCAGAGTCGAAAAGTGTGGCGTTGGTAAAACAACATCATCCCGAGGAGCTGGAGAGTGAAAACTGTGGGCAGAAGCCCTTCATCAGGAAGTCATTGGTGACTTTACATTTTTTTCCATTCCGTGATTCACAGGTTATTGTGAACTGTGCTCGGGAGGGCAGCCCTGAAATGGAAATCTGTCAAACAGTCAATTGGTTGGGCAGGGGGTAGACAATTTGAGGTGAAGTGCAGATTGGTTGAAGTACAAATATAAGGACAGATAAATCCCATTGGCCAGACAGGAAGCACCCGAAGTTATCACATGAAGTGGCGCCTTTGCCAATGATCTTTGCATCCTCACTGTCCACTGAAGTACTGCCAAATGATTGGGGGGGCGACAAATGTTAATCCTTTGTTCAGGAAAGGGAATAGGAATTATCCTGGGAATTACAGCTTTGGGCAAAGTATTGAAGAGGATTCTGAGTGTGGGGTCATGCAGTTGAGACAATTGGAATCACTGGGCAAATACGTGGTAGATGGAAAGCAATGGGAGAGATGAGGTGTTGTGCACTTTGATAGAAACAATAGAATGGCAGCCTATCATTTGCAAAGGGAGTGGTTGAAAAATGTTGATCTATAAAGGAACTTTAGCTGCATTTCTGTTTTATTTCTGCGCAGCCCTCCGTGTCCATGTAATGCAGTGAGTTCTGAAGCCAGAAGTTAATACTGGGGATGGCATTGGCACGCTGCACAGTGTATATTGACCCAGCAAGTGGGGAGTTGTCACATTGAAAATGATCTGTATCTCCCTGTACACGAGTCAGTGAAAGTAATATTGCAGGAGCAGAAAGCAGGTAGTCAGATAAATGGTGTATTTACCTTCATTTCAGGGGGATTTGAATACAGGAATAAGGGTCATTTACTGCAGCTGTGCAGGGCCTCAGTGGGACCCCATCTCGAACATTGTGCAGTATTTTGTGCAGTTTTGATCTCCTTGCCTCGTAAAGGAGAAACCTGACAATGAGGGAGGGCAGTGGAGGATGACCAGAGTGATCTCTGGGAGGACAGGCTTGTTGTGCGACCAGAGTTTTGGGGTGACTGGGCCTGTATTTCATAGGGATTAGGAAAATGAGTGGAGATATCATTGAAATATATCAAACTCTGACAGTGTGAGACAGATTGGAAGCAGGATGATAGTTCACTTTATAGAAAACAGTCAAATCGTATTTAATACACAAGCGTTATCAAAGAACCGCGTGTATATTGAATAGAGGAGCAAACTTGATGGGCCGAAAGCACTACATTTGTTCTCGGTTTATATTTCACAATGTTTAAAGCCATTATGGGATATGAACATTGTATGGGGAAAACTGCATTGAGGAGATGTTCGGCCATGAACTACCATGGGGAAAGCTCACTGTATTGAATGACCTCCTCCTTTCCCAATGGTTTCTGTGCAGTCTGTGGGAAAGCTCTGTAAATGTTGTCACATGCTCTCAGATGTTAGGAAGGAGGTCTCTGCAGGATCGACAGGACTATGTTTCCCATTCCCTTTTCTGATAACGAGGCTGGTGCCTGGTGTTCTGTCTGGTTGTATCCTTTAAGACCTCAGAGCAGTTTGTTACAATTGAGTGACTTATTTGGCCGATTGAAACACCATGCCTGTGCGTCTGGAGTCACTTTTATGCCAGACCAGGAAAGCACGGGAGATGCACTTCCTGAAAGTATATTGGTGAAGGAGGTCAATGTTTACAATCGACATTGGACACAAGATCACTATTAAATACACCAGATTTATAGACTCGATATTTTATTAATTATTTTTTAACTTCCACCAGCTGCCTGAGCATTATTCTGGTCTGGATTAGTAATCCAATGGTATTTCCACTACAGCACCATCTCCACATGGGGAACTATCGGAAACCACACTGACCTGATTATTACGGTGCTACTTGACAGCTCTGTCAAAAAGAATTCACACCAGTTTGACTATCGTGATGGGACTGAGGGGATAGCAATTGATCAGATTGTAATTATTCTCCTCTTTGTGGACTGAACAAAGCTGAGTAATTTTCCACATTGCCAGGGAGATGTCAGAGTTGGAGCTAGAATGAAACAGCTTCCCCAGTGACACGGCTTGCTGTGCAGCAGACGTGTTCAGTCCTATTGCAGGAATGGTGTCAGGGCCCAATGTCTTTGTCATATCTACTGTGTTCACTTGTTTCTTCATGTCACGTGCAGCGGATCGAATTGCTGGAAGTCTAGCATCTGTGAGTCTGTGGGCATCATGATGAGTGTGACTTGAATCATCCACTCAACACTTCTGGCTGAGGATAGTGCAGACACCACACCCTTGATTTTTTTTTTCACTGATGTACAGAGTTGTTCCGATATTTAGGATGAGGATACTTGTAGAGACCTCTCCTCCAGTAAATTGTTAAATAGTCCATCGACATTTATACTTGGATTTAGCAGGACGATAGAGCTTAGATACGATCTGTTAGTCTTGTGACCATTTCCCCCTCTCCATCAGAAGTTAATTCTGCTATTTGGAATGCAACCAGTCACGTGTGGTAGCTTTAATGGGTCATCAACAGGTTTAGATGCATGTGATTCCAACCTTGGCATCAGCCCTGCATTCAGTGACCTAACCTGATTTCTGATGCGGTAGCACTTCCATTTTCATATTCTCATTCTGCTGATGGCATCTCCCTGGTGTCACACCTCCAATTTGTTACTTTAACTCTATCCATTTAAGGTAATAATCTGAATCGTTTCCTTTTCACAATGTCACCTTCTGTATTTGAAGTGAATGTGTTTAGCTCTGTTTTTCTCCCTGACCATGATTAAGAGCTCTGTAGTGTCAGTGATGTCAGTCTTATGCAGTTTCAGACTCAAGGCACTTGTGCACCATGCATTATTGTTCAGTTCCCAGTATACAGCGCTCCATGTTGGACAGGATTTTGAACATCTTTGACATCCTTCTTTGAAATTTGTCCAAAAACAGAAATTGCTCAACAAATTACTGAAAATGTTGCAGCATCTTTTAGAGTGAATACAGAGTTAAACCTTCAGGTTCAGTGACCCTCTACAAAGCTCCCACTTTCTCCAGCAATTTTTGTACTTTTACTTCAGTATCCATAGTTATTTGTTTTAATGAAGATGTGTTCTGTGCCTATTCATTTCTGGAGAAACTCAACAGGTCTGTCAGCATCTGCAGAGACAGAGAAATAACGTTAGCATTTCAAGCCCAGTGTGACATTTCTTCAGCACTGAAAAGGATTAGAAACTGGGATTTTTAATCTCTTGACAGAGGTGGGGGATGGGTGACAGGGATAAGAGATTGTGGCAAAGATAAACGGGCGTTTAGCAGTAGTGAACGAGTGGATGATGTAAAATGAGTTTAAATTAAGCTGTGAATGGGGAAAGGGGTTCTCTCTAGTGAATGCAAGATAAAGAAGTCACAACCAAACAAGGTCATAGGGAGGCCAGGAGGAGAATGTTGACTATGTGGCATTGTCTCGATCTGGCCATAGATGCGTTTTCACTGTCGAGATCATCACCCCCTTTAGACAAAAGAATTCAGGTGTTTGACTTCTTATTGGCACGAATAAGCATTTCATGCTGCCTTAGCATTGTAATATGGAGAAAAACAAATCACCACATGAAGTTTAGACACAGTACTGTTTACCTGTCATGTTTAATATTGTTTAAATTTGCAGTATTTGTCTTTAAATGCTTGTTCTTGAAGTTAGTATCAGATGGAATGTGGGAGGTTGGGTGGCGACATTGTAAACGTTTCTAAAATCATGAGAGATTTGGATAGTTTGAATTCCCAGATATTTCCAACGGCATGGGGGAGTTCAGCCACAGTCGGCATAGGTTTAAGGTGATAGAGGGAAGATTTAAAAGGAACGAAGGGGCAACATTTTACACAGAGAGTGGTATGGGTATCGAATGAGCTGCCAGAGGAAGAATGGTAGATGCATGTACAGCTAAAACATTTAATACTCATTTGGACAAACATACGAATGGGAAACATTTAGAGGCATATGGGCCAAATAAAAGCAGATAGGGCGAGCTTACTTTGGAAAACCTGGCAAGCATGGACATTTAGAAAAGCTTCACGCAGAGTCAGTGTGGTTGTGTGAAAGGGAAAATATACTTTGCCCTGTAAAATCATGCAAAGTATTTCTGGAGATGTCTGAGAATGTAACAAGCAGAATTGATAAAGGTAGACACCAGGCTTTCCAGAGTTTTTCCACAAGATATTACAAAATATAAGTTCTTACACAAGTCAGAAGCACGTAGGATGATGGATAATGTATTAACATGGGATGATGATTGGTTAGCTCATAGCAATCGGAGAGTCAGGATTAATAAATCTTCAAAATAAAGATGTATCTGCTGGAGTACCACAGCTATGAGTCCGATGGCATCAGTTATTTACAATCTATACTGATAGCCTGAAGGAGTGAGCTGATTGCAATATACATCTGAGTTTGTGGATGACACTGTGAACCAAAGGGCAGGCTGTTGTTTAATGGAAAGAACTTTCAGAAAAGGAGGAGTACAAATGGATTGGAGTGTTCCTGTGTATAAAACATAAAGTCAGCATGCTGATGCAGCAAATAACTAGGTTGGTTCATTAGGCGGGTTCCTGGGACGAAAGGGTTGTGTAATTGAGAATGTCTAAAATGGTGAGGCAATTATTCATTGAGGCTAAAATGAATGATGAGTGATACTGCTGAAAAATACGAGACACAGAAAAGGCTTGAGAAGGTAGATATTGAGAAGTTGTTTCCATTCTTAGCCAAAGTGTCGAACTCGAGGATATAGATACCGAATAAGGAACATCGATTTCAATCTGAGATGTAAACCGATGTCTTCTCTCAGAAGGTAGTGAATGTCTTGAATTCTCTGACCCAGAGAGGTGTGTAGGGATGCAAGGAGTCGGCAAGAAAGTGGAGTTGAGCCGTGGAGTAAATCAGCCATGTTCTTATTAAATGACAGGGCTAGCTTGATGGGCGGAATGACCGACTCCTGTTCCGATTTATTCATTTCACATTATGCTTTTGGAAAGTAACGGGATATTTTCCTAGAAATCGTGTTGTAAAATGTTGCATTCAGGGAGAGCAGAGGAGTTGTTGACTTAAACCTGGGTGGGGTATGGGGGCTGTATTCCCAGCGTATCTAGGGCTGCAATATGACCCACATTTGGAGCAGATGTTACAGAGAGGGGAAGCCTGGAAACAGGGATTGGGATAGGGGTTCACTTCCTGACCCAGCCTGGATTTTCCAAGTAATCTCCAAACCTACACCAAACCATGGGAGTGGCCACGATCTACCATCACGTAGCAGGTCTGAAGGGCTAAATGGAACAGCAGAACATAGGGCTGAAGGACACGAGAAGACCATTCGGCCCTTTGACGCTACTCAATCAGTAAATGAGGTCATGGCTCATCTCATTGTGGTCCCAGCTGCACTTTTCTCGCCATGCACTATTATCCCTGATTCACCTGTCTATGGAAAATTAGACAAAGACAGCCTCGTTATAATATAAATGCCAGGCCATCCCAAACTTTTGGGAAGGAGAATTCCCACTTTGTGAATTTGTCCTATATTCCTGAGTTTGGAGGGTGTCACTGCTTCCTTTTCTAGTCCCACTCCTCCACTGCTCACAACAAATTTTAAATGTAACCAGGTTGGTGATATGGCCAATGATAAAGGTCTCAGACTGGGTCAGGTTCAGTGACAGGAACAAGTCAGACAGATTTATTTAATCAGCCACAAATAACTAATAGAACTAACGGATGCGCATGGTGGATCTGTGGTTAGCACTGCTACCTCCCATCACCAAGGATCTGCATTCAGTTCCAACCTCAGGCCACCCTTGATGTGGATTTTGAACATTCTACCCATGTCTGTGTGGGTTTCCTTCCAGATTCCTCCCACAGTCCAAAGGTATGCAGCTTAGAATGGATTAGCCATGCTGAATTGCCCGTAGTGCCCAGGGATGTGTAGGTTAGATAGATTAGTCATGGGAACTGCAGTGTTACATGGATAGAGTAGGGAGGCAGATCCGGGGCGGCGATACTGTTCCGATGGTCAATGTGGACATGATGGACGGAATGTCCTACGTCACACTCTAGAGTTAAAACTGACAAGAGGTTTGGACTATACAAACACCCAGTAGGTATCTATCTGATCCACTCTCCTCTCGGTTTTTTATGTTTCAATAAGATCACCTCTCATTCCAAGAGTAACCTGTTAAAACCTTCATAATATAGGACGCTCATTCCTGGAATACATGAAGTGAAACATCTCCGAACTGCTTCCAAATTAATTATGTCCTTTCTCTGGTAAGGAGGCAAAAATAATCTCTCACACAGATGAGGTTACTTTTTGTTTTCACAATGGTGAGAGTATTTGTAACTCTCTTCCCCGCAGAGCATTGGAGGCAGAGATATTGAATATGTTTGAAGCACAGACAGAAGGTTCATAAAGAATAACGGAATCAAGGATTATCGGGGAATGGCAGGAATGTGCAGTGTTGGGGAAAGGCTGACAGTAGTACAAAATCACACTGCTCCAGAACATCCAGGAATATAGTGCAAAGTAAAATGATAATATCGATAAAATGTTAAGGGGAAATCCAAGATAGTGGCGATTCGGAAAGTCTGCTTTGTTGGGCTCTGCACGGGCAAAGTGGTCCCTAACCCACTCCATCCCAGCAATTTACTTAAAATTCAACCATAAAAGAGTGATAGAATCTTTACTGATCCCGGTTTGTCAAGTGGAAATGACAAAACACGGGATATGATCAAATAAGTCATGGTGCACCCGTCAGAAGCATCGAGTCTGCCTGAGGCTGTAGCTGCAACCCATTCTGCTCGTTTAATAGACCCAGTTACTCACCAGGCCTTGGTCACTGAGTTCACCAAGTTATGTGAAATGATTGAAGGCATTATTAAAGGAAGTTCAACCGTGGCGAGAACCACTGCCACTCTCAGACACGCTCCATAAACATGAGGAGCAACATGACAGCCTTGGAAACAGAACAGACGATGCCAAGCTCCGAACAGCAGTGGCAGAGACCGCGATCGATTCTTCTCAGGAGAGGATCCAAGCCCTTGAAAAACAAGTCCTTACCTTAACCGAACATGATGACGACCTCCAGAACAGGGGCAGGATGAAGAATGTTCACCTGGTCGGTCTGCTGGACCGGACAACAGGTGGTCAGTCAGTGAGTATTTTTCGAGATCTGGCTGCAGCGATTCCTTCACTTCGAAACTGAAGAGGGACGGGCGAAGACTAAGACAGTTCATTGGGTTACGGTGCACAGGTCAGGCTCAGACCAGCGCTCTCGCTCTGTCCTCGTGCGGTTACATAGTTATGGGATAAACAAAGAATAATGGAAGCTTCAGAACTCAGGGGAAAGATCCGATGGCTTTAATTCAAAGGTTCCAGGATTATGTCCTTTCGGGACTTTTCAGCGGCGGTGATTCAGAAAAAATAATCGTTTGATGATATAGAACACACAACATTACAATGCAGTACAGGCCCTTCGGCCCTCGATGTTGCGCCGACCTGTCATACCAATCTGAAGCCCATCCCACGTACACTATTCCATGGACGCCCATTTGCCTGTCCAATGACGACTTAAATGCAATTAAACTTGTCGAATCTACTACCGTTACAGGCAAAGTATTCCGTACCCTTACTAAATCTGAGTATAGAAACTACCTCTGATATCTGTCCTATATCTATCACCCCTCAATTCAAAGCTATGCCCTCTCGCCATCACCATTCTTGGAAAAAACGTCTCCCTGTCCACCCGAGCTAACCCTCTGATTATCTTATATGTCTCTATTAAGTCACCTCTCAACGTTCTTCTCTCCAACGAAAACAGCCTCAAGTCCCTTAGCCTTTCCTCATAAGACCTTTCCTCCAGGCAACATCCTGGCAAATCTCCTTTGCACCTTTTCCAAAGCTTCCACATCCTTCTTTTGATGCGGTGACCAGAACTGTACACAATACTCCAAGTGCGGCCACACTAGAGTTTTGTACAGCTGTAGCATAACCTCATGGTTCCAGAACCGATCCCTCAATTAACAAAAGCTAAAACACTGCATAAATTCTTAACAACCCTGTCAACCTGGGTGGTAACGTTCAAGGATCTGAGTACCTGGACACCGAGATCTCTCTGCTCATCTGAACTACCAAGAATCATACCATTATCCCAGTACTTTGCATTCCGGTTACTCCGACCAAAGTGAATCACCTCACACTTGTCCACATTAAACTCCACTTGCCACCTCTCAGTCCAGCTCTGCAGCTTATCTATGTCTCTCTGTAACCTACAACACCCTTCGTCACTATCCACAAATGCACCAACATTGTGTTGTCTGCAAATTTACTAACCCACCCTTCTATGCCCTCATCCAGGTCCTTTATAAAAATGACGAACAGCAGTGGACCCAATACCGACCCTTGCGGTACACCACTGGTAACTGGACTCCAGGATGAACATTTCCCATCAACCACCACCCTCTGTCTTCTTTCAGCATGCCAATTACTGATCCAAACTGCTATATCTCCCACAATCCCATTCCTCAGCATTTTGTAAAATAGCCCTCTGTGAGGAATCATAACGAACGCCTTGCAGAAATCCATATAAACCACATCAACCAGTTTAATCACTTCTACCCGTATGGTCACCTTCTGAAAAAAACTTAAGAAGGTTTGTGAGGCACGACCTACCCTTCACAAAACCGTACTGACTATCCCTAATTAAATTATTCTTTTCTAGATGATTATAAATCCTATCTCTTATAACCTTAGTGTCGTCTGCAAATTTACTAACCCCCCATCTATGCTCTCATCCAGGTCTTTTATAAAAGACGAACAACAGTGGACCCAACACCGACCCTTGTGGGACACCACAGGTAACTGGACTCTAGGATGAACATTTCCCATCAACCACCACCCTCTGTCTTCTTTCAGCAAGCTAATTACTGATACAAACTGCTATATCTCCCACAATCCCACTCCTCCACATGTTGTAAATAGCCTACTTTGGGGAACATTTTTGAACGCCTTGCTGAAATCCATATACACCACATCAGCCGGGTTACTCTCACCCACCTGTTTGGTCACCTTCTCAAATAACTGAGTAAGGTTTGTGAGGCACGTCCTTCGATTCACAAAACCGTGCTTACTATCCCTAAACAAATTATTCTTTTCTGGATGATTATAAATCCGATCTCATCTAACCTTTTCTAACACTTTACCAACAACTGAAGTAAGGCTCACTGGTCTATAATTACCAGGATTGTCTACTCCCCTTCTTGAACAGAAGAACCACATTTGCTATCTTTCAGTCTTCTGGCACTATTCCTGGAGACAATGACATTTCAAAGATCAATGCTAAAATCTCGGCGGTCTCCTCCCTGGCTTCCCAGATGATCCTAGAATAAATCCCATCCGGCTCCGGGGACTTATCTATTTCAACATTCTGCAGGATTTCTAATACCTCCTCCTTGTGAACCTCAGTCACACCTCGTCTTGTAGCCTTTTGTCTCAGTAATCTCCTCGACAACATTGTCGTTTTCTAGAGTGCATACTGTTGAAAAATATTCATTTAGTGCTTCCCCTATCTCTTCTGATTGCACATACAACTTCCCACTACTATCCTTGGTTGGCCCTAATCTTACTCTCCTCATTCTTTTATTCCTTAAATACCTACAGAAAGCCTTAGGGTTTATTCTGATCCTATCCGCCAACAAATTCTTATGTCTCCTCCTGGCTCTTCTGAGCTCTCTCTTTATGTCTTTCCTGGCTACCTTGTAACCCTCAAGCGCCCTAACTGAGCCTTCACATCTTATCCTAACATAAGCCTTCTTCTTCCTCTTGAGCAGAGATTCAACTTGCTTCATAAACCACGTCTCCTGCGCTCTACAGCTTCCTCCCTGCCTGAGAGGTACATACTTATCAAGGACACAGTAACTTTTCCTTCAATAAGCTCCACATTTTAATGTGCCTATCCCCTTCAGTTTCCTTCTCCATCCTATACTTCGTAAATCTTTCCCAATCGCACCGTAATTGCCTTTCACCCCAGCTGTAGCTCTTGCCCACTGGTATACACCTATCCCTTTCTATCAGTAAAGTAAATATAACAGCATTGTAATCGCTATCACCAAAGTGCTCACCTACTTCCAAGTCTAATACCGATCAAGAGAAGAGTAAGGGGACTCGGGAAGCAGTATTCCCTCTGGTACCCAACGGTTCTCTGTATTGCATTGAATGGATCCATGAACTCGTCTGACTCTGCAGAGAAAGCGAAAATTTTGTGGACATTTTAAATTCCCCGATCGATTTTGTTTGTTTTTTTTTTTTGGTTTTTTATATGTTTAGTTTTGGAAAGTTTTGAGAGCTTGTCCGTTTTTCTAGTTCTAGTTTGTATAGTTTTTAAAGCTTTATGAGACTGTGTTTATTAATGATCAGTAATTCGAGTTCCTCCTGTCTCAAGTGTTGCAACAATGTGTTCTGGATAATGATATGCTTAAATGGTGTACCTGGAACATTAAGGGGAGTTATTGCCCAGTCAAGAGGAAAAAAATACTTTCTGGTCTTAAAAAAAGGGAGAGTGGATGTTGTCCTGTTGCAGGAGATGACAAGGAACATTTGACGTTACAGCAGGTCGGGTTTGATCGGGTTTATTGCTCGTCTTTTAATACTGGGAGTAGGGGAGAAGCCATACTGGATAAGAAGAATCTTCCATTTAATTTACTAGATTGTATTTGAAACTCATGGGAGGATCATAATCCACAAAGCCTTGAATTATGGTAAATAATCCAATATTTTGAATAGTAATTGCGACACCTCACCCCCCACCACTGCACCCGGCGCACCCTCTTAAAATCCAAATTCAGTTATCTTGCATCATGGCACATTATCGGATAAGGAGATTTCAACTGCCTTATGGACCAACGGTTGACAGAATGTCCAAAATTCCCCCAATGCTCTCGTTGTAATGCAAGCAATTAGTGGATTTGTGTGCAGAACTAGAGCTGGTCGACCTCACATGTAGGGATTTTAGTTTTTCCTTTTACCCGCAGAAAGAAGTGTCACACGGTGACTGAGGG
>NC_057717.1:29593043-29608574 GCF_004010195.1 Chiloscyllium plagiosum | reverse complement strand
CTTGGAAGATTTGGAATTAGTAGAATCCCTACAGTGTGCAAACAGGTCCTTGGGCCCAGCAAGTCCACTTCGATCCTCTGAAGAGTAACCCACCCAGACCCATTCCCCTACCATCCTATATTTACCCTGACTAATGCCCCAACTTACAGATCATGGAACACTATGAGCGATTTTGCAATGGCCAAGTCATCTCACCTGCATATGTTTGTGAGTGTGGGAGGAAACCTACGCAGACACAGTTGAGAATATACTAACGCCACACAGCCAGTCACCCAAGGCTGGAACCAAACCCGTGACCCTGGTGCTGTGAGTCAGCAGTGCAAACCACTGAAAACAGAAAAATATTATGTTGTGTTGGATGTCTGATAACACCCCGGGTCTGTTGGGTCTTTGTAAGCTCATCATGGGGAATATCCCTTCGGACTTTCTCACCAGCATGGTGCACCAAAAATCAGAGATTAATATAAGTCATAGAGTCATAGAGATGTACAGCATGGAACTAGACCCTTCGGTCCAACCCTTCCATGCCGACCAGATATCCCAAACCAATCTAGTCCCACCTGCCAGCACCTGACCCATAACCCTCCAAACCCTTCTTATTCTGTACCCTCTCGTTCTGACACCCTGACCTCAGGGAAAAGACTTTACCTACTTACCCTATCCATGCCCCTCATAATTTTGTAAACCTCTATAATGCCAGTCCTCAGTCCCCAACGCTCCAGGGAAAACAGCCCCAGTCTGTTCAGCCTCTCTCTATAGCTCAAATCCTCCAACGCTGGCAACATCCTTGAAATCTTTTCTGAACCCTTTCAAGTTTCACAACATCTTTCCGATAGGAAGGAGACCAGAATTGCACGCAATATTCCAACACTGGCCTAACTAGTGTCCTGTACAGCCGCAACATGATATTTCAACTCCTGCAACTCAAAACTCTGACCAATAAAGGAAACAACTTCTTCACTATCTTATCGACCTGCAACTCCCCTTTCCAGGAACTATGAACCTGCACTGCAAGGTCTCTTTGTTCAGCAACACTCCCTGCGACCTTACCATTAAGTGTTTAAGTCTTGCTAAGATTTTCTTTCCCAAAATGCACCACCTCGCATTTATCTGAATTAAATTCCATCTGCCACTTCTCAGCCCATTGGCCATTTGGTCAATCTGAAGTGAGCCTTTTCGCTCTCCACTACACCTCCAATTTTGGTTTCATCTGCAAACTTACTAATTGTACATCTTATGCTCGCATCCAAATCATTTATGTCCATGACAAAAAGTAGTGTATCCAGCACCGATCCTTGTGGCACTGCATTTGTCACAGGCCTCCAGTCTGAAAAACAACCCTCCACCACCACTCTCTGTCTTCTACCTTTGACCAGTTCAGTATCCAAATGGCTAGTTCTCCTGTATTCCATGAGATCTAACCGTGCCATTCAATCTCCCATGAAGAACCTCATCAAAACCCTTACTCAAGTCCATATAGATCACATCCACCCCTCTGCCCTCATCAATTTTCTTTGTTACTTCCTCAAAAAACTCATTCAAGTTTGTGAGGCATGATTTCTCACGCACAAAGCCATGTTGACTATCCCTAATCAGTCATTGCCTTTCCAAATACATGCACATCCTGTCCCTCACGATTCCCTCCAACAACATGCCCACCACCAACGTCAGGATCACTGGTTTATAGATCCCTGGCTTGTTCTTAACACCTTTCTTATACAATGGCACAACGTTAGCAAACCTCCAGTCTTCCGTCACTTCACCTGTGACTATCCATATTACAAATATCTCAGCAAGAGGCCCAGCAATCACTTCTCTAGCTTCCCACAGAGTTCTAGGGTACTCCTGATTAGTTCCTGGAGATTTATCCACCTTTACCCGTTTTAAGGCATCCAGCACTTCCTCCTCTGTAATATTGACATTTTGCAAGGTCTCACCATCTATTTCCCTACATTGAATATATTCCATATCCTTTTCCTTTGTAAATACTGATGCACAATACTCCTTTGGTATCTCCCCATACTTCCTGTGCTAGGAAAAATATTCTGTTGTCTTGGATGTCTGAAAAACCCCCGGGACTGTTGGGTGGTTGTAAGCTCGTCATGGAGAATATCCCTTTGGACATTCTCACCTGTATGGTGCACCGAAAAGCAGATTTATATAAGATATGGCAACCGTTTTTTAGATTACCACGATACAGGCTTATCTGCCACTTTAAAAAGGGCTTTTATATAGCCATGACGATATTGTCTAATGAATTACATATTAAGAATTAAGAACGTATGAATGTGTAGCAGTTAATGCTCTCGAAGAACGAGAGCTATCATTTTGTTATTCTGAGCCGTATTATTTATTTATTATTTATTGTCTATTTTTGTTTTTCTTCTGTCCGTTTAGAGACTTTAAATTATTTTGTATATATATATATATATATATATATGCACATCGGTGTAATTTTGTTCAGTTATTTGAGTTGTTTTGTTATTGATTTAATATAATAATAAAAATTACTTTTTCAACAAAAGAAATTGCTAAAACATTAAAAAGCTAACATTGATAGATTAGCGTCCCAAATAACTCTTATTAGAGAGACCACTCATGGTGGTTTACGTTGAATGTCACGACACGGGTGATGGGGTGAGGTTGAGAGAGCATCCCCTTCATGGTAACCTCTGTCAGTGTGGGGAATTGAACCTGCGCTGGTGGCCTCCCTCTGCATCACAATCCAACCATCCAGCCAACTGAGTGGAAGACTGTGTAACTGTTACACACAGAATCAGTCGCAGAAAAAGGGCAAGAGAAATTTTAATGACAAGGAAAAAGGTGTATTTGAGACAAAAATGTTCTCTGTTAGAAATTATCTTTTATAATGAGACAAGTGTTTGGAAGCTGTCTTTGGCTGAATACAATAAGGTGAGACCAGTGAAATAACCAGATTAACTAATTGTGATTGGATATCGATAACCATAAAATAAGTGCATGTTTTTGATTGGTCTGTGGAAAGCATGCTGACTGTTGCATGGATTTATAAATCAGGTGAAATATATTGTAAGGCGAGTCCGTCCCCATGAGAAATGCCTTCTAAAAACATGCGAGAAGAAACCCGGGGTGTGAAGTGTCTGAGAATCGTCTGCTCAGTAACAGGAACCTGGGGATCGAATGACTGAAAGTTCCTGTAACATGGAGCTGAGAAAACCATCAGAACACCATCAGAATGTTGGAGCATATTTGGAGTACTGAATGGCCTCATGATGGATTTTAATTGTGTGTGATTTGAAAGACGTACATCTCTACTCCATCCTCTTACATGTTACGCACTGGGGCACAGCCGTTTTCCTGAAACTGGGAATATGTTGGAACAATATTGGAACATACCATAATTGACATTCTCCAGAATATTCTACAACTATGTAGGGGCATTAGAAAGGCAAGAGAGAAAGAGAGGGAAGGTGCTGCATGCTGTAGTGTGAGTGGTGGAGCAGAGGGGGTCGGTGCTATAACAGACATACAGTGAGTGTGAGGGAGCAGAGATAATATGGTGACCCTTATCCTGACAGAGTGGGGAAGCTTATTGATGCTTTTCCTGCTTTGCTGGACATTTCTTCAGACCCCAGAAACTGCACTGAGC
Organism: Chiloscyllium plagiosum; assembly: GCF_004010195.1. Taxonomy (NCBI): domain Eukaryota; kingdom Metazoa; phylum Chordata; class Chondrichthyes; order Orectolobiformes; family Hemiscylliidae; genus Chiloscyllium; species Chiloscyllium plagiosum. The sequence goes on along the minus strand of NC_057717.1, from coordinate 29,604,946 downwards.
TGGGTGGTGAGCTCAGACCATGCTCGGTGGTTCTGGTAGTGTGGCCCCCTCTGGGAAGTTCATGGTCCCCTTTGTACTAGCCCATCCACCAGGACGTCCGTGCTGCTGTCGACAAACTGTGGTGTATTTTCCCCTTCGCTGCCATGCTCGGGGAAAATGTGCAGGGCAGCTCCAAACTGAGAAAGCGCAACCGTGTGCCCATTGGCCTTTTAAAGATGGTACCAATGTCAGGGATCACGGAATATCCAGGGGCATCCGGACGACTGTGAGTACCTCCAGTCATGATGGGTGGTAGAATTGGGCTGGCATTGTATGAGAGGGACACTATGGGGTAGGATAGGTAGTTAATTAGACAAGTTTGGTGAGATAGCACCAGGAAACTAGCTCGGCCTCGTGAAGACAACCCCTCTGTCACCCTCAATGAAAATGTCACTGAGACAGTTTTTTGTTCGGTTCAGCCCAGTGAGGCGAAGACTCTGCTATCCTCACCCCCAGTTACAAAGCTGCAGAACGAGTGCTCAAGCAAAATTCTCCATCGCCTGAACTCACAGCAATATTCCTTTAACTCATAATTCTTCGAAATACTGACCCGTGTTGCATGATACTATCGTAATGAATACATTTCAGCATTCTGAACCTGTGAACATATCCTTCCATGACATGTTATCTCGGTGTACCCCACCCACCCTGTCTCCACCCCAATACACACTGATTTACAGTCCTATTGAACGAGACTGCCAGTATGACTGGCCATTTGGCCCAGCTGGTCCATGGCAACCAAAATGTCCATCCAGACTCACCCCATTCCTTTGCCCTTGTTCTGTATCCCTCTAATCCTTTCCTATCTTTGTATTTGTCCAAATGCCTTTTCAATGTTGTTATTGTTTTCAATGTTGTTATTGTACCCACCGCAATCACTTCCACAGACAGCTCAGTCCATATGCGTACTACACTCTATGTTAAAATGTTGCCCCTCAGTTTCCTTTTCACATTTTTTATCCTTTCCAAACATTAATGGATGTCCTCTAGTACTCGATTCACCAACCTTGGCAAAGAAGTTTGAAGTATTCGCTACATGCACGCCTCTCATGATTTTATAAGAGCTACACTTATATAAGAACCCCCTCGGTTTCCGACACTGTAAATAAATAAGTTCTAACCTGTCCAACTTCTGCCGATAACGTCGAGCCTTTAGCCCAAGAAGCATCTTTGTAAATTTCTTCTACACTTTTTCTCGTTCAATAATATCCTTTGTAGAGCAAGGTGAACAAAACTGAACACAATACTCCAACTGCAGCCTTACCAAAATCCTGTACAACTGCAACATAACGTCCCACCGTGCCAACAGCCTTCTTCACTGTCCTGTATATCTGTGACTCAAATTTCAGACAACCGTGCACCTGATCTCCAACGTCCTTTTGTTCCACTACACTCCTTAAGGCCCTCTCATTCATCATTAAACTCCTACCTGGATTTGACTTTTCAAAATGCAAGGCGTCCCACTTATCTATATTAAACTCCATTCGCTATTTCTCAGCCCACTTCCCCAGCTGATCAAGGTACTGCTGAAATTTCTGATAATGTTCCTCACTGTAATGACTTCTCCTAATTTAGAGTCATCTGCAAACTTACTAACGTTGCGTTGTGCACTGGTCTAAATCATTGACAGAGATAACAAACTGCAATGGGCCCAGGACCGACCACTGAGGCACTCCACTAGACACAGGCCTCCTGTCTGACAAGCATACCTCCACCATAGCCATTTGCTTCATAACTTCAAGCCAATTGTGTCGCCAATTTGCCAGTTTACATTGGAGTCCATTCGAACTAACCTTCCAGAGTGGCCTACCATGTGGAACTTTATCAAAGGCCTTACTGAAATCCATATAGACGATGTCCACCACCCTGCCCTCGTCAACCTTCCTGGTTACTTCCTCAAAAAACTCTATCAAAATTTGTCAGGCATGATCTGCCACGCACAAAGCTATGCTGACTGCTTGAAGTCAAACTCTGTCTTCCCATATCTTATATCTCCGAACCTTCTCAAGTGGTTTCCGACACAGATGTGAAGCTTACTGGTCTATATTTCCCAGGTTTTTCTTTTCAGCCTTTCTGAATAAGGGCACAACATTTGCTACTGCCCAATCTTCTGGGACCTTGCCCCTGAACTGTCTTCTCTCGCCTCGTGCAGTGCTCTTCGATATATCTGGTCAGGACCAAGAGATTTATCTGACTTTGTGCATTCTAGTATGTCCAACAGCACCTCTACTGTGATATGGACTGTGCCAAGATATCGCAACTAACCTCTCAAAGGTCGCAAGTCCTCATGTCTTTCTTCATGATAAACGCAGAGGGGAAATTGAGGACCTCACCCATCTCTTGAGGTTTTACACATAAGTGCTCATTTTGGATTTTAAGGCGTCCTATCTCTCTCTAGTTGTTCTTTTTATTTACTATACTGAATTTGGATTCACCGTAATCTGCTCAGCCAAGGCTATCTCATAGCCCACTTTAGCCCCCTGATTTCCTTCTTTAGTAAACTCCTGCATGCCCTATGTACCTCCTGAGATTCCCTTGTTCCCAGCTGTCTGTACATGAGCGACGCCTCCTTTTTTTCTGGTCAGAGCCTCAATATCCCTTGTCATCCAGGGTTCTCTCTTCCAGCCTCACTTTCCCTTCACACTCACAGGAACATGTAGACCTTGAACTCGAGCTATCTCACTTTTAAAGCCCTCCCACTTGCCCCGGATCGATTTACCTGGAACCACACGACTCCAATCAAGCCCTGCAATCCCCTGTCTAATTCCAACAAAAATCGCCTTGCCCCAATTTAGAACTTTAATCTGTGGACCAATTTTGTCCCTACCATACCTATTTTAACATGAATACAGCTCTGGTCACTTTTCCCAAAATGCTCCCCCACTTTACCGCCGTCACCTATCCTACCCAATTTCCCAACAGTAGGTCGAGTTTGCCCCTTCCCGAGTAGGACCCTCTACATGCTGCTTGTGGAAGCTTTCCTGAACACACTTAACAAATTACGTTCCATCTAAGTTTTTAACCCTCTGGAAGTCCCCGTCTATGTTAGGAGAATTCAAATCACCTATTATGACAACCCTATTGCCCCTGCAAGTCTCGCCAGTCTACCTGCATGTTTGTTCTTCTAATTCCATTGATTATTTGGAGGCTTATAGTGCAACCACTATAACATCACCATCACCATCCCCCTCTTACGTACAAAATCATTTACAGAATCTCATTGGTTATTATCTCAGTTATTTCATCTTTAAATAATAGAGTGATACGCGCCTTAATCGGAACTATTTGTATTTAAATTGTTTCCATTTACATCTCTTCCTCACAGAGACTTTCACATTTGCAGAATCCCTTGTCAATGCACAGTGGAGATATGGAGTTGTAAATGGATGGGAGCTGCACATCCTGTCAGTTCCAACATTGGCTGCATGTTTCCCCACACTGGGCAGTGATCTAATACAGTGTTACCGAACAATGCAACAGCCTGGGTTTATACATGAATGAAACAGTGTGGACTGCACAGCCCCCCACGCTGGACGTTTAGCCGAGGATTATCGATCCAGCATTGGTGTGGGCTGCACAGAGTTTCACTCTGGACATAGCTGGGTTGCATTCAGCAGTACACTAGCCGAATCTACACAGTGTTCCATCCTGATTATGGAATGGATGGGCTGGTTATGTGAGTTAGATTGCGAATGTGAGAGAACTAAACATCTGGCAAAGCCTTTATTTTGTGTTTTAATTCTTGTGATTGGACTCTTCAAATCCTGACTCATCCGATTAGACCCGACCCTCTGGATGAGTGATGGTGACTGTTGTTACAGCATCTGGGTCTGCAACATGACCAACAAATGGAGCAGCGGCTGCACAGAGGACAGTCTCCGTAAAATGGAATGAGGGAATCGCCATCAGATCAGCCGTGGTCTTAGTGAATGGTAGAGCAGGATTGAATGGACCACGAATGCAATTTATTCATATATTTCTGTTTGTTCCAAGCAAACTCCCCTTCTCTCCCAGTGTCCCATACTGTTGTGGAGTGAGGCACCTCCTCCTGTTCCTGCGTAACAGGATCCTCTGGCCTCTCTAGCCTCCAGATTTCCGTGTGCCCCAGTTTTGAGCTGTTGAACGACTGGCTCCTGTTCCTATGTCCCAATCTCGAACAGTTGAGTGACTGTCTCCTGTCTCTGTCCCCCAGTTTCAAGCAGTTGAATGACTGCCTCCTAATCCCAAGTTTGTAAAAATATATGTCTTCCTCCTGCTCATGAGTAACAGGTTCCAATAGCTCTGTGCTAACCTGCTGCTCCTGTGGAATGGAGGTGAGGGACTGAAAGGCCTCTTCATATCCTTTTCAGGTTTTCTTGACGAAAGGCCATTCTTCTGTTTCTGTAAAACTTCATCAAAATCTGACTGATGTACTTTTGTATTTGACTCTTAGTAATAGAGCAAACAAGCCAACTGGCAGAATTCAGATGCTGAATAGCCTCCCTCTGTTCCCCTGTTATACACTGAAGATTCAATGACTCTCAGAGATGTATAGCACGGAAAAAGATCGTTCGGTCTGGTCATCCATACTGCTAAATATCCTAAATTAATCTCGTCTCCCTTGCCAGCAATTGGCCCATCTCCCTCTACAGACTTCCCATGTATGTATCCATCCAAATGCTTTTTAAATGGGGTAACTGTACCTGCCTCCACCACCTCTTTTGACTGTTCAATCCATACGGACAACAGTCTCTGTGTGAAAATGTTGTCCCTCATGTCCCTTTTTAAAATCTTTCTCCTCTCAACTTAAACATTTGTCTTCTAATTTTGGACTCGTCTATCCTGGGAAAAGACATTGACTGTTTACCTTATCTATGCCCCTCATGATTTTATAAAACTCTTTAAGTTCCCCCCTCAGCCTCAACACTTGAAAATAGCCCCAGCCTATTCAAACTCTCCCTGTAACTCTGACCCTCCAAAACCTGCAACATTCTTTTAAATGTCTTCTGCACTCTGTCAAGTTTGACAACGCCATGCCGACAGCAGGGAGACCAGAATTAAAGGCAATATTACAAAAGTGGCCAAATCAATGTCCTGTACGGATTTAATATGTCATGCAAATGTTTCGACTCAAAGCACGCACCAATAAAGGGAAGATCACCAAATGCGTTCTTCACTGCGCTATCTACCTGGGACAGCACTTTCAAGGAACGGATAACCTGCACCACAAGGCTCGCTTTGCTGCCTCACAGGGCAGCGACCTGGGTTTAATTCTATCCTTGAATGACTGGCTGTGTGGAGTTTGTACATTCTCCCCATGTCTGCGTGAGTTTCCTCCGGGTGCTATGTTTTACTCTGACAGTGTAAGGATATACAGGTAAGGGTAGATTGGCCATACTAAATTGCGCACCGTACCCAGGGATGTGTAGGGGAGGTGGATTAGCCATGGGAAATGCAGGCTCAGAGGGATAGGGCTGGTGTTTGTCCAGTGGGATTCTGTTTAGAGGGTCGGTGTGGCCTCGATGGGCTGAAAAGCCTATTTCCTAACTGTAGGGATTCGATCGTTTCTATTGGGTTCTCCTTGATTGGCAGCTTTCCACAGGAACCTACCTATATGTCTTCCCTTGATTTGTCTGACAAAATGCAACACCGCACATTGAAATAAAATAAACTCAATCTGCCACTCGATTCACCTCAACAAGGTCCCATTATAGTCTGAGAGATCATTCTTCACTGTCGACTACACCAACAAATTTGTTCTTATCTACAAACTTACTGACCATACTTCATATACCAAAATGCAAATAATTTGTATAAGTGACAAAATGCAGTGGACCCACGATTGATCTTTGCGGCACACCACTGGTCACAGGTCTCCAAGTTTAATGAACAAATGTCCACTGTTACGCCCTGTCTCCAATATTCAAGAAAATTTTGGATCTAAATGGCGAGCTCTCCCTGGATCCCAGACAGTCTGACCTTGTTAACCAGGCTACCATGTAGACCAGTTTGGTTTTCTTACTGAATTCCATAAAGACTGGCCTACCTTTAAAAATCATCTTCATCACTTCCTCAAAGATTACACCGAGTCAGTGAGACGTGCTCTCCAATGTACAATGTCCTTATCTTTTCAAATGCATGTACATCCTTTCCCACAAAATCCCCTCCAACAATTTAGTCAGCATTGACGTCAGGCTCACTGATCTATAGTTATCTGTTTTTTTCCTTACTTTCTTAAATAATGACACCATGTTAGCAGCCCTCCAGTGTTTGACACCTGACCTGTGGAAATCACTGTTGCAAATACATCATCCAAATACTGAGGAGAAGGTTTTGTTTCATATCTCTCAAATCTCCTGTGGTTCCACACATAGGTAGCCTTACTGATCTTTAAGGGGTCCTGTTCTCTCCCTAGTTAATCTTTTGCCCATTAAAGGATTTGTAGAATTTCTTCAATGCCTCGTTAACCCTATTTCTAAAGCCATCTAATGTCCACTTTTTTCTGGCCCGATTTCCGCATTGACTATGCACTTGCTGCCCTTATACACCTCTCGGGATTTACTTGATGTTAGCTCTATTCACCTGACATATGCCTCCTTCCTTACCTTGACCAGGGCATCAATATATCTAGCCATCCAGCACTCCCTGCAACCACCAGCCTTGCCACTCTCACTAATAGGAACACGTTGGCTCTGGACTCTCTGAAACCAGGTTTTGATGGCCTTGCATTTTCCCACCATCCTTTTACCTGTGAATTGAGTATTCCAATTAGCCTTTCACAGGGCTCGCCTAACATTTTCAAAATTGGCCTTGTTCAAATTAGAACTTTAACGTTTACATCAGGTCTTTCCTATTCCACAACTAATTTAAAACTTATATTTATGCGTAACAGAAAGTTAAAGAAACACTTCCTGCCCCTCTGTAACAGGCTCAAGAGGCTGAATAGGCTCCTCGTGCCCCTCTGTAATAGACTGGAAAGGCTGAATGGCCTCCTCCTGTCTTTGTGTTACAGACCTGAGACATTAAATGAGACAGCAACCCGTGGATTATGAGCAGCCGTTAAACTGTATCTGATGGAGGTTCCATCCCTTCTCAGTTGCAGAAACACAACCAACACAATGTACTCCAGGTGCCCTCTCAGTAACACCTCATATAGCTGCAGCGACACATTTCTTTGTTTTGAATGATTCTGTTGGCAAAATGTGCTGAAAAATGTGTTGCTGGAAAAGCATAAAACGTCGATTTTCCTACTCCTTGAATGCTGCCTGACCTGCTGCGCTTTTCCAGCAACACATTTTTCAGCTCTGATCTACAGCATCTTCAGTCCTCACTTTCTCCTTGTTGGCAAAATGTGCCAATATTCGAGATTTCCACCTTTTCAAGTAGCAATAGGCTAATATGGGCTGAATGGCCTTCTCGTATCCCTCTGTAAGAGGCCCATAGGGATAGAATTGCTTCGGCCTGTTGTTGAGCAGCAGTCCCAATGCTCTGTCTCAAGATTATGAAAGAATTTGGTCGCAGGGCACTTTAAACCAGGAGTAGCCTCACACTGGTCAATAAGAAATCTCGAAACTTGCCCACCCGACTTTTCTTTATGCAGACAATCTGTGATGTTATAACTGTCTCTTTCATAAACAGAGTGGAACAGATACCCCTGCAGTGTTCTGTTAATACTCTCATTTCCAAGTTTAAAATAAGATTTAAAGACTTATGATCCATCCCTCAGCAGCCCTCATCCATTCCATCCAAACCCAGTAAATATTCTCTTTTGTAGTTATATGAAAAGTGATGTGTGGAACTGGTTAATTGAACCTGCTTGCTCAGTCATGATTTGGAGATGCCGGTTTTGGACTGGGATGTACAAAGTTAAAAATCACACAACACCAGGTTATAGTCCAACAGGTTTAATTGGAAGCAAACTAGTTTTTGGAGCGCTTCTCCTTCAGCAGGTGATAGTGGAGGGCTCACTTCTAAGGCATAGAATTTATAGCAAAAATTTACAGTGTGATGGAACTGAAATTATACACTGAAAAATACTTTGATTGTCTGTTGAGTCTTTCATCTGTTCGAATACCATGATAGTTTCACTTCTTTCATTTGTGTAAATCACGAAACCTTTTTTAAAAAATAAAATGTTGCATTCTCCGTTTAGCTGTAACAGTGAGTGTTAGCTCGACAATATGTTGAAGGTGTTAGCCCCCTGTGTTCTCTGTCTATGCCATGATGTCTAGATTGATTTTAATCTGAAAAGTGACATAACAGAGTTTTACATGAATTCACGAAGTTTTTGAACAAATTACAATGTAACTCTGCAAGTACAAATTCATCCCACCAAATATGTGTGTGCATGTGGGTCTTTGTCGGTTTGTGTGTGTGTGTCTGTGTCTGTCTATGTGAGTGTGGGAGTGTGTGTGTCTGTAAGGGTGCGTGTGAGTGTCTGTGTGCGTGTCTGTGTGCGTGTCTGTGTCCGTATGTATGCTTGAGTATAGGAGTGCTTGTGTGTGTGTGTGTAGTGCAAGGTGTGGTGTGGTGTTCACCTCTAATGTGACATGAACCCAAGGTCCCGGTTGAGGCCCTTACTATGTGTATCAAAATTAGCTATCAGCCTCTGCTCGGCCACCTTTCGCTGCTGCCTGTCCTGAAGTCCGCCTTGGAGGATGGTCATCAGATGGTCCGAGGTTGAAGGCCCTGGACCACTGAAATGTTCCCCAACTGGGAGGGGACACTCCGGTCTGTTGATTGTTGTGCGGTGCCCATTCATCCATTCTTGTAGCCTTTGCTGGGTTTCCCAGAGTTGGTTCAGTGACTGTGATTAATGCTAATCGCCATGGATTCTAATTATTCCAGTGGAAGGTTTTAATCTTTAAATGATAAATGGGCGCCGTTCAATGTGTTATCCCATAACATGATCGGAGCATCACAGCACTGACAGGGATCAGCAGATTTGGAGAAGGGAAGGAGAGATCAGAATCTGAGAACATTAGACTGGAATGTTCCAACAATGGATCAGACTCTGAGAACATTAGACTGGGATGTTCCAAAAATATATCAGAATCTGGGAACGTTACACTGGCATGTTCCAACAAGAAACAGGAGTTTATCCAATTATGTTTGGTATCTTTCTGCATTTTATTGTTGGTCATTATCATTGTGGATCTATTACGCTCTTTTCATTATTCGATGTTTTTATTATCCTTTCCCGGCTATCGTCTGTGTTCCTGGTAAGTGTCACTGTCCAGATTTTTTTTTCTATAGACCAGCTATGACTGTATTACTGTTCTTTCATATAGTCTACACTTCTTGTCCCTATTATTTTCCTGTGTAAACTCTCAATCCATATATTCACTCTACAGACCATTAATAACGACATCAATGAACGTGTTCAATTACTGTCTCCTTCTCTGCTCTGGCAGTGTCACTCATGGGTCTCTATGTTGACCTACTCAGTTTCAGCGGCGAACTACAATTTATTGTATCATTGCCTTTGTTATTTACATATTAGGAGCATGGTGGTCACTCTCTACTATTCTGGTTACAAACTCCACTTCCTGCCACTGTTTCCCTCCCAACCCTGGCCAATATCTGCGGCTGAAGCTGACAAGTCACAGCTGTCGTTGATCCCTTTGACCATGAGCTGATTCTTGACACTATTACCTGACCATTTCTAACTTGAAATACTCACCACTCCAGAATATATCGCATTGGTTTATTCCATCTGCTGTTTGAATCTTGAGCTATGAAATACCGTCTTAATGAAGCAAATAATCTGCTGCTGACGCTCCAGGCTTCAAAACTGCCCACGCAAATCTGCTTAGAACTCACACCAAACTCCCATTCAACTGTCATTCATGCGCACGCCGATGTATATTGCTATTGTGTCTGGCAATGCATTTATTTTAACATTCTCAAGCACTTTATCTCATCTGTCCATGAAACTTCTCTCGTTCTCTCTCTGTCGATTAACAAAAAGCCTGCTGTTTGTTCTTATTTAAAATAATTTCCTCCATGTGCGTTCCTTCTCAAACAATGAGTTTCACATTCAACCACGCAAATCGCGCGCACACACACGCACTCTCCCTCAGTTTCTGATGAACACACACACAGCAAATTTTCCCATTGTAGGCAGTAATCTGGTGCGAGTATGGTTAGCATATGATAGTAGAGTTTACAATACTCTCTATGCTGGGCAGACAGTACAGTTTACTGAGCAACACACTAGCATGGTCTGCACAGCTCTCCATGCTGGGCTGTCATCTTGTCCCAGTTTATGTTGTTTGTGGTGTTCTGTGAAGCAGATTGAGAATTTGATGTAACAAACCATTCCAGCTGATCTGACAATGCCTTTATTCAATGTTTTCATTGTTCTCATTTTACTCTTGAAGATCTCACTTCTGCAGTTAGTCCCACTGCCCTGTCTTTTTCCCCATATTTCCACAACATTTTTCAGTTAATTAACTGCCTGTTTCTGTCTTTAATGTGAATCTTTCTGTCCCTCTGTATCTTTCCCTGGCCTTTGTTTTTGGCTCCCTCGTGTATCGAGTGCAATCATTGTGAAGCTGAGAAACATTGAAATGGTGTGTTTCAGGCTGTTGTTCACTTCCCGATGTGTCCCATGTGATGGTCCACGGACAGGGGTGTTTCAGAAGTTATGAGACACATCCTTGTAACTTGGTCTGTACCTGTATTTGTCCCTCTCAGGTGACCTTGCGATCAGTAGCACGAGCCCCTAGAGTAAAGGACCAGGCATCTAAATTGTGTGACAATGCTGTCACTTTAAAAAAAAAGTTACTTTTCTCCTTTTTTTAAATAAGAGATATTAAAGGCCAAACTGCCTGCTGAAAACGGCTCAATTTAATAACTTACGACGCTTTTAGGGTTTTTAATAAATAGTAGTAACAACGGCCTAGTAACTTATCTCCAGCTGCTATTCTCTCTGAAACCTGACTTGATGCTGATTCCTCCTGGATTGGAGAACTGTATGCAAGAATGTATGCCTGAATGTTTCTTTTTGCAAAGGGGTGTTTTTCTGGGATGTGAGTATATTGGAACAGTTCATCTGTCGAAGGTACTGTATCCATTATTCGGTTAAGGTTTCCAATCGTTAAATTATTCTAAATTCCTCTTCATTTTGAATGGACTTTCATTAGAGTGTTTAAATATATTGTATTTTGCTTAATGGTGAGTGGTTTGACTAGTAGCGTCACATCTGGAACACCCACTTCACATCTACCTTTAAAATAAGAAAGGTTTGGCATCCAAGCTACCCTCTTAAAATAGTTTGAGGCAGTCTGTTTGGTCTATTGCAAACTGGGAACTCTTGTCTGGTTCTAAATCGATAATACTAAACTGGGTTTAGAATTACAATCCCTACAATGTCAAATAGGCCATTCGACCCATCAAGTCCACACCGACCCTCCGAGGAGTAACCTACTCCGTCCCATTCCTTTACCCTATTATTACACATTTACCCCGACAAAGGCTCCTAACCCACACATCCCTGAAAACTATGAGCAATTTAGCATGGGCAATTCATCTGATATGCGCATCTTTGGATTGTGGGAGAAAACCAGAGAATCCAGAATAAGCTCATGCAGACAGTGGAGAATATGCACCGGGAGACTATTGCGTTCAAAGGTCGTGTATGGTCGCTGTTATTGTCTTTTGTTGCGGATGTTGAATTCGGTTGGTTCAAACAGTGTTTTGTGTATAAAGATTATTTCAGTCATTAAGAATTCTCTGGGTGTGGAAGAAGTGAAGTTGGGGATTTTACAAAAGGTAATGAAGGAAAAGCTGTAGGAATTGACAGACAAGCTGGAGTTGGGGTTGCCATTGTCTGTGAGAAATTGAGAGATAATTACAGCTATAGCTCGGCAATTACATTTGGT
>NC_057717.1:29588471-29591541 GCF_004010195.1 Chiloscyllium plagiosum | reverse complement strand
TGAGGAGTGCTCCGTTATGTAACGTGTGTTTGGAGTGTCCAGTGGAAACATCAACAGATCTATTCCACAATGGGGAAGGAGGCCTTGAGCTTTGTGTTGGTGTTACAACATTTCAGCATTTAAATTGCGAATAACATACACGAGACAAATCTTTATCATCGATCGTGACCACTTAAGGTTTTTGGAGAAGTTTAGGGAGAAAAATACCAGTCTGTTTCGATTGATCTTATTATTGCTGCCATTCAGTTTGAAATTATACAGGTGACAGGGCGAGAAAAACTAAGTTTTGACACGTTGTGGAGACTTGGATGAAGAAAGATAAAGGCATTCTGTGGCAGGAGTAAAATGCCTGAAATTGAAACGAGTTGTGGACATTTGTATGCTCACGGTCAATGTAATGTATATGCATTTCAGTCTACTAATAGAGGAAGATTAGGAGGTCTAAAATGAATCCACCTTTGTATATTGATGGATTATTATATTAAAGATGGAGTTGTGAGAACACTATCATTGTAAAAAGATTATTTTCTCTTGGGTTTTTTTTTTGAAGAGAGAATTTAATGGCAGAGGTGAAGAACTGCTGTCTGAAAACAGTTTAAGTAAATAACTGAGATTTTAGGTTTCATTAAAACGGTGGTAACGATGGAAGGGCAGTGGCCAGCTCTCCCAGACCAGATTACCTCATTTTGTTTTTAGCTGCAGCATTCAGAAGCTGTTGGGGATCCCAAAAGGGTCGGAAGTTTCAATACATGATCCACAACTGCTTTTCTCTCTGAGATCTCTGTTGATGTTGTTTCCTCCTGGATTGGAAAACTGCTGTAAGGATCTGTATTTGAATATATCTTTGTGCCAAGCGGTGTAAACCAAGAAGGTACGGTATCTATTGTTTGTGTAAGTGTTCCAACATATAAGCCATCCCAAAATGTTCTTTTCTTTGATTGTATTTTAACTAAAGCATTTGAATAGATTATATTTTGCTTCATGTCGAGTGGTTTGACCAGTCACAACATATCTGTAAGGCACACTTCACATCTATGTTTAAAATAAGAAAAGGTTTGGTTCTAAACGGCCTTCTTAAAATATTTTGCGTGGATCTGTCTGGTCCACAACACTTGTACCGAGGGGTTTCTGACTGACTCCTGTAATTGAAACTTTAGTGGAGGGGCAGGGGATGTCTTGCTGGAGGTTATGCTGTAAGTTGCCTCAGACATTAAAGGAGACCTGAGGATTTGGTGACCCAACTCTGTATGGAGCCTGGGGACTGTAGGTACAGCATCTGAGCCTGCAACATGAACAACAAATGGAGCAGAGGCCGCAGGGAGGGGAAGCTCTGAAACCACGGAGTGAGTATGTGTGGGGAAATGAATCTGATGTATCCAGCCAGGGTTTTCAGGCACAGCTTCTCAAGCTCCACTTGACCCAGGAGCAGAGTGGGAGGGGCCCTGACTGAACAAGGAGCTGATCGTAGAATGGTATCACCTCCTTCAACACGACCTGCAGCTTCACACCAGGGGGAGTATGGTGCTGCCAGTGGTTGTTAGGGTCACAGTTTCATTCAGTTTCTATGATCCATAACTTTCCAGGCAGGACTAGGTGACATACCTATCATTTTCCAGCATCTCAACATCAATGTCACCATTCGGTGATGGAGGATATATGTGGTGGATGAAGTAAATACATTGTTTCTCCCACAGCAGGGAGCTTCCGGGTGTATCCAGTACACCCGGATTCCTGATGGTGTACATGGCATCTGCAGAGTACCCATGTCAATGGGGAGAGGTACAGGAACTGAAGGAGCTTTTTTTTTTAGATTAGATTAGATTAGATTGCAGCGTGGAAACAGTCCAACAAGTCCACAACGATCCGCGGAAGCGCAACCCACCCAGACCCATACCCCTGCATTTACCCCTTACCTCACAGTACGGGCAATTTAGAATGGCCAATTCACCTGACCTGCACATCTTTGGAATGTGGGAGGAAACCGGAGCACCCGGAGGTGGCACAGTGGGCGGCACGGTGAGCTCTCTCTCTCTATTAATGTTACAGTGTCTCCATGCACAGTACCTCGTATTGGTGAATACCCCTGTCCTGGCAGCAGTCACGGCCGCTTCATTCAAAAGCAGTCAGCCATTCCCATCGTCATCGGGTGTCCACGTAGAAAGAAATGAATATATTTCGGATAAATGCCGTCCCCTTGATGCACGTTTCAAAACACCATCCCCACCACCAATCAACCACATCAAAGTATTCCATGTGTACGGAGAGCAATGGGGTCACTTGGAGTGTCTGGGAGCAGACGATCAGGGATGGGGCAAAATCTCCCATGTCTGAACTGATCTGAGTGAACCCCCCCCCCCCCCCCCAAGTGCACAGCATCATTACGTCTTGTAATCCCTCTCCATTTCAGTAAGATATCGCTTTCCATTATTCCTGTAAATGAAATGACAGGTTATAACATGTTAAATTCCACCTGCCAAACTATTATCTATTGCCTTTACCACTCTGAATCTATTTGCATACTTTCTACCCTCTCTTGATAATTTAATCTCTTGCTTGTGGGCGGCACGGTGGCACAGTGGTTAGCACTGTTGCCTCACAGCGCCAGAGACCCGGGTTCAATTCCCGCCTCAGGCGACTGACTGTGTGGAGTTTGCACATTCTCCCCGTGTCTGCGTGGGTTTCCTCCGGGTGCTCCGGTTTCCTCCCACAATCCAAGAAATGTGCAGGTTAGGCGAATTGGCCATGCTAAGTTGCCCGTAGTGTTAGGTGAAGGGATAAAGGTAGGGGAATGGGTCTGGGTGGGTTACGCTTCGGCGGGTCGGTGTGAACTTGTTGGGCCGAAGGGCCTGTTTCCACACTGTAAATAATCTAATCTTAACACAGCGACATCACCAAACTCAGCATCTGTATATCTGTTCCATCCTCCTGATCATTAATATAGATTGTAAATAGTTGAGAACCCAGCACTGTGTGACCTTACTGGTTACGTTGTCTCTATCCTGAGTGCCTGCTCCTGTATGATACCCAGTCCTCTCCCATTCCTGTCGAAGAGTTGAATAAGAACAAGGAG
>NC_057717.1:29580037-29587971 GCF_004010195.1 Chiloscyllium plagiosum | reverse complement strand
GGAGTGCAGTGCCCCGTCAACTTTGTGAAATCTCTGTTCTTCTACCTGGTCCACTGAGCTCAGAACGGTGGTGACTGGGTGGTTCACCAGGATTTTTCACTGATGAAAGAAAAGTTGGTTTGGGGTGACTGATGTGTAATTTAGGATATTTTATATTGTTGTGCTGCTCTGAGGGTCCAATCGGGATCAAGAACATCCGTCCATATGGACTGACAGGTAGCCCTTCTGTTGGGATTTTCAGTTGATCTGATGTTCAGGACTCAGGGACTTGTTGAGTTGGATAATATATCTGGGTCACCAGTTGATTCATGTCCATCAGTAGCACACTGGTAAGAGAATATGAATTGTGATGTGTGTTGTTAAATCCTTTCATTGTCAAAAAGACATGTGCGTTGTACTGCCTGTAGACCCTGGTTTGCATGACGTTCTTTGCCCAATAGAATGGGACATCATTGCACGAATTGTCACATGGGATGTCTGTCCAAACAGTGATTGTGGTTTACAAGGTGGGGTGGTTTATTGGAGGTCACATTTAGGTGCTAAGTAAACCCAGAATGTTTTGTGGCTATCGAGGAATGCAAATTGAGTTGAGGGTGGGAGTGAGTTAGTATTGAAGGGACTTGTTATTGCCAACTCGCACTTAGAGTCATAGAGTCATAGAGGTGTACAGCATGGAAACAGACCATTCGGTCCAACCTGTCCATGCCGACCAGATATCCCAACCCAATCTAGTCCCACCAGCCAGCACCTGGCCCATATCCCTCCAAACCCTTCCTCTTCATATAGCCATCCAAATGCCTCTTAAATGTAGTAATTGTACCAGCCTCATCCTCTGGCAGCTCATTCCATACATGTACCACCCTTTGTGTGAAAAAGTTTCCCCTTAGGTCAGTTTTATCTTTCCCCTCTCACCCTAAACCTATGCCCTCTAGTTCTGGACTCCCCCACCCCAGGGAAAAGACTTTGCCTATTTATCCTATCCATGCCCCTCATAATGTTGTAAACCTCTATAAGGTCACCCCACAGCCTCCGACGCTCCAGGGAAAACAGCCCCAGCCTGTTCAGCCTCTCCCGAAAGCTAAAATCCTCCAACCCCGGCAACATCCCTGCAAATCATCTCTGAACCCCTTCACATTTCACAACATCTTCTGATAGGAAATTGCACGCAACAGTCCAACCGTGGCCTAACCAATATCCTGCACAGCCGCAACATGACCCCCCAACTCCTTTACTCAACACTCTGACCAATAAAGGAAAGCACACCAAACGCCTTCCCCACTATCCTATCCACCTGAGACTCCACTTTCAAGGAGCTATGAACCTGCACTCCAAGGTCACTTTGCTCAGCAACACTCCCTAGGACCTTACCATTACGTGTATAATTCCTGCTAAGATTTGCTTTCCTAAATGCAGCATTTATCTGAATTAAACTCCATCTGCCACTTCTCAGTCCATTAGCCCATCTGGTCAAGATCCTGTTGTAATCTGAGGTAACCTTTTTCGCTATCCACGACACCTCCAATTTTGGTGTCATCTGCAAACTTACTAACTGTATCTCTTAAGCTCGCCTCCAAATCATTTATTTAAACGATGAAAAGTAATGGATACACCACTGATCCTTATGGCACTCCACTGGTCACAGTATGAAAAACAATCCTCCACCACCTAGATGTTCATAAATGTTTACAGTAACGATAACACTGAGATGTTCACTCCCACAGCACATTGTAAATGTCAGGGCTTCTGCATCAATACTGCTGGCTGGGGCATAGCTGGCACAGTCGACAGTGTAGTGCTCAAAAAGCACAGCAGGTCAGGCAGTATCTGAGTAGCAGGAGAATCGACATTTCGGGGATATGCCATTCAACAGAAATGAGGCTTGTGGGGCAGGGCTGAGAGATAAATGGGGGGCATGGAGTTTGGGGAAAGTTGGCTGAGAAATCTGTATTTGGAGGTTGGTGGGGTGCACGTGTCTCATAAATGTTCTCTGAAATGATCTGCAAGAAGGCGTCCTGTCTCCCCAATGGAAAGGAGACCACACCGGGTGCAACGGAGTGAGTCGATGACATTGGTATAGGTGCAAGTAAACTTCTGGCAGATATGGAAGGATCCCTTAGGACAGTTGATGGAAGTGAGGGGAGTGGTGTGGGCACAGTTTTTGTACTTCCTACAGTGGCAGGGAAAGGTGCCAGGAGTGTGGTGTGAGCTGGTGGGGAGTGTGGACCTGATGAGGCAGTCGCTGAGAGAACGGTCTTTTTGGAACACTGATAGTGATGGGTAGTGAATATATCTCTGGTTATGGGGTCTGTTTGGATATGGCGGAAATGCAGAGGATGATGCGTTGTATGCGGAGGTTGGTGGGGTGGAAGTTGAGGACCAGAGGGTTCTGGTCTTGTTGCGTTGGGAAGGGTGGGGTTCAAAGGCAGTGTTGCGTGAAGTGGAGGAGATGCGCTGGAAAGGGAAGTTACGATCGTGGAAGAAGGAGGCCATCTGGGACTTTCTGAGGTGAAATTGATCATCCTGGGAACAGATGTGGTGGAGTCAGAGGATTTGAGAACAAGGGCTGACATTTTTATATGAGGTGGGGTGGGAGGAGGTGTAGTCTAGATGTCACAGCGTGTTTTACATCAGGGAAGTGACACAGTGGATCAAAATATTTGATGCAATAATGTCCTGTTTCTTCAATTTCACAATAGTTCACCTGGGGGAAAATGTTAATGTTGGAACGTTGGGTAGAAAAATATCAAATGAATTTCATATGCTAGCCGATAAGATAAGAATGAGAGAACATGACTGCCGTAGTGCCAGAGGTTAATGCAATACAGAAAACTGAGTCAACAACGAAACAGATACTGCTGGGAAAGGTCAGCAGATCTGGCAGCATCTGTGGAGAGAAATCAGAGTTAATGTTTCAGATCCAAAAAAGGGGTTTACTGTGATTTCTCTCCACAGATGTCACCAGGCCTGCTGACATTTTCCAGAAATTTCCAGTTCTGTTTCTGATTTCCAGCATCCGCAGTTCTTTCAGTATTTTTTGAGAAGGCAGAGTGTTTTGTAGCATGAGCATTCCGTCATTCGCTGCTTTTTGGAGATTTTTTTTGTTCTTCACTTGAAGTTCTGTTTTTAATTCCCCAAAGGGTACTCCTCACTGATCTCGAGTGCTGTGTGATCCAGTGCTCTGCACGATAAATACAATAAATCCTTGACTTACTGTGCACTGGACTGGGGCAGTGTTGAGTGTGTGGTGCTGGAAAAGCACAGCAGATCAGGCAGCAAACGAGGAGCAGGAGAATCAATGTTTCGGGCATAAGCCCTTAATCAATAATGGGGCTTGTGGCCCAAGGGGGACGAGAGATAAATGGGAGGGTGTGGGGCTGGGGGAAACATAGCTAGGAAAGCGATAAGTAGATGAAGGGGGTGAAAGTGATGGGTCGGAGAGGAGGGTGGAGCAGATAGTTGGGATGGAAGATGGACAGGCAGGACGGTTCAAGGGGGCAGTAACAAGTTGGAGGGTTCGGACAGTGTTAAAACACTGAGCTAGGTTGCAATTATATTTTCAGGTGAGATATCTTTTGGATGAGATATTAAGAGAGGCCTTTCCCATGGTTCAGATGAATGACTGGCTTTTTGTTTTAAAAAGTATTTTCCAGGTAATCTAGCCAACATTCATGCTGGAGTAATATGCAATGAAGCAACTAGTTTGTTTGCTTGTCACTACCACTTCTCTGCTAGGACTGCCCACCATCTTGATGATAGTCTGCTCTCCAACATTATTTGTTTCTTATCTTTTCACCTCCATTCCAATCAGTTTTGCATTTGCCTTTGATTAAAATGTTCAGAGGTCATTTTCATAATCACTGGACCTGTCAGCAACTAATTCCATATATTTTAACTCATGTTCCCTGTTTCAGATCCATTCATGATCAGATAACTTGGTGGTACTCAGTCAAACCAGTTACTCTCACCACATCTTCAACTGCTTTGACATTTAATCTCACCACATGCTGAATTCATTCTCGGGACTTCTTTTCAGTAGCACTGACAACTCTCTAATAATCATAAGAACTGTAATGTTAACCCTACTCTTCTCCCTCTACAAATGCAGTCTGATTGAATTACATCAGTTTTTATTCATGTGATAAATACTGCATGACGCCTGATTCCATATGGCTCCTAAAATTAAAGAACACCCATCATGTGTCTTATACAAAGGCATTAAAAATTAGTTTATTAATTAGAGTCAAACTGCACTGTGACCTCTAATTGATCCAAACTGCTACAGATCAGAATCAAAATGATTTTAAGAATGTAGGATAATTAGTTTAAACAGAAATTTGACCATACTTTAGCAAAATACATTATACCCCAAAACACAGAACCTTTTTAAACACTTAAGGGTGATTGAGCATGAACAAAACTTTGGATGACAGTAGTATTTTTTTAAATTTTCTTTTAATTGCATCTTTTGATTGTATATATCATTGAGCTTTAGAAGGTAGACTAATATATCTGGCCCCATCTCTAACCAATTTGCAAATATGATCTAAACTTTGTGATGTTTTTACATTAGGATTGCAGAACAAAGATATACTGCTACTTTTACTTGTAACAGAGCTAATATTCCCAAGCGTCCATTGTACTAATTCACTGCATCTCCACACAATGCATATTTTGAATGTGCCCAAACAAAACAACCTGGATCTATTTTATAGGGTTTCAAAAGTGTTTCCATATTTTCCACTGAAGGATAAATAGCATTGACATCAATAAATACAGCTTCCACAACTGGGTCATGTAACGTAAAAATGTAAAGCTCGTTATGCAACTATCTTTACCGAGTCTGTCGGCCTTTGTTACTCGCCAGTGAAATCTACTCAGCCTTTATAGTGCTATTAAAATCTCCTTTCGACTGTCTTTACTCCAAAGAGAACGGTCCAAATTTGACTAAGTAAAGTGTTGATTTTTAATATTGATAGATATGAAAAGGTTCTTTTAATCCATTAGTCAAATTTTTCTCTCAGCTTTCAGTCTAATTTATTTAATTAGATTTACTGCTTCTGCCAATTCTAATATTTTAGTAATGCCGTCCTCACTAATTCTATAGTCAACTTAAATTAATCTTTTCAATAATTTTTATTTCACCAAACTAATCTTCCTCTTCTTCATCCATTCCCTGTACCTCTACACAAATTATTCGCCCAAATGTTCTCTCCATTCTCCTCTACAGCTCCCCTTCTATGTCCTAAGGCCTTCTGTCATTTGTTACAACAGTGTAGCTGCTCCTTTTAAGCCTCAAACTCGTTTGAGATCCCCAAAGAACTTTTTCTGCCCTAATGCCAATAAGCCTCTTTCCATATTCCACGTACCTACCCAACAAACTTTTACCAATGTTCTAACTTCCTCCCACCTAACTAACCATTCCCCCCACAGTTGTATCTTTCTTCTCTAACCAAACCTTCAAATTTGGTCCAATTGCCTGGCCCCACTACTCCCTCAGCAGTTTAGAACATAAAAAAAGTGCAGCAGTTTGTATGTGGAAAATTTAAATGCCATTCATTTCCAGTTTGCATAAATTAAAAGCAACAAAATTTGACTACAAACAGTAAAAGTACCAGAATATAATAAATAAAAATTGATTTTAGTAATTACAGAAGAGTGCTTTTGTTTGCATGATCAAGACCTCTATGTAGAGCCAACTTAACAAGACTGTTAGACATCTAACATAAAACAGCACATCTGGTGCATATTTCTTGTCCATCATAAATTGTTACACAGCAATGGCAATCATCTGATAGAGGAAGTAGAGTGCCTTCAAACAGCTCAACTTAAACTCTCATGCACCAAATCAGATTTCTTTTCAGCTATAACACATTTAAAAGGCCAATCTAATCTGCGACAAACTCAGGTGTTACTTCAAGAATTAAATTCAGAAATAACTTCACATAACAGGATAGAAACACTCCAATTGAGTGTAGCAGTGTATCATCCAGTTTAATTTAAGTCATGAGAGAAATAATGTGAAGAGAATAAAAAGATTAAAATTTCAAACTTCAAAATACAGACCTTGATCTCTTCATAAATTGCAAGTGGATCGAAATTGCCAGGAACCTACACAAATATTCTATATTAATTGACATTTTTGAAGCACTCTATTACCACACTTAATTAAACTTAGAGAACTGTAACAGAATGTCAGTTTCTTGCATAGTAATTTAGTATCAGATGATTAGTCATGTACAACCACTGATTTAACTGTATGTAACTGATTTAACTGAGGGTGGACGCTAGGAAATTGTTTCCGTTAGGCAAGGAGACTAGGACCCGTGGAGACGGCCTTAGAATTAGAGGGGGTAAATTCAGCACAGAAATGTGGAGACATTTCTTCAGCCAGAGAGTGGTGGGCCTGTGGAATTCATTGCCGCAGAGTGCAGTGGAGGCTGGGACGCTAAATGTCTTCAAGGCAGAAATTGATAAATTCTTGATGTCACAAGGAATTAAGGGCTACGGGGAGAATGCGGGTAAGTGGAGTTGAAATGCTCATCAGCCATGATTGAATGGCGGAGTGGACTCGATGGGCCGAATGGCCTTACTTCCGCTCCTATGTCTTATGGTCTTATAATTGCCCAGAGAACAGTTAATCAGGTTGTCATGGGTCTGGAGTCACATGTAGGGTAGATGAGGTCAGGATGACAGATTGCCTTCCCTGAAGGACATTAGTGAATGAGATGGCTTTTCTTCCTGACAACTGTCAACTGTTTCATCGTCATATTAGACTCATTGAAATTCCACCATTTGCCATGGGTAATGTTGAATACAGCTCCCCAGATCATTCCCTAAGTCTATGAATTAACAGTCTCGTGATAATCCCATCAGGGCATTGTCCTCCAACATCTTTAGTAATGGTGTGAATCCACAGAGATGTAAGGATGGCACGCTGGCACCGTGGTTAGCATTGCGGTTTCATAATGCCATGGAAATGGGTTAGATTCTTGAATAACTGTCTGTGTTGAGCTGGCACTTTCTCCCTGTGTCTGCATGGGTTTCCTCCCACAATCCAAAGGTGTGCACATTAGATGGGTTGGCTAAGCTAAATTGCCCCATAGTGTCTAGAATATCAGGTTTGGTGCGTTAGACATGGTTGGGTGGGTTTGGGAAGGATGCTCTTCAGAGGGTTGCTGCAGATTCGATGGGCTGAATAACCTCTTTCCACACAGTACGGTTTCTATGATCCTATTACGGAAAAATCTCTGACGATTACCATGGAGAATGCTGATTAGGTGATGGGGATTTCCTAGCCCTACTATGTTAACTGAATCTGGGAGGGGAATCTCTATTCACAAGGAAAGGAGTTTGCGAGCATGAGACTGGACATCATCCAGGAAGCTTCACTTAATCCCGGATAAAATGTATGATTCCAGAACAAGAAAGTCGCAATGAACAATGCAGCATGGATCCAGGTTTTGTGTGGGTGTGGGCTGTGGTGTACGATGTTGGACATGTGGGAGAGTCCATGTCAAATGTTGCAGTGCTTCAGATTTCTATGGGTATGCAGCTTGGGACATGATGGTTGGATTCACTGCTGAGTACTTCCATGGTACAGATTGTCAGGATGTTCAATCCTGATCATGAGGGAGGGACTCAGTGTCTGATCATTTGATCCTCCACATTGCAGACAACTAGTTAAAAACAATCACTCAGATGCTGGAAACCAGATTCTGGATTAAAGTGGTGCTGGAAAAGCATAGCAGTTCAGACAGCATCCAAGAGCAGGAAAATCGACGCTTCCATTAAAAGCCCTTCATCAGGAATACAGGCAGAGTGCCTGAAGGGTGGAAAGAAAAATGAGAGGAGGGTGGGGGTGAGAAGAAAGTAGCATAGAGTTCAATAGGTGAATGGGGGTGGGGATGAAGGTGATAGGTTAGGGAGGAGGATTG
>NC_057717.1:29576389-29579463 GCF_004010195.1 Chiloscyllium plagiosum | reverse complement strand
TGACCTGTCCTACCTGCCTATCTTCCTTCCCACCTATCCACTCCACCCTCCCCTCTGACCTATCCCCTTCATCCCCACCCCCATTCACCTAATGTACTCTATGCTACTTCCTCCCCACCCCCACCCTCCTCTCATTTATCTCTCCACCTTTCAGGCACTCTGCCTGTATTCCTGATGAGGGGCTTTTGCCCGAAGCGTTGATTTTCCTGCTCCTTGAATTCTGTCTGAACTGCTGCTCTTTTCCAGCACCAATCTAATCCAGAACATTATAGACAACGTTCATTCCTGGACATGGTGGAGTGATTCAGTACCTTGTACTGTCGTTCATAGTGTGGAGGTACAACTCTGGGGATAATATGAGCTGTGGAGACTCTAAAACAAAATACTGTAATTTTTCAATCAATGTCTATGTTAGATATTTCCCATTTTTTGTTTTACTGATTCGAGGTCTCATTGTGTGGATATTGTGGTCTCAGGCAAACTCCAGTCAGTCTGAGTAACCGATAAATCAGGTGAAGTCAACCGCAACCAACCCAAAAGAAAACATACAGTACAGGATTGTGTTTCTGTGAGCAATCTGCTGTTCATGTTCTTCCCTTTGTCTTTTAAAAGTGCAAGTGATTCATTTAGAAAGAGATTACTGCTGTGGTTCAGATTCTTTAAACTTCATAGGACATGGAGCAACAATTATCTTTGTGCCATTATTTATGTCTGGGCTCAGGCATCACAGAATGTATGCTCAGTCACTTCAATTATGTTTATTACTTATTTCTCTCTCTCTTACAGTTAGTCTCATGGTGATTGTAATATTATCTCGGCGGAAGTGTGGTCTTTCTACATGCACCACGCACTATCGGGTGGCCATGGCAACATCTGATCTGCTGTTCATTGTTTTTGACATCGTATTTGACCGATTTTCATATTATTATTATCCACGGTGTTTCCTGGACATCACTCCTGTTTGTAGTGTTAACTTTGTCCTCATCCAATTGACCATTGATTGTTCTGTCTGGTTCACTGTTGCTTTTTCTTTTGACAGATTTGTTGCCATTTGTTTTCATCAGATGAAAACTAAGTATTGTACAGAGAAAACTGCAAAGCGGGTTGTAGCAACAATCTGCATTTTTTTTTCTTTGAAGAACATTCCCAACTATTTTCGATATATACCTGGAAAGATCAGCAACAATATTCCATGATACTGTGAAACGAGGTCCAGCTATTATCACGACCGGTGGGAAAGTTTTAAATACTTTGAACATTTTTTAACACCAATGTTACCATTCACTTTTATTCTCTTTCTCAACATTCTGACTGCCAGACACATCTTTGAGGCAGTGAAGACGCGAAAGGGACTGCGGGCCCAGGGAAATATAGAGAATGACCCAGAGATAGAGAGCAGAAAGAATTCTGTGACTTTACTCTTTGCCATTACCACTAGTTTCATGCTTCTTTGGTTTCTATATGTTCTAAAGTTCTTTCAAGCTGGTGATTCCTTGGACTACTATGATTATCGTCTCTTTAAAGAAGTCACATATATGCTGCGTAACCTAAGTTGCTGCACAAATGCAATTATTTATGTGGTGACGCAGAAAAAATTCAGGGACCACTTAAAATGTGCCGTGAAATATCCAGTTATAAAAAAATAATTCAATTGGTGAACAAATCCAAGTAACTGAGAGACAACATTAGACACAGCAGATAATAGAACGACGAATCCAAGTGAGGCATGGTCTTAAGGAGGAGCAGGAATGCCAATGTGACAACACTAATTTCTAATGGGCAAGGAATGACTCCATCTGAGGGACAAAACAAAAGAGACTGGAGGAACAAAGCCAGTGTAAAGTGCTGTCAGCAAGGAATAACAGTTAGTAGAAAGCTGGACAACAAAAGCAAAACCAAAAGAGGAATTAGACAAGAAAGGTACTTTCATCCCAAGCAATCAGTTCTCAGTGGGTGACACATAAATAAATGAGTTGGAGGAAAGGATCATCGTTCACTATAGGCCCAGAGTGGGAAACGCAGCGACAGATTCCTTTCTACTCTTCCTCACTGAATTCACTGATCCACAAACCTCGACAAAAGGGAAGAAAAAAGGAAGAGTGTTGTAAAGAGTAAATCAAGTTATTTGTCTTGTGATTGCAAATTTGTTTTCAAAAGTAATTCATTTCCATTCAATTTTCCAGTATCATTCCGTTTCTTTATTTCTTCCTTTCCATTAACCAGCTAATGGGTTAGTGGGGAATCCAAGCCCAACCAGAGGGACTCCTGGACACTCTCTCTGCACCTTCCAAAGACCCAGCTCCCCCTCCAATTTAAGATGCTCCTACAAATCTGCCTCTTTCTACCAGTTATTGTCACTTGACCTAAAATCACCTTTGGTGGGTCAACATCAGATCTGTTTAATTTGTCAAAATAAAGGTCTTTATAAAATGTGTTTGGGGATTATGTTAAGTGAAAGTGGACAGTAATGGTGCTATCGTGGTGAGTACAGCTGCTTTCCAAACAAGTGACCTGGGTTTGATTCCCGGCAATGGCAAGTTATGACTTTCACATTGATCAATCAGAAAACCCAAAGACAAAAGGAATTTGATCGGGAAGACAATATATACAGCTGTCATTTCAAGACAGTAACATGCTAAGCAGGAGCAGACAGAGGGTGTCTGGACTAAACTAGTCACATGCTGCTTTCACTCACACCTCCCTCCCTCTTATCCCACAAAAATGAATCTGGCTTTGCTCCATCTCTGGGGGAGGTTTGGCGCAGGGAGAGGGAGCTGGATGTAGATTGGATGAACTGGGACTTGGGTGGAGAAGGTGCCTTTGAGTGACAGACATGGGGGTATTTCAAACAGGTTCTGGCAGCCACTGTTTCTTTCACCATGTGCACTGAGCAGGGAGTCTGTATCTGTGTGGTTCTGTCTGTCTGTGTGTGTGTGTGTGGGGAGTGTTTTAAATCAATATCCAGTTTGACCATTTAATACTCCCATTCCCTCCCCAAACCAGCCCCTCCTAAAGCAAGCCCCTGGAGCAGGGTATGTCCCGAATGGGAAAGAGGGAGAGTGAGAGACCATCGA
>NC_057717.1:29567484-29575163 GCF_004010195.1 Chiloscyllium plagiosum | reverse complement strand
TTCATAAAATCATGATGGGCATGGATAGGTTAAAATAAGAGGACATTGGCTTAAGGCGAGAGGGGAAAGATTTAAAACCGAACTAATGGGCAACTTTTTCACACAGCGGGTGGTGTGTATATGGAATTAGTTGCCAGAGGAAGTGGTGGACGCTGGTACAATTACAACACGTAAAATGCATCTGTAAATGGTTATATGAATTGGAAGAGTTTAGAGGAATATGGGCCAATTGCTTCCAAATGGGGCAAGATTAATTTAGGGTATCTGATTGGCATAGGCGAATTGGACCGAAAGGTCTGGTTTTGTGCTGTACATCTAGATGATTCTCTGCCTTTTAAACATTGTAACTGTACCTGCATTCATCATTTTCTCTGTTTCTATCTCTCTCACATTCCACACCTACCCCTCAATCTCTTTCACACTGTCTCTCTCTTTCTTACTCCTTTCTGTTTGCCTTTTCCTCTCTGACTTCTTCTTTCAACTTTGTGGATTTTTTTCCACTCTCTTGCTTTCTTTCTTCTTGTTTTGCTTTCTCTCTCTCTCTCTCTATTTCTTTCTTTCCTTCCCGACTTTTGTCTTTCAATCCTGAAACTGCAGCCCTCCCACCCCAATTTTACACACCCCACCCAGGCAAGTTTGCAGTCTCACAAACATTCCAACACACAATCCAATCTCTGTGTAAAAACGTTGCCCCTCATGTTCTTTCTTAAATCTTTCTCCTCTCACCTTTTAATATGCCTCCCCCCCCTCCCCCGTTTTGATATTCCCCCATCTGAGGGAAAAGACCTTATGATTTTCTTTCTCTATGCACCTCATGGTTGCACAAACCTCAGGAAGAAGGGCCTGTGCCCGAAACGTCGAATCTCCTGTTCCCTGGATGCTGCCTGACCTGCTGTGCTGTTCCAGCAATAAAGTTTTAACTTTGATCTCCAGCATCTGCAGACCTCACTTTCTCCTCAAACCTCAATAAGGTCAACCCTCCATCCTCAATGTTCCCAGTGAGAAAAGTTCTAGCATTTCTATTTTTATATCTCAAACCCTCCGTTCCCAGCACAATTTTGGTCATCTTTACTGAGCTCTCACCAGTTTAATCCTTCCTCTAACAGCCCACTCAGAATTGCACACATTAATCCAGAGGAGGCCTCCCTCACGCTCTGTTAAACCTTAGGATAACATCCCAACTGCTATATTCAATCGTTTGAGCAACGAAGGCAAGCATGCTAAACACCTTAACCACCCTGTCTACCTAGAACGCACATTTCAAACAATGATGTGCCTGAGCCCCACGACCTCTCTATTCTACAACACTGCCCAGGGCCCTACCCTCCTTGTTTGTTTTACCAAAATGCAATCCCTCACACGATTCCAAATTAAACTCCAAATGACACTCCTCAGTCCATTGACCCAATTGATCAAGATCTCTTTGTAATCTAAGGTAACATCCTTCATTGACCACTTCACCACCAATTGGACAAACAAAAGTGGATCCAATACCGATCCCTGTACCATGCAGAGCCTTGTCAAAGGTTTTGCTGTAGTTAAGTAAACAAAATCTACTCCTCTGCCCACTTCAAACTTTCTGGTCACTTCTTTAAAAAATGCACTCAAATTTGTGAGGCATGGATTTCCTCACACAAAACTATGCTGATTATCGCTATTTAATCCCTGTCCTCAACATGCATATAAATCCTATCTTTCAGAATAACTTCCAACAACTTAACAACCCCCAAAGTCAGGCTCATAGGTCTATAGTTCCCTGGCTTCTCCTTACATCCCTTCTTAAACAATGGCACAATATTAACCACCCTCCAGTCCAGTGGTATTTCATCTGTGTTTATAAATTAAATAAATATTTCTGCTGGGGGCTGCTCAATTCCCCCCCCCCTAACGTCCCACCATGTCCTGGGAATCATTTGTTCAGGTTTTAGAGATTTATCTACCTTTAGCACTTTCTCTTCTGTAATGTAATTCCTGTTTCCAAAACATTGATATTTATTTCCCAGAGTGCTCTCGTTTCCATTCCTTTCTCAACAGTAAAAAATGATGCAAAATATTAATCTCCTGAGGTTTAACACAAAGATAACCTTGTTAATCTTTAAGGGATCTTGCTCTCTCTGCAGTTACTGTATGGCTCTTAATGCCTTTGAAGAATCTTTTTGGATTATCCTGAACATTATCAGCCAGGGCTATCTCATATCACTTTTTGCCCACTCGATTTCTTTCTAAGAATGCCCCAATACTCTTTCCAGTTTTCAAGCCCAATTATCTGTATCTAATATATGATTCTTTTTTATTCTTGACTAGAACCTCAATACCTTTGTTCATTTATTATTTCCTCATCTTACCATCCTTGCCTTTCACTCTGACAGAAGCAACATGCTCTGAGCTCTCCTTACCACACATATCTAAATGGCGCCGGATTAGGAAAACTAAACTCCCCTGCTATTACAACATTAAAATTCTGACATACATCTGCGATCTCAACATATTTTCTTTTCGATTTCCCTCTGACTACTGGGCAGCCTATAGTCCAATCCCATCAATGTGATCATCCCTTTCTTATTTCTCATTTCAAACCAAAGATTTTCATTGACTGGTCCCCCAGTAATAGCTATACTAAGGACAGTAGTAATTGAATATCTGTGATTCCATGTCTAAACACCCTAAACTCTTCAGTTTGAATCCAGTCTGTAGTTCACTCTCCAGTATTCGTTAAACAATTGTGAACCACACCATACCGCTCGACTATACTCATCTCTGTAACTCAATCTCTGGTACCTGTTACTCTGTATACTAACCACCCTCCTCTCTTCCTCAATAAAAATGCTACTCCCCCTCCTCTCTTGCCTCTCTTTCTATCCTTTCTATAACATCTAAAACCCAGAACATTGGGCAGCCTTTCTTGTCCTTGCCTCAGCTACGTTTCTGTAATCGCTCTAACAGGTGAGTTCGATGTTGCCACACATACCCTGAGTTCATCAGCCTTATCTACATAGAAATAAATGCAGTTTAATTCTTCAGAGTTCCTGTGGGCTCTGAATTGCTGTTGTCTACCTTTTCTAGTTTACTTGCTCTTTTCTGATTCAGAACCATCCTCATCTTTCTGTCCATTTGCACTGTGACATAGGAAAGCCCAACCCTCCCCCCACCCCAAAACAAAGGGTTCACAGCCTCTCGAAATACAACCCACCAGAATATAGGTCACTCCCCAGTTCAGGTGAAACCTTCCCTTTTTGAACAGGCCTTTTTCTGTCCCAGACGAGATCCCAAAGATCCTAGAAACAGAATCCCTGCACATTGCACCACCTCTTCAGACATTGATTTATCTGCCCTGTTCTTCCCTCATTTTACATTGGGACTGGAAGTAAACCAGAGATTACTAGTTGTGGTGTTCTGTTTCTTAACCTTCTACCCAAGCACTGATGATGTCGCCTAGCCAGGGGACGAAACGTTTGCAACAAAAACTTCCAGCTCGGCGAACAGAACCACAGCAACGAGCACCCGAGCTACAAATCTTCGCACAAACTTTGAACTTCTGTTTTCCTCTGAGAGACTTTCTCTTTCAACAGTGAACAAAATTGAGTATCTGTTGGAGCGAGAAATAAGTGTAGGAGACTTCTGAATGACCCTCTTATCTTTCCTGACAGTAAATCGTCTGTCTGACTGATTCTGTTGTGTAAGCACTTCTCTAAATCTACTTGTCATCACACTCAGTTTGCCCTGTATGCCGTCAGTAACATTAGTCTGAAAAAGAAACTCTCAGTAGCACCTTATATATAAAAATAAATTACCTTTCCTTGACTATAGATTTAATATGAATCATGTAAAATAGATGAGAAAAAAAATTAAACATGAAATATTAAAATGAAATCAAACACTGAACTGAACAAATGAAAACAGTACATAAACTGTCTCTCCTTCTTTGTGTTTTTTGACATAACTTTGTTTTTGTCAAAATCTATCCACTATTGACGACACGCTCACATGGATATATATATTTCCCATCTTTTCTTTACTTTTAATTAAATAATGGCACCACCAGGCACCGTCCAGTATTTCAACACTTCACATGTGGCTTTCGATGATACAACTGTCTCAGCAAAAGGACTAGCAAGCTCCTCCTTACAGACTGAAATTACTGAAGATCTGAGAATTGTTTAATGCTGGACTGTGTGATGTGAAGTCCCCAAAAACACAGCTTCCCATCCAACTCATTACCGACATCACAGACAATAACATATTGGAGGGTCTGGTCAAATGACTAACCCTGGAGAGTTCTTTCAGAAGAATAAAACTCTCAGAAGCAATGACCCAATAAGTTCCATTTGTCTCGATGGGACTTGACGAGCTATGACTCACTCATGGTGTGTCAGACCAGAACTCTGCCTGGCAACATGTCCGAATCCATGAGGAAACACATCGTCATCCCTGAGTACACGTGGAAGGGATAAGGACAGCAGGCCAACCCCACTGTTCCTCTGTCATTGACTCAGGGGAGACACACTGACCCCACTGTGTCTCTGTCCTTTACCCAGGGAAGACCTCACTAATTCCATTGTGTCTCTGTCACTGATCCAGGAGAGACTACACTGACACCACTGTGTCTCTGTCACTGACCCAGGGAGACCACATTGACCCCACTGTGTCTCTGTCACAGTGCAGAAACAGGCCCTTTCTCCCAACAAGTCCACACTGACCTTCTGAAGAGTATCCCACCCAGACCCATTCCCCTAACTTATTACTCTACATTTCCCCTGAGTAATACACCTAACCTACACATTTTGAGCATTTTGGGCAATTTTGAGCATGGCCAATCCACTGAACCTGCACATCTGTGGGGGCCCTCTAGTTCTGGACACCCCCACCCCAGTGAAAAGTCTCCACTGTCTTCAGTTTTCCTGCTGTTGATTTCCCTTCATCACCATCTTTTCTGTTTTACTGCGAATAGGCTTTACATGTAAAGATACCTTTGATACAGAGTGTTTTCTAATTTCTTTGAGAGCAAGATGTAGATTGGCAGTTAGCTTTCCAGCAGTTTTTCTCTCTCTATGGCAGTTGCTCTCTGACCAGAATGTACTGACGAGAGCTAGAAGGGGGCATGAAAAGGTTTTAGTGGGTAGGATTAAGGAAAACACTAAGGCATTCTACACTAATATGAGTAATAAGCGGATGACCAGAGTGAGTGTAAGGCTGATCAGTGTTAGAGGCATAAATGGAATGAATAATCAGAGATTTTTTTTCCGAGGGCAGAAATAGTTATTACAAGGTGGCATAATTTTAGGGCGATTAGAGGAAGGTTTAGGGGAATGTCAGAGGTCGGTTCTTTACACAGAGAGTGGTGGGCAAATGAAATGCACTGCCGGTGATTGTAGTCAAGTCAGATAGATTAGGGACATTTAAGTAAATGTTGGATAAGCACATGGTGACAATAAACTCAAGGGTATGAAGGTTAGTATGATCTTGGAGTAGGTTAAAAGGTCAGCACAACATCAAGGGCCAAAGGGCCTGTACAGTGCTGTACTGTTCAATGTTCTATTTCTCTATGAATATAACTTTCTCTACTACAATGCCTTCGGATTTGATTCATTTCATCATCCCAAGTGTGACTCCTTTGGCCAATATTTAGTTAAAAAGTTTCCCTCTTGCCTGAGTTACACTTCTCAATAGATTATAGACCCCAGAAATTTTTGTTGGAGACCATCCCAATTGCCTCAGGAACTGGAATCTACATCTCTAAAACTACTCTTTGAAACCAAACAATTAATTTCATTTTATTTGTTTTATTCCAACTTTTACTTTGCTTAGCCAATAATGAAATTATTATTGCTTTCAGGTTATACTTCTTGGTTTCATGCCTAGTTCATTACACTGACTATACAGAAACTTTTTATTGGTCCTGTCTAAGCTGTTGGTTCCTACATGGACCACCGTGCGTTGATCCAACCCCTTCAAGTTCCTTTTCAGCCCTGAGCTGGTATTCCAAATTCTGGAAGCTAGTAGGCAAACACCTTCACAGATTCTCACTTCTTTGCTGAAGAGAGCATTGTCAACCCTTGTTACAATTGTTCTTAGTAACAAGATATTCATATTTTCCTTTTTATTACCCCTCCATATATCACTTGACATGATTTGAATGGTTTCTTATACTACAACACCAATTTCATTATTTTAAACCAACCTGTAGCCCTCACTCTCATTGAAACAAAAAAGTAACCAGAAAGCTGCCAAAAATCTGCAAAGTTTGGGGTCTCCTGCCATCTGGTGACCCCTTATCTCCCTCACTTTGTGTCACATCCACATGTTCCAGGGCACTGACCAACTGAAATCCCCTAAGGGATCCTAAGGGATTCCATTGCCTCCTCGTACAAAACATCTCAGTATTTACTCCCACCCTGAAGTGTCACGTGTCTGCACCTTGAGCTCCAGCTCACAAACTGTTCACTGAAGTTCTTCTGGCCACTAGTACTTTGTGCAGATGTGTTTGACCTGGCTCAGCCTGGTGTCCAAGTGCACCAAATACTTCAATCATGATGCATCACCAGTCTTACCATCTTTAATGTGTTTTAATTAAGTACTTAGTCTTTTCTCTTGACAGAATTATTATAAATTATATATAACTGATTAACTATACCACCAACTCTAATATTGGAATATAAATGATTATAGGATGATAATCAGTCAGCTGCTGTGTTGACTTAAACATGTTTTTTTAAAGCATGATGGTTTTATAAAAAAAGGAACACAAATAAAAACCTCCTTTTCTTTTCTAGCTAATTTCCATAATCACCAGTTTATCTGGAATTAAGTGTGTAATGATGAGTGTGAATCCATTATTGGTTGTCAGGAAAAAAAATCTATCTGGTTCATTCATGTACATTGAAGGAATGAAATCATTACTTGGCCTGCCCTACATATGACTCCAGACCTACAACAATGTGATTGACTCTTAAACACCCTCTGCACAATTAGGGCTGAGCAAACATGTTGGCCTCACGATTGACACCCTCATCCCATGAATGAATAAGAAGAAACCACCCAGCACTCTGCACAGAGGTGCACTCAAATATTAGGGCATAGAAGCTGACTCCAGTTTTAGGAGGAAGAAAAGTTTTCATTATTTTAATCTTAATTCATTCACGGCGTTCAAGCTGAACTGAATTGGCTTGTTTAGCTAAGTTACCATATTTCTTAAGGATCTCGGAATCACATATAGACCAAACCAGGTTAAGGTCTTCCTTCCTGAAAGGACATTAGTAAGTCAATGGAATTTCACAATACTTACTGAAAGGATCTTTGCCATCATTTCAGAGTATCTGTAGCCCAGCAAGCCTGTGTCAGACTGACCCAGTGATCTCTTAATGATTGAATTTCAATTGCACTTGGAGTGTTATGGTACAGAGGTAGGCCTTCAACTAATCACGTCTGTATTAGCTCCAGAAAGAGCTCCCAGCTAGTCCCATTCTCCAGCCTTATTTCTATTGCCCTTTAAATTCATTGCTTTCAAATATACAGACACCTGTCTGTTGAAACCTCCGACGGAATCTGCCTCCACCCCTCTCTCAAGCAGTCTATTCCAAATCCAAACAACTCTCAGAGTAAAGAAGTTTCTCCCCATTTCACTCCTAGCAGATAAGGTCAGAAAGATAGGGTAAGAACTGCATAGACACGTAGAGGAACCT
>NC_057717.1:29547386-29566984 GCF_004010195.1 Chiloscyllium plagiosum | reverse complement strand
CTGTAGGAATTGACAGACAATCTGGAGTTGGGGTTGCGATTGTCTGTGAGAATATGAGAGATAATTACAGCTATAGCTCGGCAATTACATTTAGTGGAACCGCCATCAGACTCTTTGGAAATGGCTGGAATTCAATTTCAAATGAGGCTCTTTGAAAATGAGAAGGAATTAAAACAGTTTGAATTATGATGAAAAGTAGAAATAAAAGAAAGGAAAATGAAGAAGAAAGAGAGAAAAGGACAGAAGAAAAGTGGAGAGTTTCAACTTAAAAAGTTAGCAGTTAGAGAGGAAAGTCGACATAGAAGGCGGAGATGGAGGTAGACGGTCGGTGGGATGAGGAGGATAGTGCGGTTGAGCAACCCTATTGTAACCAACGGCCTAATGGGGTTCTGTTTAAATGCATCCAGGCATTCTCTAAATTTGAAGAGAAGGATGGGGAAGCCTTTTGAATTTCATTTGAGAAAGTGGCTAAACAAATGCAGACACCAGTGACCATGTGGATTTAGTTGATCCAAAGCTGATAGGTATTTGCATCCCTATCGGAGGAGGTATCTGGCCAGTATGAGGTGGTGAAGAAAGCCATCTGAAGTGCATATGAGCTTGTGCCAGAAGCTGGCAGACAGCGTTACAGGAATCTAAAAAAGGGTCCCTGGTTAAAAGCACATTGAGTTTGAAAGGATCAAACAAAGTAATGTTGAAAGGTGGGTAAGGGTATTAAAAACAGAGCACTCTTAGAGAGATTCTTATTTTGGAGAAGTTCAACAATTCACTTCCTGCAGTCGTGAAAACTCGTGTGGAAGAGCAGAGAGTTAAAACGGCAAGATTAGAAGCTGAAATGGCTGATGATGATGATTGAGTTCAGAAATCAAAGTTTGGTTTCTGTGAGAGATGGAGAAGAATGTGTGAGGTCTTGTTAAGGTTTACTGGCATAGGCCAGGAGTAGCAGGTAAAGAGATTACAGCATTAAGCGACACAGAAGTATGTAATTATTTTATGCTGAGACATAAGGAGCTATGTCATTCAGATGGAGTATTGGAGAGATGAGAAGTGCTCCATTATGTAACGTGTGGTTGGAGTGTCCAGTGGAAACATGAACAGATGTAATCCACAATGGGGAAGGAGGCCTTGAGCTTAGTGTTGGTGTTACAACATTTCAGATTTACATTGCCGATAACATACATGAGACAAATCTTTATCACTGTTCGTGATTCCTTAAAGTTTTTGGAGAAGTTTAGGGAGAAAAATACCAGTCTGTTTCGATTGAGCTTATTATTGCTGCCATTCAATTTGAAACAACACAGATGACAGGGCGAGAAAACTAAAGTCTTGACACTTTCTGGAGACTTGGATGAAGAAAGACAGTCTTGACACTTTCTGGAGACTTGGATGAAGAAAGACAAAGGCATTCTGTGGCAGGAGTAAAATGACTGAAATCGAAACTAGTTGTGAACATTTGTATGCTCACAGTCAATGTAATGTATATGCATTTCAGTCTGCTAATAGAGGAAGATTTGGAGGTCTAAAATGAATCCATCTTTGTATATTGATGGATTATTTTATTAAAGATGGAGTTGGGAAGGATACTATGACTGTAAAAAGGTTAATTTCTCTTGGGTTTTTTTTGGAAGAGAGGTGTTAAAGACAGAGGTGCAGAACTGCTGTCTGAAAACAGATTAAATAAATAACTGAGATTTTAGGTTTCATTAAAACGGTGGGAACAATGGAAGTGCAGTGGCTAGCTCTCCCAGACCAGGTTTCCTCGTTTTGTTTTTAGCTGCAGCATTCAGAAGCTGCTGGGGATCTCAGAAGGTTTGTAAGTTTCAATGATCCCCAGCTGCTTTTATCTCTGAGATATCTGTTGATGTTGTTTCCCCCTGGATTGGAAAACTGCTGTAAGGATCTGTATTTGAATATACCTTTGTGCCAAGCGGTGTAAACCAAGAAGATACGGTATCTATTGTTTGTGTAAGTGTTCCAACATATGAGCTATCCAAAAATGTTCTTTTGTTTGATTGTATTTTAACTAAAACATTTGAATAGATTATATTTTGCTTAATGTCGAGTGGTTTGACCAGACACTTCCCATCTATATTCAAAATAACGAAAGGTTTGGGTCTAAACGGCCTTCTTAAAGTATTTTGGGGGGTTCTGGTCTGGTCCACAACACTTGTACCGAGGGGTTTCTGACTGGCTCCTGTAATTGAAAATTTAGTGGAGGGGCAGGGGATGTTTTGCTGGAGGTTGTGCTGTAAGTTGCCTCAGACATTCAGGGAGACCTGAGGATTTGGTGACCCAACTCGAGATGGAGCAGAGGGACTGTAGTTTCATCATCTGAGCCTGCAACATGAACAACAAATGGAGCAGAGGCTGCAGAGAGGGGAACTCTGAAACCACGGAGTGAGTGTTTGTGGGCAAAGGGATCTGCTGTATCCACCCCGGGTTTTCCAGGAACAGCTTCCCAAACTCCACTTGACCCAGGAGCAGAGTGTGAGGAGCCCTGACTGAACAAGGAGCTGGCCACAGAGCGGTGTCACCTCCTTCAACACGACCTGCAGCTTCACACCAGGGGGAGGACGGTGCTGCCAGGGTCACTGTTGCACTCAGCTTCTATGATCCAGAACTTTCCAGCAGGACTAGGTGACATAGCCATCATCTCCCAGTGTCTCAACATCAGTGTCACTATTTGGTGATGGAGGATATATATGGTGGATGAGGTAAATACATTGTTTCTCCCACAGCAGGGAGGGGCCGGGTGTATCCAGTATACTGGGATTCCCGATGGTGTATATGGCATCTGCAGAGTATCCATGTCAATGGGGAGAGGTAGAGGAACTGAAGGAGCTCTCTCTCTCTCTATTAATGTTACAGTGTGCCCATTACAATACATCATATTGGTGAATACTCACTGCCCTGGCAGCAGTCACGGCCTCTTCATTCAGAAGCAGTCAGACATCCCCATCGTCATCGGGTCTCCACGTAGAAAGAAATTAATATATATTGGATAAAGGCTGTTTCAAAACACCATCCCCACCGCCAATCAACCACATCAAAGTATTCCATGTGTACGGAGAGCAATAGGGTCACTTGGAGTGTCTGGGAGCAGACGATCAAGGATGGAGCAAAACCTCCCATGTCTGAACGGGTCTGAGTGAACCCCCCAGTACACAGTATCAGTAAGTACTGTAATCCCTCTCCATTTCAGTAACATATTGCTTTCCATTATTCCTATAATTTAAATGACAGGTTATATCATGATAAATTCCACCTGCCAAACTATTATCTATTGTCTTTACCTCTCTGAATCTATTTGCAGACTTTCCACCCTCTCTTGATAATGTAATCTCTTGCTTACCACAGCGTCATCACCAAACTCAGCATCTGTATATCTGTTCCGTCTTCCTGTTCATTAATATAGATTGTAAATAGTTGAGAACCCAGCGCTTGACACTGTGGTTCCTCTGGTTATGTTCTGTCTAACTGATTGAGACTGATTTATCCTGATTGTCTGTTTCCTGTATGATACCCAGTCCTCCCCCATTCCTGTGCAACACAGAAAGGGTTGAATAAGAACAAGGAGCATCTGTGAGGAATCCAACCCCTCGATGAGACTGATGTCAACACGGCTTCTGTTCCACTCCTGCCATCTCTCCATCCTAAAACTCTAGTCTTTTGTTGTAGATTGCGCCACATGAAAAAAAATCCACTCCACATCTACACTTTCAATTACCTTTAGCATTTTACAGACCTCAATGAGATCTCCTTTCATTCTTATAAACTCGAGAGTATAGGCATAAACTGTTCAATTACTCTTCATAAGGCAAACACTTCAAATATGGAATCAATCTAATGAAACTCTTCTAAATTGCTTCCAATGGAAATACCTCATTCTGCAGAACACCCAAACTGTACTCCAGTTGCAGCCTCACCCATGCCTTGCATAGATACACCAACACTCCCCACCTTTCTACTCTATCCTTTTATAAATAAACACTAAAATTATGCTTGCATTTCTCATTATTTGCAGTACCCGCAGGCAGATTTTCTGTGATATGCAAGCACACACCCAGATCGCTCTGCACCTAAGCACTTTGTACTTTCTCTCCATTTAGATAATAATTTGTCTTTCTATTATACTGGCCAACTTGCTTATCCCCCTATTTATTCCCTTTAATCTTCCTTGCCAAATGTTGGCCCATTCACCCAACCTATCCATATACTTTTCTAATCTCTTGCATCATTATTCCGAAGTAATTTCCCACCGATGTGAGTGTCATCTGAAAATGTGGCATCGTATTTTCTATTCCGTCAACCGAGTACAGTAATACCATCGATCGCAAATGGTTGAGGCATGAGTACTGAAATCAATGGCACCCCACAAATTGCATTTGCCAAAATAAAATGACACATTTATTCCATCTGACTCCATTTTGTTGGTTAACCAATCCTCCATCCAAGCTAATAAATTACTCCTAAACCCATGTTGTCTGATCTTACCACTTACTCTTTGGAGAAGCGACCTATCCGATGCCTTCAGGAAGACCAGATATGTTTCATCTCCCATGATCCATCTTGTTTGTGACATCTTCAAAAACTCAAGCAAACACTTCAAACTTGATTGTCCTTTTTAAAATCATGTTGACTTTGACGGATTGTGTTTTAACTTTGCAAATGTCCTGAACAATGGACTCTAACAATTAGCCTTAAATTATAATAGCTTATTGTTACACTTTAGTCCCTAATGTATACCATTATTATAAGTTCTTCCTTTTTGAAAGACTTTACGTTTTCTTTGAATTCCTATTTAATGGGCACACGTTTTTAAGAGATCTGCTCCAATTGCTGTGTAATAGCCATGTGTGGCTGAATGGACTCATCATCCTGCTGGTGTACAAACTCGATGGGCTGACGTCTTTCTGGCGTTCCCATGTCGCCATCTCCAAGGCCAGAATGACCTCCTCCTGTTGATGCTTTCGAGGATTGGGAGATTATGGAATCTTCCTGTTGCTGTGTAACATTTTGAGGGGCTCACTGGTCTTCTCATACTTCTCAATAACACATGGAAATACTGAACGGTATCCTCATTTATCCCAGAGATGGGACCCAGGGATTGATTGGTCTTCTCTTGTTCCCATGCAACAGACACGTGTCTAAATTACCTCTTCCTTTCTCATGAAAGAAGTCTCAGATAGTTTTTATCCTATCCAATTCCATTGCAATAGGCTCGGTGCGTCTGAATGGCCTCCTGTTATCCCAGTGTAACAATCTTCAGTCACTGTGTGACCTCTTCCAGTTCCTGTGTTACAGACTTGAGGAGGCTGAATGGACTGATCCTGTTGCTGTTTAGCAGGATACTGGTGCAGCATGGCTCGAGTGGCTGATTGGCCTGTTATAGGCTCGAGTGGCTGATTGGCCTCCTTCTGTAAATGTGTATCAGGCTCCAGGGGCTGAATAGCCTCTTCCTGTTTTGGTGTAACAAGCTCGAAGGCCTGAATATCCTCCTGTTGTTCCTGTGTAACAGGCTGGAGAACGGAATGGATTCCTCCATTATCTGTGTCATTCGCTTCACTTGTTGATTCCTTCTGTCATCTATGTTGAAATAAGATCATCCTTAATGTTTGTAAACTCCATTGGCTACTGGGTCAACCTGGTCATCCTTTCGTTATAAGCTAGCACCTTCATTGCAGGAATCAGTTGAGCGAACCATCTCCGAGCTGCTTCCAATAAAACAAAATTATTTCTTCATTGAAGAGATTAAATCTGTACACACTGCTCCATATGTGATCTCATTAAGACCCTGTACAGCAACAGCAACACTTTACCAGCCTGCTGTAAGGTACCCACCCAGGTTAGAGCAGTCTCAGCTCTCTGGGGGAATACAGAGCATTGTTGGAAGACCATTGTCTTTCTCTACGCCACAGCATAACGGGAGATCTGGAGAAATTAAAGTTTGTGAAGATCATAAATGATGTGGCGAAATGATCTCTACCATTAATCTCTCCAGAGCCCACATCGCTCAGATTCCACAGAATCTCGTGAGGTGGAGCAAACCTTGATGGGAGTTGTATATCAAAGTTAAAGCTTCAATACAAATGCTGGACATGCAATAAAATAGGAAATGAGATATACACATTTGTGAGTACTGCAGTAATAATATATGTTTAAATTATATTTAAACTGTGTTAACCCAATTGAATGTTAATGCTGGGAAAAATGCATTTCATGACCACGTGTGAGATGGTTTACATGAACATTATGTCGAACACTGAGGTCGAGATCACGTTATTTAGGATTGGTGTTGAATGATCAGAAGAGCAATTGAAAATTTTGCTGGAAATGACCTTTTGGGAACAGTGACCACAATGCCTTGGTTTTCTTTTGTGCTGTTTGAGTACACGACGATTTTTGTTGTATTTGAAGTAACCGTTAGAAATCTGAGTCATGCAGACCATGGAGGTGTGAGGAGAAAGTGGGGACTACAGATGCTGGAGATCAGAATCGAAGAGTGTGGTGCTGGAAAAGCACAGTCAGGCAACATACTAAGAGCAGATAAATCGATGCTTTGGGCATTAGCCTTTCATCAGAAATGAAGCTTATGGGCCAAGGGGGCTGAAAGATAAATGAGAAGAGGGTGCTGCAGGGGGGAGGTAGCTGGGATTGCGATAGGTAAATGAAGATGGGGTTGAAAGTGATAGGTGACGAAGAGAGACAGAACGCCTCATCTACTGCATCAATTAAACCCAATGTGGTCTTCTCGACATTGGCGAGGCAGGAGGTCAACTTGTGGATCATTTCAGGGAACATCACTGGGACAGCCATATTGAACGACACCATCGCCTAATGGCTGAGCACTTTAACTCCCCTTCCCACTCTGACAAGGACATGAGAGTACTGGGCCTGCTCCATCGCCAAATCCGAGCCACCAGAAGCCTGGAGGAAGGAAGCCTCCTCTTCTGCCTTGGAACAATCCAACCACAGGGGATCATAGGTGATTTCCCCATTTCCCCATTTCCCCTAATCCCACTTTATCCTACTCCAACCTTCCTAGTCAGCACCGCCCTTTAGAATGTTTCTACGTGTCCACCTTCCTTCCTATCAACCTGGTCCACCCTCCTCTCCAACTATCACTTTCAACCCCACCTTCATCTTCCTATTTGATGAAAGGAGGCAGCTTAGAAAAATTCCAAGTGTTGCAGTAAGCCAGTGGATTCAGAGAAATGTAGGACCCAGCAAAGGATGACCAAGAAACTGAGAAGAAAATCAAAAAGAGAAAAAGGGTGCAAACGAAAGAAAAACATAAAGACAGCTTAAAAGCGTCTATCAATGTATGAAAAAAAAAATCAAAGCAAGGTCAAATGTGGAACAGTTGGTGTGCGTTCAGGATAATTTATTGCAGAGAACAGAGAAATCGCAGGGAACAGAAACAGTTTATTTGCGTCTATCTTCATGGAAGAATGTCCATAAATTCTTCCAGAAATACAAGTGACCATGGGACTTGTGTAAGTAAAGTCTAAGATCATTCTTATCAATGTTGAGGTCATCTTTGAATAGAAAACTGGATTGAGTATTTATAAATCTGACAGACTAGTTGTACTTCATACACGAATTTCAGAGGAATCAGCAATAGACATGTTGATTGCATCGCGGATTTTCACTTTATTTTCCGAAAGGCATTTAGCCAATCTGGATAAAGAAAAGGTTATAAATGTTATCCACCAGTTTAAGAAAGGATGAATTTGGAGAGTGGTGACTACAGACCAATTATCTTGTCATCCGCAGTCGGGTGTCTGTTGGACTCGATTACAAAGAACATGCTACTGGATATTTAGAAGGTAATAACATAACTGAGGAGTGTGAGAATGTGCCGATGAAAGGAAAACCAGAAGTGCCAAACATTTGTTTGGAATGGGTTGAAGATAATTCTTGTGGACATAGGCAATTAAGAACCAATGTACAACATATAGTTGGATATTCATGAGATCTTTTTTAAAACGCACACAGTAAGCTCATAAGAAATGTTAAAACGAGAAGTATTAGGAAGAACATATGCAAATGGAAACGTAAAAATTAGGTTTACATTCATGTGAATGTAATTGGAATATAGAGGATGTCGTGCACCAGTTGCATCGAGTGTTCATGAGACTACACTTAGAGTATTGTGTACCGTTTGGAGTCCCAATCTAAGAACATATTGACTACAGAGGAACTGCAAAAGGTATTATCCAGAATAATCCCTAAAATGGCAAGATTGTCTGATGTGGATACTCAGCCTGTGATCTCGAGTTTCAAAACATGAGAGGTGATTGCAGTGAACTTAGAAACATAAGGGGACTGAATAACAGAAGGACATGGAGAAGAACAAGTAGGCAAGATGTGGAAGAATCCCACGATATTCTACACGGACAAGTAGAAGAGAATAATCAGCAAACAGTTAGTGTCCATTAGAAACCAAGGGGGCAATCTGTGTGTCAAGCTGGAGATCAGTGATGGATTCTTGCATGAGACCTTCACATCTATTTTACTTGGGAGAAGGAGGACGCAGGGAGAGAATTCAAGAAGATGGACTGGAAAGCTCTTGAACAGACTGATGTAAAATATGAGCAGGGATTTGAGGCTTTGTTCTGTATAAATTTGGACCAATCTCCATGTCTGAATGAGGTGTATCACAGGCGGCTGTTGGGGGAAGGGAGGAAAGACCCTGACTGAATATTTAAATTAGAATCTGACCATAGGGGAGGTGCCAGAGAACTAGAGAACTGCTAATACGATTCCATTTCACAGTAAGGGTGGGAGAGATAGACCAGGTAACTATAGACGAGCGAGTATTAAATCACTGTTAAGGAAACTACTGGAGAAAATGGCAAGGAGAAAATTGAACTCCAATCAGAGTCGCAAGGTTTGATCAGGAATAATCATCAAGACTTTGGCAGGAGGAAGTCACATTTAATGGATTTGATTGAATTAGTTTGAGGAGGTTGACTGTTTAGTTTTGTAGGAAGGCCTTTGACAAATTTCCACCTGGGAAACTGAAAAATAAAATAAAATCGCACAATATGAAGGATAACTTGACAAGTTAC
The DNA here is from genome assembly GCF_004010195.1 of Chiloscyllium plagiosum. NCBI lineage: Eukaryota > Metazoa > Chordata > Chondrichthyes > Orectolobiformes > Hemiscylliidae > Chiloscyllium > Chiloscyllium plagiosum. The sequence goes on along the minus strand of NC_057717.1, from coordinate 29,557,910 downwards.
AACGAAAATTGTCTTAGTAGCAGGAGACAGAGGGTGGTGGGAGAAGGCTGTTTGTGTGACTGGAGACCAGTGTCCCCTGGTGTAGCTTAGGGATCAGTGTCGTGTCCCTTATTGTTTGTGATATTCATAACAAAATAAAGATCTGAATGTGGAGGGAGCTAGGTGGAGAGTGGGGGAGGTGTGATAAGTAAGTGCATGTTTGACAGAAAGATTGGCTGGGTGGTTTGCAGTGAGGAGGAAGACCTTAAGTTACAGGAAGATGCAGATGAAATGGTCAGACTGGCACATCAATGGCAGATGGAATGTAACCCCCTGATAAATATGAGGTGATGCACTTTGGGAGAAGAAACCAGGCAGGGGAGGACTCAATGAATGGCAGTACACTGGGAAGCTTAGATTATGCTTCTCAACATATCCCTGAATGTGACTGGACAGGTTAATGCTTAAAAATGTGTTGCTGGAAAAGCGCAGCGGGTCAGGCAGCATCAAAGCAGCAGGAGAATCGACGTTTCGGGCAGATTCCTGAAGAAGGCTTATGCTCGAAACTTCCATTCTGTTGATCCTTTGATGCTGCCTGAACCAGCTGCGCTTTTCCAGCAACATATATTTTAACCTCTGATCTTCAGCATCTGCATTCCTCACTTTCTCCTGGACAGGTTCAAGGACTAGTTAAGAATTGGACCTTGGGTGTCGCATTTCCTAATCTGGACGTAGATTATAAGAGCAATACAGGGCTTTGGTTCGGCAAAAATGGAATACTGTATGTTGCTCTGGGAGCCACATTCCAGGAAAGATGTGATTGTACTGGAGGGGGTGCAGAGGTGATTCACCAGGATGATCCCTGGGATGGAGTTTATCAGCTATGGAGAGAGGCTGGATAAGCTCGGGTTGTTTAATTTGGAGTAGAGAAAGCTGAGGAGTCAGTGATTCAGAAGGATAAGATTATAAGCAACACGGACAGGGTGGATAGGCAGCAGCTGTTCATTTTAGTGAGAGGGTCAAGAACAAAGGAGCACACTTTTAAAGTGAAGAGTTTGAGGTTCAGAGAGGATTTAAACCGTTTTTCACCTCGAGGTGTGGGGTTCAGGGATTACTTCCTGAGATGGGAATGATTACCTCACAATCGTTAAAAAGTAATTGGACGAGCACATGGAAGTGTCATAACATTCCAGCTATGGGCCTGGTGTAGGAAAGTGGGACTAGTATAGATCGTGCTCTAGTTCTGTCGGCACAGAGTCTATGCCCCTGTGAGTGTATGGTGTGGAAGGTCAATTATTGAGCAGTTTAAAACAGGAATTGATGGATTTCTGAAGAGTTATATTCATAAGGGTTATAAGAGTGAACTGCATTAGTTTGTTAAATTATGTCAATGTAAGAAATATGAGAAAACAAGTGCAGTTTCCTTACTGTTTGAAACCAGAGAATGGAGATTGGGGAACAGGATTCTAGAACTATGAATCCACTACTTTAGTTCTGTCTTCACAAAACTTTCTAACAATACAAGGAAAACCGAGTCTGGTGTGGGAAAATGATAGAGTACATGGAACAATAAACATAGTAAGTAAATGGTTTAGCAGAAATTATTGTGGCTGAATGTAATGGTCATAGACAACACTAACATAGATTTATGAAATGGGAATTATGTTTGAGAAATAAACTGGGAGACAAATGAAAGAGAAGCAATGGATGTAAAACATTTTGATTTTTAGAAAAATATTGATAAAGCTCCAAGCCCAATTTGCAAAATCAAATCTGAGTGGATTGGGGCTAATGCATGGACATGTTTCTAGAATGGGACAGCTGGCAGGAAACAGTGAATAGAAATAAACAGACTCGTCAAGTAATCACCTGACATTTTCTGCAAGGTATAATTCTGTGAGTATGACTATGTCCCGGACTTCCCATTTCCTTCCCCAGATATCTCCTGTCTCATCAGCAGGACGGAAACAGCAGAAGTGGCGGTACAGTGGGATACAGTTGGAAGGGAATTGCTCTTGGAGTCCTCAACAGTGACTCCATTTCCCATGAAATCTCATGGCATTAGTTTGCACATGGGAAAGGAAACCCCCTGCTGATTACCATGTACCAGACTCTCTCAACTGATGAATCAGTACTCCTCCATGCTGACCAACACTGGAGGAAGCACTGAGGGTAGCACGTACGCAAGATTTACTCTGGGTGGGGGATTTCAATGTTCACCATCAACAGTATCTCACCTAAAGCATTACCGATCGAGCTGACCGGGTCGTAAAGGATATAACTGGCGGCAGGTGGTGAAGGAACCAACAAGAGGAAAATACATACTTGACCACAACCTTACTATTCTGCCAGTTGCAGAAGTATCTGTCCATGATAGTATCGATAGTGACCACCGCATAGTCAATGTGGAGACAAAGTCATACCTGCACATTGAGAATAACATCCACCATTTTGGGTGATCCTATCACGGTGTTTAATAGGGCAGACTTCGAACAGATCGAGCAGCTCAAATCTGGATGTCCATAAGGTGTTGTGGGTCATTAATAGCAGTGGAATTGTAGTCGCGCATAACCTCATGGCCTGGCATATCCCCCTCGCAACAAGTGCCATCAATCCAGAGGATCAACATTGGTTGAATGGAGTGTGCAGGACGGCAGGAGCAGCACCAGGCATACCTGACAATGAGGTGTCAGCCTGGTGAAGCCACCAAACAGGACTACTTGTGCGCCAAATAGCAGTAAGTGATAGACAGAGCTAAGTGATCCCATAAGCAACGGTTCAGATCTAAGCTCTGCAGTCCTTCCAGATCTAGTCGAGAAACGTTGGGGACAATTAAACAATTCACTGGAGGAAGAGATTCCACAAATAACCCCTTCCTCCATGATGGAAGAGCCCAGCACTTCCGTGTATAAGATAAGGCTGATGCATTCGCAACAATCTTCAGTCAGAAGTGGTAAGTGGTTGATCCATTTCAGCCTCCTCCAGTGGTCCTCAGCGATTCAATTACCAGTCATCAACCAATTTGATTCAGTCCACGCGATATCCTGAAACGATTGGAGATACTGGATACTACATAGGGTCCATAATCTGACAACATTCTGGCAATAGTACTGAATACTTGTGCTCCAGAACTTGCCACTCCCCTAGCCAAACTGTTTCAACACAGTTACAACAATGGCTTTTCCTCATTATGTGGAAAATTACCCCGAGTATCTCCTGTATATAAAAAGCAGAACAAATCCAATCCGGCCAAATACCACTTCATCAGTGTACTCTCGATCATCAGCAAGGTGGTGGAAGGTCTCAGTGCTTATAAGCAGCAACCTGCCCAGCAATAAGCTGGTCAATGACGCCCAGTTTGGGCTCCACCTGGGCCATTCAGCTCCTGAACTTATTACCGTGGTTCAAACATTGACAAAAGAGCTGAATTCCAGAGGTAGGGTGACAGTGACAGCTCTTTAAGTCAAGGCTGCATTCGGCCCTGTGTGGTATCAAGGGGCCTTAGCAACACTGGAATCAATGGGTATCAGAGACAAACTCCCTGCTGGTTAGATTCATACCTGACACGTAGGAAGGTTGTCATGGTTGATGAAGCTCAGTCAACTCAGCTCCAAATCTGTAGGAGTCCCTCGAGAGTGACCGAAAACTTCTTCAGGGCTGCTTCATCAATGACCTTCCTTTCATTTTAAGGTCAGAAGTGGGGATGTTCGCCAATGATTGTACAATGTTTAGCAACATTTGTGGCTCCGCAGATACTGAAGCAATTCATGTTCAAATGCGACAAGATCTGGACAGTATCCAGGCTGACAAGTGGCAAGTAATATTCAGCCCACACGAATGCCAGACCATGACCATCACCAATAAAATACAATCTAACCTGCCCCTTGGCATTCAATGGTGTTACTATCACTGAATCCCCCAGTATCAGATTCCTGGTGGGTAATCATTGCTCAGAAACTCACTGGTCTCGCCACATGAATACAGTAACTTTCAGAGCAGGTCCGAAGCTAGGAATACTGCGGCGAGTAACTCACATCCTGACTTCTAAACGTCTGTCCATCATTGAAAATGCATAAGTCAGAAGTGTAATAGGAGACTCCCAATTTGCCTGGGTGAGTGCAGCCCCAACAACACTCAAGAAGCTTTATACCATCGAGGACAAAGCAGCCAGTTTGACTGTCCCTTCATCCACAATGCTCCACCATCAACGCTCAGCAGCAGCAGCAGTGTTTTACTATCTGCATGCTGCAATGAAATGATTCATCAAAGATCCTCAGATACCACCTTCCCAACTCACGACCATCATCTTCAGGTTCCCCTCCAAGCCATTCACCATCCTGACTTGGAAATTTATCACGGCTCCTTCACAGTCACTGAGTCAGAATTCTGGGATTCCCTTTCTAATGGCATTGGAGGTCAACCACAGCAGGTGGACTGCAGCGTTCAATAAGGCAGCTCACCACCACCTTCTCAAGGGCAACTAGGGACAAGCAATAAATGCTGGCCCAGCCAGTGGCTCCGAGATTCACGAAATAAATAAATAGAAATTAACAGAGGACGGTTGCTGAGGTGTCTCAGGGATCAGTGCTTGGGGCCCAGCTGTTCACAATACCCTTTAATCATTCGGTTGCTGGAATCAGATACAATATATAACAGATACAATTTCAACAGATCTGATCGAAGCACTGCAGTCTTGTCACATTCAGTCATAAATGGTGATGGACGATTAAACAAATGACTGGAGGAGAGGGCTCCATAAACATTCCCATCCTAAATAATCGAACAGACCTGCACATCAGTGTAAAAGAGAAGGATGTTTTATCTGCCAGTGACAGCACTAACGGATGTGGGATTGTGAGTGGGTGAGGAGGATGTAAAAAAGCACCGAGAAGACGAAGACAAGTAGAGTGAATGGGTAAATACGTGACAGATGGTGAACAATGTGGATAGAGGTGACGGTGTGCCCTTTGATGAAAATGATAAATTGGCAGCCTACCGTTTGAAAGGGATTGGTTGAAACATGTTGATTTACAAAGGGACATATGCTCCTTTTTGTTGTTTCCTTCTGCATAAACCTCTGAGGCCCATGCAGCCCAGGGTGTTCTGTAACCAGAAGTCGATACTGGGCATGGCATTGGCACGCTGCCCAGTGTACACCAAGTGGGGAGCTGCAACTCTGAAAAGGATCTGCATCTCCTTGTACACCAGTCTCTGAAAGTAATATTGCAGAAACAGAAAGCAGTGAGGAAGATAAATGGTGTGTTGTCCTTCATTTCAGGGGGATATGAGTCCAGGAGAAAAGGTGTCTTACTGCAGCTGTACAGGGCCTTGGTGAGATATCATCTTGAACATTGTGCAGTATTGTGTGCAGTTTTGATCTCCTTACCTAATAAAGGCCAAACTTGACATTGATGGAGAGCAGTGAAGGATGACCAGGCTGATCTCTGTGATGACGGGCTTGTTGTGGAAGCAGAGTTTGGGGTGATTGGGCCAGTATTCCATGGGGTTTAGGAAAATGAGTGGAGAGCTCAGAGAAATATACAAAACTCTGACAGGGTGAGACAGATTGGAAGCAGGGATGATAATTCCCCTGGCTGGGACTTCTAAAACAAGGGGCCACAGTATTAGATACAGGCAGTCATTCTGCATTGAGATGATAATAAATGTCTGCTCTCACTGACTGGTGAACCTGGGGAATTCGCTCGCACCTGGAAACCGTGACACTGATTATAAATAAGGATTTAGAGAAAGTAAAGGGATGGTGGGAGAGCAGGAGTATGGTATGGAAATGAAGGGCCAACCATCATTATATTGAATTGGTTAGCAAACTCGATGGACCAAACGTACTACTGCACCGCCTATTTTATAGCTTCCCAAGGGTATTCACATTAACGGATATGCATATCGTGTGGGGTAAGTGCATTGAGGAGATTTTTTCCATGAACTGGAATGGGGAGGCTCAATGTATTTTCCATTCCCGATGTTTCTGTGCAGTCTGTGGGAAAGCTCGGTAAATGCTGTCGCAAGCTCTCAGATGTTAGGAAGGAGGTTTCAGCAGGGTCGACAGGACTGTGTTCCCATTCCTTTTTCCGTCATTGATGCTGAGGCCGGGTGTTCTGTCCGGTTTCATCCTTTCAGACCTCGGAGTAGTTTGATACAAATGAGTGCCCTTGCTTGGCAAATTCAGAGACCATTGAAATGTTTATTACATGTCAGGGTCTTTGGAGTCACTTTTACGGCAGCCCAGGAAATCATGGGAGATTCACTTCCTAAAAGTACATTGGAGAAGGAAATTCTGTTTACAATCGATATTGGCTTCAAGGTCACCATTACTGACACCAGATTTTAGATCTCGATAGTTTATGAATTGTCTTTAACTTCCACCCGCTGCCAGATCATTAGCCTGGTCTGGATTAGTAATCCAGTAACATTTCCACAACAGCACCATCTCCACATGGGGACCTGTCAAAAACCACACTGAGCAGATTATTTCTGTGCTGCTTGACAGCTCTGTCAAAAAGAACTCCCACCAATTTGACAGTCATGATGGGTCTGAGGAGGTGGTAATTGTTCAGATTGTAATTATTCCCGTTTTAGGGGACGGGACATAGCTGAGTAATTATCCACATTGCCAAGGAGATGTTAGAGTTGGAGTTGGACTGACACAGCTTCCCCAGGGACACAACTTGTTGTGCAGCACGAGTCTTCAGTTCTATTGCAGGAATGGGGTCAGGGCTCATTGTCTGTGTCGTACTTAATGAGTTCAGCTGTTCCTTCATGTCACGTACAGCGAATCAAATTGGTTGAAGACTGGCATCTGTGATTTTGTGGGCATCATGATGAGGGTGAGTTGTATCATCGACTCAACACTTCTGGCAGATAAAACATCCTTCTCTTTTACACTGATGTGCCGGTCTGTTCGATTATTTAGGATGGGAATGTTTATGGAGCCCTCTCCTCCAGTCATTTGTTTAATCGTCCATCACCATTTATGACTGAATGTGACAAGACTGCAGTGCTTCGATCAGATCTGTTGGCCATGTCTGGTAGCTTTAATGAGTTAGCATCAGGTTAAAGTTCATGTGATTCTGAATCTGACATGTTCACCCACACTCGTCACTGAGCCATAGATAGTGTTGATGGTAATGGCAGACTGAAGTGTTATCCTGGCAAAAAGTTACAGTTTGTGGCTGAATGCAGGTCTGCTTCTCCTGCTGCTGTGGTCTACAGCACTACATGAATACACAGTTTCCATCTGCAATATCTGCAATGCAGTTCTGCTGTCTGTTCCCCAATTCTCACTGAGACCCATTCACCCATCAGCCCTGCACTCAGTGACCTAACCTGGTTGCTGATGTGGAAATACTTCCATTTTCATACTCTCATTCTGCTGAGGGTCTGTCTCCCCGGGTCTTCCTTCCAATCTGACCCATTCCGCAAAAGCATTTAACTGATCTTAATGCAAATATTTAATTCACCTGAATAATTTTCCTTGAGAAATGCCATCTTCTGTGTTTAAAGTGAATGTGTTTCCCTCAGTTTCTCTCCCTGACCATGATTAAGAGCTTTGTAGTGTCAGTGATGCCAGCCTTATGTAATTTCAGAGCCAATGAATTCTCTGGATTCCGAATTATCTTCACCACATTGTATGTTTTCCAGACAACGTAGTAACAAGATCCCACTGTCATAAGTTCCAACAGGAAGGAAAACCGAAAGAAAACGCCAGAGGAGTTGATGCACGGAAGACTCAGGCTAAAGCATTTCTCGTGGCTGGAATGCACAAGGCCGTAGTTATTTTTTGTTGTACATGTCATAGATGCCAAATGGTAGGTAGGTCACAGGCAGTAATAAAACCAGCAGCTTTGTTGTCAATTGCTGTATTCGAAGAACGTTTCACATGGGTTATGATTAATTGTGGAGCTCCCCTTTTAAAATTAAAATGGAAAGCAATATCTGCTGACCATAATGGATATTTCGACCCAATTTCCAGGGATAATTCCATTATGGGGTGTTAAGGCAAAAGGGAGGTGGAGGAGTTGGTAGCCTTCTTTACTCGCTGTGGGCTACGCAGTGGGATTCAGTCAGACCAAGGGTCCCATTTTACCAATCGGCTGTTTAATGACATCTGGATAGCTTCGGCATACAGCAGTTTAAATCAAGTGCATCGCATCCCGAATCCCAGGGAGTCTTGGAAAGTTGGCATCAGATGCTGAAGACAATAATAACAACGTACTGTCAGAATTACCCGAATGATTGGAATAAAGGTGTCCCATTATATTGTTTGCCATTAGAGATGCCCCAAATAAATCTACTCGCTTTACTTCCTTTGAAATAATATTCGTACATGAAGTGAGAGGTCCTTTGAAATTAATTAAATATAAATTGACAGGACCGAAATCGGAAATCTCACACTTGGATTATGTATGTGAGGTGAGGGAGAAATTAATGGAATAGGTGAGTTAGCTAAACAGAACCTGAAGAGGGCACAGCATGAAATGAAACAGGTGGCAGACAAAAATTCTGAAACTTTGACGATTTCCCGTGGGGATGACGTATTAGTATTGCCACAAGTGGTAGGAAATCCCTTCAAAGCCAGGTTTAGTGACCCCTTTCAAATTAAAAAAGATGTTGAGTCAGTTCAACTATCTGGTAAAATACCGGGTATGACAAAAAAAAGTTAGAGTACGTCATGTGAATGAATAATGCTTCAGACACATTTAAGACTCAAAAACAGAGTTGTGGCCAGATGAACAAATCGTGCAGTTTATCTGTATGATGTAGTGATCTTTAGCAAGTGATCGAAAGCTCACATGTTACATATGACAGAGCATGTTGAACGGTTACAAGAAGCAAACTTGGTAATAAACTTAAAGAAAACAGAATTCACGAAGGCAGAGGTGACGTTCTTAGGACATTATCCCATGGAACACAAAGACGAAGGGCTTTGAGGAATTTCCACGACCATCCTCGAAGTAAGAGGTGCTTCGATTTTTGGAACTGAGTGGATTCTATTGGAAGTTTGTTGCAAAATTCAGCAGTGTATTGGCATCACTGATGGAGTTATTAAAGAAGAACACAGAATTGTGGTGGACAGAACAATGCCAGGAGGCCTTTGAAAATTTTAAAGCAGGATTAATCACCGCACTGGTTTTAGCTATAACAAATATTTTGAAACTCTTTGAAGATTGTGTTTGATGCTCGGGATATAGTGGTCGGAGCTGTATTGATACAGAAAGATGATGATGGAATTGAATGGCCAATTCGCTACTTGCCCAAAAAAAACAATATCCACCAGAAAAAAAATACAAAATCTCCATTATTGAAAAAGAATGATTAAGTTTCGCAATGGACTGACAATATTTTAATGTTTATATGACAAAGGAATGTTGGAGATGGTTGCGGACAACGACAAACCTCTTGCATTTTTAGGGATATTTAAAGACCAGAATACAAGACTATTTCATTTGGAGTCTTATCTTACCGACTTTAAACTTACAAAATGTACATGCTGTTGGTCCTAAAATGTGATAGCAGATGCGTAATCGCGCATTTAAAGGAAAAATTTCAGATAAGATTTGACTTATTGCAGTGTTATAAATGTGTGCAGAATTAATATGTATGGTATAGCTGAGATGAATACTTCTGAATTTCGAAATAATTGGATTAAGAATTAGAGGAAAAGAAATGAAGCCATCTTTTCATTCTGCTGTTTCATGTTTTTTTTTTCTGAAGTGGGGAGGTGTTATGAAGTCGAAAGCATGTCTGGTCACTTTAAGACAGAACGGATTTTGCTGAATAGAAATTACAGCCACAGATTCCAGCTAAAGGTCAAGCTGTTCCAAATGTAACAGTTAGCTGGGAAATGGATACCCGAGTTTTGGTTGCTGTTTTGTCGGCAATTCAAATACAAGCAATGTATACAAGAAGCCAACGGAATTTGAATATTATTGTTTGGACACCTGGAAAGCTATCAAGTTATGAGAATTAGTGTATCATGGGGAGTATATAAACCCAGCATTTTGAACACTAGAGGGAGAGCCACTGCTATCCAACAGCAGTGTAGCTGCTGTAGAGCAGGAGTGCTAACTGGACATTTCAAACAATCACTATCAAAGACACATGTTCATGTAAATCTACTTGCAATTAAAAAAAAATAGCCCAGGGAGATCATCAGCTGGAAGAGTGAAGACAGCGGGGAAGATGGACACTGTGTGGTTTTGAGATTGTAGCGTTTAATATATGGGTTGTTGGAACATCATTTTTTACAGAGTTGGAGTCAGATAGTAAGTAGTTAAGAAAAGAGGGCCTTGTATTTGTGAATAGTTGTTGTTTAGTGTTCACTATTAAAGTTAAGAAACGAACTTGCTAATTTTTGTTTAAATAGTGGAATGTAGGAGATCTGCATCGCTCATATTTTAACAGATTATGAGGCGAGGCGAACTTTTCTGGGACTTTGGTTTTAATTAACAGAAGGGTTTGACTCCGCCTTGCAAATGTCAATCAACGCTAACCCCATTTCCCTGCAGTTGGCCCATATCCTTCCAG
>NC_057717.1:29529497-29542345 GCF_004010195.1 Chiloscyllium plagiosum | reverse complement strand
TCGTCCAAAACTATTTATTCAGTTCTGCAGAACCGGGTGTTACCTCAATGGCTTCCCACGAGGCACACACACAGATTGTTAATCCCCGCACGTTATATACATGTAGGAGTGGGCTGGGCCTTCTCCTGTCTCAGCCAATGAGTGTTAAAGTTCCCCACTGTCCTCCTGATGTATGAGATTATTTGGTTATTCACCCAGCCAATCAGTGTTCGAGTTCCCCGTTTCTCCCTTATATGGATGATGACGTACAGTCGTGGTTGTGGGCGGTCCCTCAGCCACGAGGAAAGCTGTTTCCATTGTTCCATTCATGAAAATCTGGGGGAGTGTCTGCTCGTGCTTACTACAAGGTAGAGAAGACTAAAATGGTGGCTTTGTACTTACTATGTGCTTACTACAACAGTTAATGATTTAAAAATTACACCACCCCCTACATTGGTCACTTCACCAAAGGACTCAAATAAATTAAGGAAGCATGATCTCCCACTCACAAGTCTATGCTGACCGGTCCGAATCAAACCCTGTGTAAGTAATGGGTGCAATCAATGGTATGCTGTCCTTGTCACTTCACCAAAGGACTCAAATAAATTAAGGAAGCATGATCTCCCACTCACAAGTCTATGCTGGCCGGTCCGAATCAAACCCTGTGTAAGTAATGGGTGCAATCAATGGTATGCTGTCCTTCATTGTATGATGATTCGCGTATATAAGTAAAGCCATCTTCCTGCTGTTGTAGAGCCTTGCTGAGAGAGCATTTGGGGCACTCTCAACAGATTTGATCTCCTTTGTAAGGAATGATCTCTTTACCACAGACACGGGTGATGGTAACATGAGAATAGAGTGAAGAAGCTGAGTGTTTAATCTGTAGAGCTGTGAGAAACGAAGACATGGTGACGCTGAAACACGAGGAGTGGCAGTGATCACTTATTTCCAAAAGAGACATTGACAGGTTAAGAAATTCCATACTTTACCCAGGATTGATTGGTTTGATTTATTGTCACATGTACCTCAGTACAGGGAAACACTTTATTTATGAGCAGTGGAGGAAGATCATAGTAAGCATGGCCAGACAGATCATAGGGTGGAAATAGACTTGTACAGAGTAAGGCATACATGTTACACTGAACAGGACGTGCACTAGACAAGATCAACATTAACAAGATCAGCATTATTTGAACTTAGAGAGTCAATTAATCAGTCGAACGTGACTTTCCTAATAGTTTATATGCCTAAATTAACTCTCCCCATGTTATTGTGCAATCAGCGTGTGCACCAATACTGAATGTCAGGTTGCTCACAATCCCCAACATGCAGCCACAATACCTTCCCGCCAGCTTCCTCTACACAGAGAACACCAGGCTGGCTTCTCGTAGATGAAAGATGCCTTCTTGAGACTTCATACAATACATATGGCTTCCCTGTTCACCGCTAGAAAACCACGTTAAAATCCCACGAGTGTGTCATGAGCAACGGAATCAGGAGGAACAACATGGAACAGTCTGTCTGTGCAGCCTCTACTTCACTTGTTCATCATGTTACAGCATCTATTAGGAGACAGTGAGGACTGCCGATGCTGGAGATCAGAGTAGAGAGTCGATTGGTGGAAAAACACAGCAGGTCAGGCAGCATCCGAGGAGCAGGAGAATCAACGTTTCGGGCATAAGCAGTTCATCAGGAATCAGCATCAATTACTTCATTCTGTCCCTGTGTAAGTGCATTGATGTGGGAATGGCCTCCTACTGTTCCTTTGTAAACGACTCCAGGGTCTGAATGGCCTCCTCCTGTTCCTGTGTAAGTGGCTCAAGGGACTGATTGGCTTCTTCCTCGTCCGATTGGACAGGAACAAGGGCCTGATTGGGTTACCTCTGGTTCCTGTTTGACAGCTCGATGTACTGACAAGTGTGATGATGCTGCAGCTTTAAGAGGTTTTTTTCTGTCCTGGTTTCTTTAAAGAGAGAGATTGAACGATTGTTACCAATCTGGCTAGTTAAGACCACTTGAGTAAACAGCGAGGAAGGACTTGGGTTTATTTTAATGCAGCCTGAATGGGTGTGGCCAGCTCTCGCAGATTAGAATCACTCGGTTTTCGTTTATCAGTAATATCAAAAACTATAGGGTTCTCCACAGAGTTAGAAGCTTCAAGAAACGTCTCCTGGCTGCTAATCTCTCTGAATTTTCTCTTGATGCTGTTTTCAATTCCTGAATTTTCCTTTTTGCCAAGGGCTGTGTTTATGGGAATTTCCTTTTTTGGGCTAGTTCATGAGTAATAGCTCCTAGATCTATTATTGTGTTAAGTTGACCAATAGAAATACGTTATTCTCAATTCCTTTCTTTGGTTTTATTTCATCTTTCGTGTTTAAATAAATGGGGTTTTGTTTACCATCATATAGTTTGACCAGTCGCATTGCATCTGGAACAGACACTTTACATTTCCTTTAAAAGAAGAAAACACAAGAGTTCAACGTTTGTGAGAAAATATTAGAGTCTAGGCTACTGCCTTCAAATAGTTTCGAGGGGCTTTGGTGTGGTCCATCTCACTAGACTCCTTTTCTTCCTGAGTAATAGGCTGGAGGCAATGAATGAGTTGTCGTTGTTCTTCTTCAATAGTGTCAATGGGCTAAATGGCTTCCTCATATCCCTGTGAAACCAGCGTTAGGTGCTGAATGAACTCTTGTTTTACTGTGGCATTGCGTAGTGTCGGGCAGTGCTTTTGCATGAATGTTACGGACACTTTAACAGCACAAGTCTCAATGGAGTCTGGGTCTTGCTGCTCATGGACACAGACCACTTCAGGAGCTGACGGGGGCATCAAATTATTCTGAACATTGTGGAATCTTCAGTGACAATCCCCACATTCTGCTATTATGGTGGTGAGGGTGGGGGCGGGGAAGCATTGATGAAGCAGCTGAAGATGTTTGTTAAGAGGAAGTTACCCAGAGGATCTCCCACAGAGCTGACCCAGGACTGAGATGATGAACATCTTCCGTTGTGCCATGTTTGACTCCAAACACTGGAGAGTTTACTCTGATTCCCATTAAGTCCAGTTTTGTTAAGCTCCTTGATGTCAACAGAAGGCACCCACTGCCTTGATATCAGCGCCAGTCATTTTTACCTGAACCCTTGTGTCAAACTCTTTTGTTCACATCAATAGGCCATGGTATAGGAGCAGCAAGTGTTTTCTTCAAACAGGTGGTATTGAATAAGAGGATTTCTCTTCTCAAGAGTGGTCAGGGAGCTCGATGACTGGACGTATTTGAAGAGGAATTCGATGGATATCGATCTGTCAGAGAGGTGAGGGCTATGAGGAATTGGGTAGGAAAGAGGATTTGAGACCAAGAGCGGATCAGCCACGATCTTCGTGAAGGACAAGGCAGGCTTGTGGAGTGAACGACATGCCCCTGTTTCTGATGTTCTCACATTCTGTTATTGGAAAGTTAGTGGGTGTTATTTTCATGAATATTCTGTTATTGAATGTTGCAGTCAGGGAGACCAGAGGATTTTGTGAGCCATCTCTGGGTGAGGTATTTGGACTGTATTCACAGTGAATCTTCATAACAAATAAATGAAGCAAAAGTTGCAGAGAGGGGAAGCTTTGTAAAGAGACATGAGGGACCTCTTTCATACCCAGCCTGGGTTTTCCAATTACATTTCCAAAATCACTTCAAAACGTGAGGGACAGTCTTGAAGGGCAGAATGGTCTCCTCTGTCTCTGTGCAACAGGTTATAAGAGTAAGTAGCCTCCAACTGCTCCTGTCTGGTAGGTTTGAGGGGCTGAATGGAATATACAAACATGGGACTGAGGAGCAGCAGTTGGTCATTAGACACTTTGAGCCTTCCCCATCAGGCGCTAAGATTATGGCTGATCAGGTTCTGGTATCAGCCCCACTTTCCTGTCTCCATCCCATTATGCATGACTCACTTCTCTGTCAAATATTTACTTCATGCAGCTTTCAATCAATGTGAACATAGAGGCACGATAAACTTCCAGTGAAGAGAATTCCCACTTGAAAGGTCGTTTCAGAATTTTTCATCATCCCTCTTCTGGAATCAGACAGTCATGCAGAACGAAAACAGACCCGTTAGTCCAATCTGTTCACTCCGATCAGATATCAAATCTGATCCAGTCCCATTTGCCAGGATTTGGCCAATATCCCTCTGCTTTCAGATACTTTTTAAATGTGCGATTGTAACCAACTTCACCACGTCCTCTGACAGCACTTTCTGTACACACACCACGCTCTGTGTGTAACATTTATCTTAAGGTCCCTTCTAAATCATTCGCACCTCCCCCCTTCAACCTATGCCCTCTTGTTCTGGACTCCCCTATCCTGGGGAGCAGAGCGTGACTGTTCAGAATATCCATGCCCCGATGGTTTTTTAAACCTGTATAAAGTCACCCCTCAGCCTCTGACAGTCCAAGGGGAAACACCACAATCTCATCAAACTCTCCCTAAAGCTCAAACCTCCAGATCTGGAACATCCGTGTAAGTCATTTTTGCCGAAAACCGAATTGTATGCAGTATTCTTAAAATGGCCTTACCAACACCCTGTACAGATGCAACATGCCAACACAACTCCTATACTCAATACACTGTCTGATTAAGGCAAATGTGCCATATGTGTTCTGTGCCACTCTGTCTACCTGCGACTCCACTTTCAAGGAACAATGCACCTGCAACCCTTGGTCCCTTTGTTCCACAACACTCCCCAGGACCTTCCCATTAAGTGTATAATTTCTGCACTGATTTGCCTTCCCAAAACTTTGCATTTATCTAAATTAAACTTTATCTGTCACTCCTTGCCCCGTTGTCCCATCTAATTGTGGTCTTGTTCTACTCTGAGATAATCTACTACGCCACCTTTCTGATGTCATCTGTAACCTTACTAACTATGACCCCAATATTCACATCTAAATCCTTTCACATAAAGGATAAAATGCAGCGAACTCAGTACTGTTTCTTACACCACACGCTGCTCACAAGCCTCCAGTCTGAAAAATATCCCTCTTCCTTCAAGCCAATTGTGACTAGCTTCCTCTGTATCCCACGTGACTGAAACTTACTAATCTGTCTACCAATCAGAATGAAATATCAGCTACGAAGAGAGGCTGAGTAGGTTAGGTTTATTTTCAGTAGAAAAAAGGAGATTGATGGGGGACCTGATTAAGGTTTCCAAAATCATGAAGGATCTCGACAGGGTGGATAGAGACAAGCTTTTTCCCAGAGTGAAGGATTCAATAACGGAAGGTCGTGCTTTCAAAGTGAGAGGTGGAAAGTTTAAGGGGGATACACGTGGTAAATGCTACACACAGAGGGTGGGGGTTGGAACGCGTTGCTAGCAGAGGTGGTAGAGGCAGGCACGGTCGATTCATTTAAGATGCGTCTGGACAGATGTTGAGTAGGTGGGGAGCAGAGGGATACAGGTGCTTAGGAATTGACCGACAGATTTAGACAGTACATTTGGATAAGATCAGGCTTGGAGGGCGAAGGGCCTGTTCCTGGGCTGTAAATGTTCTTTGATCTATGTTCTTTAAATGAATACTTTGTTAAAATCCATATAGACAATGTCTATCAAACTGCCTTCATCAATCTTCTTTGTCACCTCTTCAAAAAACTAAACCAAAATAATGAGACATGATTTCCCATGCAGCAAGACACGTTGACTACCCTGATCAGCCCTTGCCTTCCCAAATGTATGTCAATCCTGGCCCTCAGAATCTCCTCCAACAACTTACCCAGCACTGACATCAGGCTAATTGGTCTATAGTTCCACGATTTTTTGGGTCATTGTATCCTTTTGTCGTCCCACTGCTCCACTGCTCACAATAAATGTTACATGGAACCAGGTTGGTGATATGGCCGATGATATCGGTCTGAGACTGGGTCAGGGTCAGTTTTAGCAACAAGTCAGGCTAGTTTCTTTAACACGTTTATTTTCCACAGCAATGTTACTCAAGCTATGATGGAAAGATGAATGGAAAAGTGTTTGGGTATTGCAAATATATAATAGCCTTTTCTAGTCCCACTCCTCCACTGCTCACAACAAATGTTAACTGTAACCAGGTCGGTGATATGGCCGATGATATCGGTCTCAGACTGGGTCAGGGTCAGTTTTAGCAACACTTCAGGCTAGTTTCTTTAATCAGCTGAAACAACACGTTAATGATCCAGAGCAATGTTACTCAAACTATGATGGAAATATAAATGGCAAACAGTTTGGATTCGATAAAGAATCCAAATAAAGAATCGATATTTCCTTTTGAGAAACACTGGCGCGCGCGCCACACACACACACAAACAAAATTTCTGCAATTTGAAGTTGAAAGAACTTTGTCCAGATATTAGTGTAACTCATGACAAAAGGAAAATTTGATAGATTGTCCAAAATGTTATTCTGCTTCTGAAGATATTCTACTCACACAAGCTGCTAGCAATGGGATTTCATCCTGGAACAGTTCGATTTTGCTGAATTTCTTTTCATTAAGCAGTGAGGAGATCCCAATGAATTCTGGTCAGGGATGCCCTCAAGAGTGGCACGGTGGCTCAATGGTTTGTGCTGCTGCCTCTCAGCAACAGGGACCTTAGGTTCACTTCCAGCCTTGGGCAACGATCAGTGTGGAGTTTGCATATTTTTCCCCTGTCTGCGTGAGCTTCTAATGGGTGCTCCATTTTCCTCCCGCCGTGCAGATTGGGATGATTGTCCCTGCTAAATTGTCCATCGTGTTCAGGGATGTCTCGGTTTGTTACGTTAGTCAGTGGTAAATGTAAAGGAACAGCCTGGGAAGGTCACTCTTTGGATGGTTGGTATGGACTTATTGGGCTGAAGGGCTTGTTTCCATACTGCAGGGATTCTATAAGAATGGTAACAATGATTGTAGATCTTTTTTTCTAGCTCGCACACATTACTGTGATGAGCAATGAGGGAGCAAGAGAGTGCAATAGGGCGTTCCTTTTCGGGCAGATGATATTTTCTCCCTCTCTGAGTTGAATCATACAATAATGTCATCCTCTTCCAACTGGACCATGTGAGATCTCCTTGTACATTGTCCAAACTATGTCTCCATCACATTCCCTGCTCCATGTAGGTGCATCATTGCTGCTGTCATACACAGAGCCATACCCTTAGCAGAAAATGATCTAAGTCGATTTAAAGATGAGTTTACATGTCCCTGCGTCATTAAAAAATAAAATATTTGATGTATTCAGAATACCTGTGTTAAAATAAATGTTTTTTTAACAAATAAAGAAAATGCTGGAAACGTTTGGCAGGTCTGTCAGCATCCTGTAGATGTTTCAGCCTCGACCACTTCCTCTGGTAGCTCATTCCATACACACACCACCCTCTGTGTAAAAAAGTTCCCCACTTCAAAACCTTTCCCCTGTCACTTTCAACGAATGCACTCTAGTTTTGGACGCCCCCTAACTTGGGGAAAAACTCTGACTACTCACCCTATCTATGACCATTCTGATTTTATAAACTGCTAACGGGGCGAAATGTGACGTCAATCAACATGAATACCTGTACTTCAGTCATCCTGGGCCTAAATTCTGAAATTCAATACTGACACCTCTTCCTTCTCCAACAGGTCACAATTCTAAATCCATTTCAATCAGTTTGTTCCGATGTATTGTGAAACACTTCTGTGGGCTTTACACCTAGAACTTTGTGCCTGGAGGTAGGGACACTAGCATCACTCGGCACTATGCATAAAGCTGTAACATTATTCTCCTGTGTGTTTGTTCATCAGCCTGTTATGACATGCTGTGACATACCTCTGCAACAGGCAGGAATTGAATTCAGACCTTCTAATACAGAGCTAGGAACACTACCATACAAGTTCATGAATTTGAATCAAATCGAGAGCTCTGGCTCAGAGGCAGAGACACTACCCACTACACTATCATACCCAGATTTTGGATCATATCTTAAGTATCAGCTTTCAGCTCGGTATGGATTTATTGTAATCAGGTTACCATTACTGAACGACACAAAACACGTTGTATTGTTAAACAAGTGCAAGACATTTCTCTCAGCTGTAGGATGTTGAGTCCACGTGCTGTGCCATCGAAATTAACTATGAACGTCTTTAATCGCTATTATCTGTAGTCTGCAATATTAGGGAAAGAAGTCTGCAAACACACTCTGCACTATGAAGGATCTCAAAAAGATATTTATTACTGAACATCAGAGACGGAGAAAGGCGATAATTTCTGGCCCAAAGCACCGACCAGTATTACCCACCAATAACGTGCGTGACTGCCCTCTTCCTATAATCATGAAATGATACCCGGCCGCTGATTTCTGTCCACCCCCTCCTCAACACTGACTGTGTCTGCAATCTGTCCCTCCTCCCCCTAACCACACAAGGCAATCCAAGCTCAGGGTCTTTGTGAAAATCAAGGCCTGGGCGTGCAGGCCTCCTGGAGGCGGGAAGGGAATTTTAAAATTAAATGGGGAAAGTGAGGAGGTGGTAATATCACTCACTGGGCTGAGGGGTGGCAGATGGAGTTTAGTTTGGATTCATGCGAAGTAATGGATTTAGTAAATCAAACAAAAGCAGGACCTATACAATTAAAAGTAGGAACTTTGGCACTGCTGCAGATCAGAGACCTAGGTCGTCAAGTATAAATCTTTAAAATTTGCGACTTATATAGATAGTGTGGTTAAGGTGGTGTTTAGGCCACTTGTCCTCATTGGTCAGACCTTTGAGTATCGGAATTGGGACGTCATGTTGAGGTTGTATAGGACATTGGTGAGATCTCTTCTGGAATACTGTGCCCAGTCTGGTCATCCGGCCCGATCATTCCATAGGCACACCATCCTCTGGGTGAAAAAGCTGCCCCTTAGGTCACTTTTAAATGTTTCCCCTCTCACGATGAACTTAAGTCCTCTAGTTTTGGTCTCCCTGTACCTTCGAAAATACCTTGACTATTCACTTTGATATTATTGACCTTTATATTATTAAGCTGCAGAGGGTTCAGAAGAGATTAATCTGAATGTTGCTGGGAATGGAGCGATTGAGCTATAAGGAGAGGCTGGGTCGGCTGGGACTCTTTTCACTGGAGAGTATGAGATTAAGGGATAACTTTACAAATGTTTATAAAATCGTGAGGGGGACAGATAAACTGAAGGGATGATGTCTTTTCCCTAGAGTTGGGGATTCAAAACTGAGGGATGTTTTAAGTGTGAGGAAAAAAGATTTACAAAAGTCATGAGAGGTAAATATTTTAGACAGAAGCTGGCTTGGGTGTGGAATGAACTTCCAGAGGAAGTGGTGAAAGCAGGGACAGTTACTACGTTTAAAGGACATTTAGATCAGTACATGGAAAAGACAACAGTTTGGATGTTGCTGTGAGCAGCTGCCCTCTCTCTCCCGCTCTCTGAATGGATCCCTGTTGGTTTTGACCCTCTGGAAATGCCTTTGCAGTGGCGTGGAGCGGCCAGCAGAGGGTGGCATTCCATCACTTTAAGCACCACAGAGACTGCCAGACCTGCCCCACACAGAGACACACAGATACACACACGGGAATGGTTAGGACACGGCGTGAAGCTCATCTGGTAACTTAAATGAAACATAAAGAAATACTCAATTCGTCTCATAAACTGTTAAAACATGAGTGACAGAGAACTCTCAAATTCCACTGTTTAAATAATAACATCAATTTATTTTTTAACTCTGAAAGTGAACATTTTACATCAAGCATTCTGGACTCTAAGACCCCATTTCTCTTAACTGCTTATTAACCCACTCCAACTCTGTAACGATACACTCTTTCAATAAGACACTTTTTAAATTTGCACTCATTTAATTTCAAAATCATACAGCAGCTGTTGTTTGTGTGTCTTCTGGCAGCGATAGATCTCACTGGATCATCTTCTGTCTTTTTACTGCGAATATGTTAGATATGAAAAGGTTCCTTTGATAGAGAGTGTTTCCTAATCTCTTGGATCTGTGTTGATGGCATTTACTCTGTCTGCAATTTTCAAATGCCTGCATTTTTAATATCCACGACGTCGGATCATCTCATTTGTGCAGTTTTTGAAAACCGATAAATTCAAACTTGATTTGGTTTTACTTTCCTGTGGTATAATTTAAGCTGATTGGTAAAATTCGAATTGTTGTCCAAGCCACAACCATCTCAGGGATCTACTTCACATCAAAATGTGACATATTTTCTGTTGTCCTTGATACTCTGTGTCTGCCAATCTCTCATGTACACAGAAGCTTGGAAGCTCTCAGTTCAGAACAGTATTCACTCTCAAAGGTACAGTACACACTTTCAACTTCATAACATTAATACCATAATGTCAATGAAGGTAAGCAGAGCCTATCCGGATTTCTCTTGGTCCATGGTTTGTCAATATTTCATTCACTATGTCTGGTGTGTGTCAGGAATTTTGTTGGTCTGTTGACAACATCTCATTATTCAACTCCGTCCATGGGAATATAGCAGTATTTCACTTACTCACACTTGTGCGTGTGGAAGGATTTCAGTTGTTTCTTGACGACTGTGACGCTATAACAATCTCAATGTTTGTAAATGGCACCAAACCTGGAAGAACTGTGAAGTCTATGGAGGACAGTGTGGAACTCTAACAGGACAATGACGTGTTGGTGTAATTTTCGGGCAGATGATGATCAATGCAAAGCAGTGTGAGGTGATGCAATTTGGTAGGAAGGATATTGAAAGACAAAATAAAACAGGCTGCTCCGTTATAAAGGGGATGCAGGAGCAGAGAGCAGTAACTATCACAGATTAGTTTCAGTACCTGAGATATTTACAGGGGGAGGTGTATGAGGGAGTCTCCGTGCTCGCTTCTTGGGAGGTGGTGGTGACGATGTGTTGTGAGCCCACCCTCCTACCCACCGAGACCGTGGGGATTCCATTTGTACCAGCTCGGCACGAAAGGGAGATGGCATCAGGGCCATGGCTTCTAAGTTGTGCCAGGGGGGAAACGGAGCTGCCAGTGGGTTTAAAGTGAGAATTACCCTTCACTGAACATTGCTCCTCACTCGGTCGGTGGTATGTGGATGTTTCAGAATCTCCACACGAGGCGTCCCTGTCCTCTCCGGCTTGTACCAGGGTCCTCCCCACATGGCGGGGGTAGGGGGTGAGGGAACGGATATCGGGCACTCCACCACCCGGCTTGGCCCTTTCTGTCCTACTCCAGGCTGTTTCTCCTGGATTGGGAGAAGGGGAGGGAGGGTGGGAGTGGGTGGCCCTGCTGTTAGTGCTGGTGTAGGTGGGGGGACGGGGTCATGGTGAGGTGTCCGGAGGGAGTCAGTCCACAGTGTTGCGTCCATGCAGTGTTATTAGTGTGTGTGTGTGGGTGGGGGGGGGGGTGTAAATGGAGCGAGAGAGGGAGAGAAAAGCTGTTGCCTGCAGTAGTGAGAGTGGTGAACCATCAGCCTTGTTTGGGGGTATGTGCCATAACCGATATACAGTGAAAATACAGTGACCCTTACCCTGACAGAGTGAGGAAGGTTATTGATGCTTGTCCTGTTTTGCTGGACATTTCTTCAGACCGCAGATACTGCACTGAGGTGGATGGTGAGCTCAGACCAGGCTCGGTGGGTCTGGTGGTGTGTCTCCCCGTACTAGCCCATCCACCAGGATCTCCGTGTCCCTGTCGACAAATCGTGGTGTAATTGTCCCTTATCTGCCATGGGGAAAATGAGGACTGCAGATGCTGGAGATCAGAGCTGAAAATGTGTTGCTGGAAAAGCGCAGCAGGTCAGGCAGCATCCAAGGAGCAGGAGAATCGACATTGCGGGCATGAGCTCTTCTTCAGGAATTTCCAACGCCCCTCCCCCAAGTCCCTCCTCCCTACCTTTTATCTTTAGCCTGCTGGGCACACCTTCCTCATTCCTGAAGAAAGACTCATGCCCGAAACATCGATTTTCCTGCCCCTTGGATGCTGCCTGACCTGCTGCGCATTTCCAGCAACACATTTTCAGCAACACATGCTCGGGTAAACTGTGCAGGACAGCTCGTAACAGAGAAATCTCAAACATGTGCCTATTGACCTTTTAAAGATGGCATCAGTGCTAGGGATCATGGAATATCCAGGGGTACCTAGGTGATGTTGTGTACCTCCAGCCTCGATGGGTGGGAGAATCGGGATGGCATTGAATGAGAGGGACACCATGGGGTGGAGGGGGTAGTTCATGAGGTGAGTTCGATAAGATAGCATCAGGAAACTAGCTCATCCTTGTGCAAATCGTCCATCTGTCACACTGAATGAAAATCTCACAAAGACAACTTACTGTGAGATTCAGCCCAAAGAGTCATAGACTCTTTTGAAACTACTTCCAGTTACAAAGATGCAGAAAAAATGCTCATCTGCCTTAACACCAATATCCCCTTTTCCCATCTTTCCTGGAAAGACTGGCTCATGTTACAGGATGTTACTGAAGTGTCGACATTTCAGCATTCTGAAACCTGGGAACACATCCCTCCATGACACTGTCTCTCAGACTCCCCCTCTCTGTCTATACCCCAAACCACTCCCATGTGGTGATATTTAAACTGATTCCCCGCCATCTCTCTCTGGCAGTGATGTTCACACCCACAGCACCCCCTTGTCAGGGCACAATGGAGAGATGGAGCTGGAAATGGGTGTGAGCTGCACATCCTGTCACTTCCAGCAAGGGCTGCAAGTTTCTTCACGCTGGGCAGTGATCTAACACAGTGTTACTGAGCAATGCACTGGGGTGGTGGACACAGTCCTACATGCTGGGAGGGTAACTGCTCCCGGTTTACAGATCAATGCACTGGATTGGTGTACACAGTCCTACATGCTGGGTGGGTAACTGCTCCTGGTTTACAGATCAATGCACTGGGGTGGTG
>NC_057717.1:29526579-29529434 GCF_004010195.1 Chiloscyllium plagiosum | reverse complement strand
ACTGCTTCTGGTTTACAGATTAATTCAGAGGTGATCACTGCACAGGTCGCTGTGCTGTTCTGACTGTCTGGTTGAGGTTTATAGATAATGCACTGATGTGATCTGCACAGCTCCCGTGCTGGACAGATATCTCGTCTGGGTTTGTATATCAATGCACGGGTCTGGTCTGCACTGCTTCCCATGCTGAATACTTACTGGAGAAACCCAGCAATCCAGGCAGCATCAGAAAGTGTAGAATTTGATGTGTCAGATGTTACCCTTCATCAGGATTCTTCCAGAAGGGTTTCACCAAAAAAGTCGGCTTCTCCCCCTCCTGATGCTGCCTAGCTTGATGTGTTCTCGCAGCTTCCTGCCTGTCTACTTTGGATTCCAGCATCTGCAGCTTTTCTGTCTCTATCGCAGCTTCCCATAGTGCACAGACGTCTTGTCTGCGTTTGACGATAAGTGTTCTGACATGATCTGCGCAGTGTTCCACTCTGGCCAGATTGTTGGATTGTATTGACCAGTGTAATGGATGAATCTGGGCAGATTGCTGGTTTGTACTGAGCAGTACACTGGTCTGGTCTACACTGTGTTCCACGGTGAACATATATCTCACTGGCTTTATGGTGTCTGGGCTGGTTCTGGGAGGTGGATTGAGAATGTGGTAAATCTAACCCTTTCAGCTGATCTGGCAATGCCTTTAGTTCCCATTCCTGTGATTGGACCCTCCGTTTCTCACCCCATTAATGGTACAGTGTGTAAAGGCACAGTACATCATGTTGGTGGGGGGGGGGAGGGGGGGAGGGGGGGAGGGGTGGTAGTGGGGAAAAGTGATGGAGAGGTCAAGGAGTTCCCAGGAACATTCTGTCCCTAAGATTCTATAACTGACACTCCCTGGAACGTTCTTTCCTGACATTCTATAACTGACATTCCCCGGAACGTTCTGTCCCTGACATTGTTTGTGAATGGCCGGACGTCAGTGAATTGCACAAACGATAAGATCCCGTTCCAGGGAGAAGGAGACACTGTTCCGAAGGCCCCTCAGGCAGTTAAAGGGGTGAATACGTTTTCCCTGCGTTTACATTTCTTCACGACACAGGATCGACCACAATTTCGACCAAAATACAGAAATTCCCAAACTCCGTCTGTCTTCAGGAAACTGGGAGAGAATCCTTCAGGACAGCAACGTTTCCACCTTCCGTATTAGGAACTGGGAAGGAGTGACCTGCGTCTGCTTTCGAGTGATCGAGTGTGTGGGAATGTTCTAGAAACCATCTGTCCTTGTGGATGTGTCTCTGTGTGTTTGGGGAGGGAGTGTTTCTTGTGGTTTATGTCACATTTTCGTCAATAATTCCGACCTTCCCATTTGTGATTCCAGCTCCAATTATTTTAATAAATCCCTGAATACAGGATCACATTTGAAAATGTCACTGGGTCCCCAATCAAATGGGTCCCTTTGCCTCCAGGCTGATGGATAATGGGTTTGTTTTCCTTCCTCACAGTTAACGTAGTGACCAGCTACGTCCTGCTTTATAAAGATTGTGGATTGTCTCCGTGTCAGACGTTACCTGGGGGCCATGGCAGTGTCGGATCTCCTGGTCATTATCCTCGACCTGATTCTGAGACACATTTCCATTGTTTATCGGGAACAGTTTTATTTCCTGAGGTACTCCGTCCCCGTATGTAATATCCACGCCGTCCTGCTTTATGCAGCCACTGACTACTCTGTCTGGTTCACCGTCACTTTCACCTTTGATCGGTTAGTGGCCATTTGTTGCCAAAAGCTGAAAAGTAAATATTGCAGTGAGAAAACGGCGGCTGTCGTTCTGGGAGCAGTGACTGTGCTGAGCTGTTTAAAGAACATTTCATGGTATTTTATGCTCACGGCTCGGTATTGGCTGGTGAACGCCCCCTGGTTTTGTGATGTAACAGACGCTGCTGCATACTCCATTGTCTGGGTCACAATCGAGTCCCTCCACCACATTCTAACCCCGTGTTTCCCATTTCTCCTGATTCTGCTGCTCAATGTTCTCACTGTCAGTCAAAATTTAGTGACCAGCAGAGCCCGCAGGAGACTCCGCGCTCACACCAATGGGGACGCTCAGACTGACACAGAAATGAGAAACCGAAAAAAATCCATCATTTTACTGTATGTCATCTCGGCCAATTTCATCCTGTTATGGCCAATGTTAATGCTGAATTCTATATGGATACGGATGTGGTGGATTGGGTATCAGACTGTGTCTCTTCATGCCTTTGTGCGGGAGTTGGGCTTCATGCTGCAGCTCCTCAGTTGCTGCACAAACACCGCGATTTATGCCGTGACCCAGACTAAGTTCAGGCAGCAGCTGAAGAATGTGCTGAAATATCCCTTCACCCAAATCCATCCATCCATCAAATTCCCTCATTAATCAATCCATCCGGGATTTTCTCATTTCACTTCGGTGTTTCAGCGATGGAGCAGCCTGTCGCTATGGTAACAGACTGAGGGTAGCGCTGGTTTGTCCATTCTTATCCCACAGGGGGGTAACAGGGAATCATTTTAATGTTTCTCAGAGCTCAGGGGCCAGTGAGAAAAGGCAGAATCCCACTGACTGTATCCATCACTTCCATTTGTAAACAATAAAAATGTTCATTAAAGCGTGCCGAGCAGCAGAGTGACCGATGTTGTTGTGTGTCTTTGTGTTGGAGAAGATGAGCTGGAGAGATACCGACTCAGCCCCAAGTCCTGGTCCTCAGGGAAGGGGAGGGGACCGGGCCCTGAGCTCAGGAGCTGGGTGTAACATCCTCTATTACCCCACTCCAACCTGGCCTCCCCATTTCCTATCCCCCACTCTTCCTCCTCATTTCTCTCCCTCTCTCTCTCTTTCTGC